>NC_089837.1:240534447-240878098 GCF_035609145.1 Eleutherodactylus coqui
TATTAATCCTGCGTGGTAAACTCCATTGGAAAAAGAAATAGATGCAAAACCAGCATAGCACTTTTTGGTCACTCCATCTCCAAGAAAAAAAGAATTTAAAGAAAAGTGATCAGAAAGATGCATGTACTGTAAATACTCGAGTATAAGCTGACCCGAATATAAGCCGAGGAAGTTTACCACAAAAAAATGGGAAAACTTATTGACTTGAGTATAAGCAGAACCCCCCGCAGTGATTTTTGGGGAAGGGCTTTAAATATAAGGCCCTTCCCTGAAAATCACCCCTAGTTGAAGTAAAAAAAAATCCATACTTACCTCTTCCCCTACCGCTGCCAGGGCTCAGGCACGTCTAGCCACTTGGGTTCCGTCCCTGTAATGACGTTCTTTCAGCAGGCTGAAAGGGCTGCGTCTGATTGGCTGAGCACTCAGCCAATCACAGCAGCACTCAGCCATTCACTGAATAACAGCCGAGCACTGCCTGTGATTGGTCACAGCACTCAGCCAATCACAGGCAGTGTTCGGCCATTTAATGAATGGCCAAGCGCTGCCTGTGATTGGCTAAGCGCTGTGACCAATTACAGGCAGCGCTCAGCTGTCATTTAAAGACACAGTCCTTTCAGCAGGCAGGGATTTTTCTGGGAACCTCACTCAAGTATAAGCCGAGGGGGGCTTTTTCAGCATAAAAAATGTGCTGAAAAAGTCAGCTTCTACTCAAGTATATATGGTACCCCAAAATGGTATCAATAAAAACTACATGTCAACTTTCAAAAAAATAAGCCCTCACACAATTGCATCAATGGAAAAATAAAAAGGAGTTGAGGGGGTCAGAAGATCGCTTCAGAAAGCAACTATTTAAAAGGGAAAAAAAAAGGAAAAAAGGTATTTCATTTTTTAAAGTAGTACTACATAGAAAAACTGTTTTACTGGGTTGATCCTTTTAAAATATAACCTTTATTGATAACTAATTAAAATAAATGAGGCCTCCAAACAATAAGTGAGACAAACAACAAACCACAACCTACAAACGACATCGCGTTTGAACGATATCAAACGACCGATTATCATCTCAGATATTTGTATTTCATCATCAATACCTGCGAATTACTCCTTTTTGTAGGATATTTAGTTATTTACCACGACTTTCTGCTTATCATTAGAGTGCAGTAGTGGTAATGCTGGGTACCGTTTTTTCAGCCACCATGTTTGTGTAACCAGCAGTGTACATATGAAGTAATAGAAAGTACACTGGAGGTCTCGTCCTCTCAATTTAGGCCAAGCGTACTTTAAAACGTATTGGTCACTTGCTCCACGCTATTAGGTGGAGGATATTGCTCTTTATCACAGCACTTCAACAAGACTTTGAAACGTTAAATCATCAAATTCCGTCCAGAAGTAGTTGTGAATTACTTTGAGATTGGTGGTTGTTTGGCATCACATCATCCCAGCATCTTTTTCTGACCCTTTTGGGTCCCACGTTTTGTGCGTTGTGTGTTGTGGCTTGTTGTTTGTCTCACTTATTGTTTGGAGGCCTCATTTATTTTAATTAGTTATCAATAAAGGTTATATTTTAAAAGGATCAACCCGGTAAGATTATTTCCGGATCTTTTCTCTGATCCTTCTGCCTTAGTGACATAGCTACATAGAAAAACTGTATCAATTTGGTAGAGCTATAATCGTACGGACCCACCGAATAAATAGGTCATTATTACTGTAATGTGAACACACCAGAAAAACAAATCGCCCCATAGTGGGGTAGTGGGATTTTTTTCTTTCATTCTGTCTCACTTTTAAATGTAAAGTTTTCCAGTGCATTATGTGGTTACCAGAACTTGTAATTTATGAAACCAATCAAGTAAATGAAAGCTCCATATGTCTTTTTTTTTCTCTCCAAGACAAGTGAAAATAGTCATGATAGGCGAAACAGTTGCATCATTTTTTGCAGTTCACGCCACAACTGCAGAATGTAACCAGGACTATCAGTAGCCATTGGTCATGGAAGGGTTACAGTTTAGAAATGAGCTGTCATTGCACTTCAAAGGCTCATTAAGTCAAGCACAGTTAGCTGTGTATTATGTAAGTAAACAGGTCTATTTACTGTGCATTTTATGGACCGGATTACGATAATGGTGTGTACCATGCGCCAAAATTAGACATGCTGCGGTTTTTCTTTCGCAAGTGAAAGACACAAGTCTCATTGCTCCTATGTAAATTAATGGACTTTTAGTACTGCGTATTTCACACGCAAGAAACATGTATGTAATACGCGGGCTAAATATGCTCGTGTGAGTGAGCTCTTTAATACAAGCAAACTGGTGTGGTTGGCCCATAAGGCAGGGGTCACACAGGGCGGATTTGCCGCGGTTCTGCCGCAGCAGATCCGCCCGCGGCAAAACCGCCCGCGCCCGCTAATCTCGGGATTAGCCAGCCATGTGGACAAGGTTTTTCCGAAACCTCGTCCACACGGGACGGCTAATCCGCTGCGGTAAATCCGGTTGAAACCGCGGCTGCGGCGGCCGCAGCCGCGGTTTCAAAAGCAGCAGCATGTCTGTTTACAGTCGGTTTTTTGTTTATTTATGTTACGGCCGCGCTCTCCTCTATGGGAGAGCCGGCCGCAACGGAAAAGCATGCGGCCGGACCGCTTCAAAGCCGCCGCGGCTTAAACCGCGGCGGTTCTCCCGGCGGAAATCTCGCGGTTTTTGCTGTGGCCAAACCGCGAGATTTCCGACGAAAATCCGCCCCGTGTGAACCCAGCCTAAGGGCGTTTAATAGATACTACAACTGTATACTATAGCTAAACTTTTACTATAGACCTGGAAATGGCTGTATCAGCATTCGCTCTTATTATATCTCAGTGACTGCCCATGCTGCAATATGCAAATAAGGAAGATTGAACAATACCGCTGCAGCGCCACCTATTGGAAGGCAGCATTCCTGTAAGCCAATGTTAGGCTCTTTATACAAGTCTTTATAACAATGACTGGGAGTGCTGGAATAAAGAACTGGGCTCCTGTTTGAGCAGATTGATAACTGTCTGACAGAAAAAGCTCTGTATTCAAAGCACTATCAAGTACAGTATTTGGAAGAAGACCGTACAGAATATTCTTATAGACTCACGTATATTTCCATCTTTCTGTAAAGTCCATAGTTCAGAAGCAAATTGTGAGTCATTCGTATCCGATGCGGCTTCATGGGGTGCCCTTGTCCATAGTAGTAATTTCCAATGTCGCCTATTTAGAGAAGAAAAAAAGTTGAGGTGTTTGTCTTAGAATTTCTCTTGCTCAGCCCATCCACCACAGACTACTACATGGGACACCTTTCATTAAAAAATCCAAACAAAGCTGCTGTTTATTCTCCACAAAGTGTGAAGAGTGCTTATTACTACTACTTCGAGGGGTTTTCCAGGGAGAATACTAGTGATGATGACCTATCCTCAGGATAGGTCATCATTAGTTGATCGGCTGCGGTCCACCGCACGGGACTCTAACTGATCAACCGATTGTGCGTCTGCTATTATCCAGATGAAGTGACAGCATACCAGGCGCAGAAATGTCATTATTACTGTAATGTGAACACAGGAAAAACAACGACCTCTGTAGCGGCCAGCGCTTGTAACGGCTCGCATTGATTTCAATGAGTAGCTGAAAATCTGACTCAAGCAGAGCTGATGCCCAACACTTCCAAAAAATACAGGATGTTCACATATCAATCTTACAATGAAATAAGAAATGGCCCTGTCATCAAGAGTTCATCAGGAAAGAAAACTAGTTTAAAGGGTTAATTGAAAACTAGGTATTGTAAAAAGAAACAAAAAAACCCCCCAAAACTGTCCAATAGACTGTAGAAAAAAAAATTACATCCCCACCCCAGGTCCGTCAGCACCCACCAGTGGCACATCACACAAACTGCAGGAAATCAAGCCCAGCTCCAGTCTACATGATAGGATTGTCCGCAGACCCCATGATCCCAAGCTCTTGATGCCAGAGAGTTGGAGGCGCTCGGACATAACCGCTGGTCCCGAACAGCCAAAGAGTTCACAGGTCATCAAGAATTTATTTCTTCCTTTTTAAAGGGAACTTGTGATTAGATTTTACTAATGCAAGCCAAGAGCAGCGCTACACTCTACGTCAGGGGCGAGAGAAGCAGACTTTGGGGCCGAACAGGCTGCTAGCAGGCGGTCCAGAACGCCCACTGGACTGCTCTGCCTCATTCACATACAGCGATTGAGAACTGGGATTATTAAGGCATGCTTTTATCAACTGCCAACCTAAATAAGCGTGGAAAGCAAAAAATTAGAAGTATTGCAGCCCTGGTTTTGGCTTGTATTAGTAAAGTCTGATGGGCTCCCAAAACAGAGTTCTGCGAAGTCTCCCTCCAAGGTACAGGAGAGGGAGAAGAGGTGCTGACTTTTATACCCAATGGAAGAGGTCCCCTCCTTATGGTGCTGTCAGGGGAGAGGCTGGAGGAGCCCTTAGGCCCCTTTCACAGGACAGTACTTTAGTCAGTATCTATGATCCGAAACACAGAAGAGATGCAAATCTTTCCATCACACTATTTCTCTGTAGGTTGTTTTTGGCTTACAGATGCAAAATAGTGACCAATATGCACGAGTGTGAATGAGGCCTTAAGACATGTTCACACGGGTATTTACTGTCCATGTCGGGTTTTTTCAACGTGGAGGAGTATAATCTACGGCAGAACACAGAAGCTCAAGCTCCTGGCAGGTGGCATAGCACAGTAGATTATAGGAGTCTATGAGTGATAGATGCAAATATGTGGCAACGGTCACAGGGAACATCACCCGCCATATAAAGACACTCCCGCTGGAGCAGACAGCCAACCAGATGACATCTTACAACCCATGCTGCTCCCTGCCAGGTACAACACAAAGTCAAACTACTTGGCTATCCTGGGGAAGCTCCAATTCAACGACTGGCCTCATATTATATAGACCGCTACGTCATTTCTGCTTCTCAGAGTGAGTAGGAGCTTTGGCTCATTTTAAATCCTGATGGCCTGTTCATTGCCAGATGACAAAAGTCTAGGCAGGAAGGAACACATGACATTAGCTGGACATACAGAGCGCCATGTACAATGATGCCTACTGTTTAGGGACCATCAGCTGAGGTCTTGACTCCCCAATATAGATAGCCATGCAAAGCCAAATGCTGAAGATGTGGGCAGAGAGAGGCAGCCCAGGCAGTGCCGAGCATCTGTGGCAAGTGGGAGTAGAATGGGAGACAGTCACCTATTGGAGGTATACATTTGGAGTCCACACTAACACAATGCCAGCATAGACTACATTCTCACATGTACTTTATGATGGAGTATTTGAGCCTAACACTGATGTGCAGCACAAGAGGAAAAAACTCTTCATATTTCCCTTTTTTTTTTTTTTATTGACTCCTAGCCTTGTCTAAAACTGCACCTATTCTTGAAAGTGGTCAGAATGACTTTACTAAATTCTCCCCATATTTATTTGCGTACCCCTTAAACATCTAAGGGCAAGACTTCCAGACACTTTTACCAACACAAAGAATAACTGTCATTTGTGTACACGGGGTACGGATGATTCACAATTTGGTTTTCTCTGCTGGTTTTAGGAATCGAGCATTATGCACCATTTTGCCAATCGGCATTCATCTTGTTAGTACATATGCACACACTGTCCTATGTATATACAGTTTCATGCTTCTCTAACTTACACCACCTTCCTAGTTACTTTAGACCAGTATTTTGTGCCAAAATTGTGCTGCACATCATTATTTAATTTGGCGCAGTTTTGGACTCCACTCTCAGCCATGTCCTCTTTTCTAGACACTTGAAGTGCCAAATGAGGTTGAAAACATGTTTAACAAACAAAAAGCTAGAGCATGGCATGTTCACCAGGGTTTGGCACATATGTCAAAACAAATCTGCCCCATTGTTTCATGGTAAAACGGTTTACTGTTCAATAGATCATGTTGGGCTCCAGTGCATAGATTTCTAAACTTACCCCCAATTTATGGGTGAAGGAAATATTTACCCGATCCAGTTTGGAGTTGCTGGTGCCTCTACTTCCAGACCAGTTCCAACATTGGGTCATGTGGCATTGAGACTTCCAGCCCCGCTCTCGGTGTCATCATTGCATGAGTTGACTATGCCAGCCCCCTCTCCCATCTGCGCATCGGTCATGACAGAGAAGGGAGATAGCCAGACCTCCCCCTTCCCCCGCAATGCCGTCAATGACTGTTAGAGGTCCATAGCAGGGTCAGAAGTGGAGGTGAAGACCCCACTAAACTGAATCAGAAATTTACTTTCCATGGTTCACATTCCACTATGATCACACTGCAGAGAGCCGAGTACCAACACGCATGTACAGAAATGACAGTTGTTCTTTGTGTTGGTAAAAGTATCTGGAAGTCTTGCCCTTAGATGTTTAAGGGGTACGCAAATCAATATAGGGAGAATTTAGTAAAGTCAATATGACAGCTTTCAAGAATTGGTGCAGTTTTAGACAAGGCTATGACTAGATCGATAAGGAAGGGAAATATCTGTAATGGACTGCAATACACACGCGTTGCACTGTACAGTACTAGTCACTTGTTTTCATTCCATGCTTTTTTTATTATTTTCAACACAGTTTTCATTCAAATATGAATCTACAATGAAGGAACACATTTGTTTACTACTTAATTCCAGAAGTGTTAAACAAGAATATGTTTTTTTATTTTAGGTTCTACAAAGCACCCCCTTTTTGCTTTGATGACAACTTTGGCAACTCTTGACATTCTCAGTGAGCTTCATAAGGTAGTCACCTGGAATGGTTTTCTGCTTTTAGAAAAAAAAACTTTCTGACAGTGAGGGTGATCAATGAGTGGAACAGGTTACCACTGGAGGTGGGGAGTTCTCCTTCAATGGAAGTGTTCAAACAAAGGCTGGACAAATATCTGTCTGGGATGATTTAGTGAATCCTACACTGAGCAGGGGGTTGGACCCGATGACCCTGGAGGTTCCTTCTAACTATCATTCTATAAATTTTCCAACAGTCTTGAAGGAGTTCCCAGAAGTTCTTTTCTTTCGCTTTGCAGTCATCCCAAACAATCTCAACTGAGTTCAGGTTGGGCGATTGTGGAGGCCATGTTATCTGTTGTAGCACTCATCACTCTCCTTGGGCAATGAGCCCTTACATAGCCTGGAGGTGTGTTTGGGGTCATTGCCCTGTAGAAAAATAAATAATGGTGGGATTGCAGGTCACTACAGAAGGCTATGGTGGTTGTGCTGGTCTTACCCCAGCTTAACTGAAGAGGCTTTTTGCCTCTAAACCTGTTTTAGGCCTTATGCACACGGCCGTGACGGGCTCCGCAAGCAAAATACCGCAGCGGAGTCCGTCACGGCGCCCCCCAAATACCCCATACTCACCTCCGGATCCGCTGTGCGAAGTCCCACATGATGCTCTGGCGTGCATGCGAAGTACAGTGTATGACGCGCCGGCAGTGTCACATGACCCGCCGTCAGCGTCATATGACACGGCTGGCGGTGTGCGTATGCACCGCCACACTTTGTTCTACACACTGTTTAAATTTTGAATAAATCACCAACAAAGCCCCCTCAAGCCTCCTCCTTCATGCCTCACGGTGGGAACCACAGACAGAAATCGTCCGCTCACCTCTTCTGCATCACATGACATGGTGGTTGGAACTAAAAATCTAAAATTTTGACTCAGACTAAAGTACAGATTTCCACTGGTCTAAAGTCCTTTCCTTGTGTTTCTTGGGTTAAGCAAATCGCTGGTTGATGTTCATCAGTTGACACTTTTTTCAGCAATTTGATCATAAAGGCCCGATTCTCACAGTCTCCTCCTAAAAGTTGATGTTGAGATGTGTCTGGTAGTTGATCTCCGAAGCATTTATGTGGGCTCTAATTTGAGGTGCTAGTAATTTGCGGTTTCTGAGGCTGCCAACTCAATGAACTTCTCTTCTGTAGCAGAGGTAACTCTTCCTTCCTGAGGCAGTCCTCCTGAGAGCCAGTTTCATCATAGTTTTGGTGGTTTTCATGACTGCACTTCAGGATGCCTTCAAAGTAACGATGCAGTATTGTTCTCTTTACTTAGCTGAATGCTTCTGGTTATAGTGTAGAACTGTAGTTGAATAGGGCTAATCACTACATAGGACTGTGTACCTACCCGACCTCTGTACAACACAACTGATGGTCTCAAGCACATGAAGAAGATACTGTGTACCTACCGACCTCTGTACAACTCAACTGATGGTCTCAAACACATGAAGAAGATACTGTGTACCTACCGACCTCTGTACAACTCAACTGATGGTCTCAAACACAAAGTAGGGACTGTATACCTACCTGACCTCTGTACAACACAACTGATGGTCTCAAGCACATGAAGAAGAAACTGTGTACCTACCCGACCTCTGTACAACACAACTGATGGTCTCAAGCACATGAAGAAGATACTGTGTACCTACCGACCTCTGTACAACTCAACTGATGGTCTCAAACACATGAAGAAGATACTGTGTACCTACCGACCTCTGTACAACTCAACTGATGGTCTCAAACACAAAGTAGGGACTGTATACCTACCTGACCTCTGTACAACACAACTGATGGTCTCAAGCACATAAAGATACTGTGTACCTACCCGACCTCTGTACAACTCAACTGATGGTCTCCAACACAAAGTAGGGACTGTATACCTACCTAACCTCTGTACAACACAACTGATGGTCTCAAGCACATGAAGAAGAAACTGTGTACCTATCGACCTCTGTACAACTCAACTGATGGTCTCAAACACATGAAGAAGATACTGTGTACCTACCGACCTCTGTACAACTCAACTGATGGTCTCAAACACATGATGAAGAAACTGTGTACCTACCGACCTCTGTACAACTCAACTGATGGTCTCAAGCACATAAAGATACTGTGTACCTACCCGACCTCTGTACAACTCAACTGATGGTCTCAAGCACATGAAGATACTGTGTACCTATCGACCTCTGTACAACTCAACTGATGGTCTCAAACACATGAAGAAGATACTGTGTACCTACCGACCTCTGTACAACTTAACTGATGGTCTCAAACACAAAGTAGGGACTGTATACCTACCCGACCTCTGTAGAACACAACTGATGGTCTCAAGCACATGAAGAAGAAACTGTGTACCTACCGACCTCTGTACAACTCAACTGATGGTCTCAAACACATGAAGAAGATACTGTGTACCTACCGACCTCTGTACAACTTAACTGATGGTCTCAAACACAAAGTAGGGACTGTATACCTACCCGACCTCTGTAGAACACAACTGATGGTCTCAAGCACATGAAGAAGATACTGTGTACCTACCGACCTCTGTACAACTCAACTGATGGTCTCAAACACATGAAGAAGATACTGTGTACCTACCGACCTCTGTACAACTCAACTGATGGTCTCAAACACAAAGTAGGGACTGTATACCTACCTGACCTCTGTACAACACAACTGATGGTCTCAAGCACATGAAGAAGAAACTGTGTACCTATCGACCTCTGTACAACTCAACTGATGGTCTCAAGCACATGAAGAAGATACTGTGTACCTACCGACCTCTGTACAACACAACTGATGGTCTCAAGCACATAAAGATACTGTGTACCTACCCGACCTCTGTACAACTCAACTGATGGTCTCCAACACAAAGTAGGGACTGTATACCTACCTAACCTCTGTACAACACAACTGATGGTCTCAAGCACATGAAGAAGAAACTGTGTACCTATCGACCTCTGTACAACTCAACTGATGGTCTCAAACACATGAAGAAGATACTGTGTACCTACCGACCTCTGTACAACTCAACTGATGGTCTCAAACACATGATGAAGAAACTGTGTACCTACCGACCTCTGTACAACACAACTGATGGTCTCAAGCACATGAAGATACTGTGTACCTATCGACCTCTGTACAACTCAACTGATGGTCTCAAACACATGAAGAAGATACTGTGTACCTACCGACCTCTGTACAACTTAACTGATGGTCTCAAACACAAAGTAGGGACTGTATACCTACCCGACCTCTGTAGAACACAACTGATGGTCTCAAGCACATGAAGAAGAAACTGTGTACCTACCGACCTCTGTGTTTGAGACCATCAGTTGAGTTGTACAGAGGTCGGTAGGTACACAGTTTCTTCTTCATGTGCTTGAGACGATCAGTTGTGTTGTACAGAGGTCGGGTAGGTATACAGTCCCTACTTTGTGTTTGAGACCATCAGTTGAGTTGTACAAAGTAGGGACTGTATACCTACCTGACCTCTGTACAACACAACTGATGGTCTCAAGCACATGAAGAAGAAACTGTGTACCTACCGACCTCTGTACAACTCAACTGATGGCCTCAAACACATGATGAAGATACTGTGTATCTACCCGACCTCTGTACAATTCAACTGATGGTCTCAAACACAAAGTAGGGACTGTATACCTACCGACCTCTGTACAACACAACTGATGGTCTCAAACACAAAGTAGGGACTGTATACCTACCTGACCTCTGTACAACACAACTGATGGTCTCAAGCACATGAAGAAGAAACTGTGTACCTACCGACCTCTGTACAACTCAACTGATGGTCTCAAACACATGAAGAAGATACTGTGTACCTACCGACCTCTGTACAACTCAACTGATGGTCTCAAACACAAAGTAGGGACTGTATACCTACCTGACCTCTGTACAACACAACTGATGGTCTCAAGCACATGAAGAAGAAACTGTGTACCTACCGACCTCTGTACAACTCAATTGATGGTCTCAAACACATGAAGAAGAAACTGTGTACCTACCGACCTCTGTACAACTCAACTGATGGTCTCAAGCACATGAAGAAGATACTGTGTATCTCCCCGACCTCTGTACAACTCAACTGATGGTCTCAAACACAAAGTAGGGACTGTATACCTACCCGACCTCTGTACAACACAACTGATGGTCTCAAGCACATGAAGAAGATACTGTGTACCTACCCAACCTCTGTACAACACAACACAACTGATGGTCTCAAGCACATGAAGAAGATACTGTGTACCTACCCAACCTCTGTACAACACAACTGATGGTCTCAAGCATTTGAGGTACTAGTAATTTGCGGTTTCTGAGGCTGCCAACTCAATGAACTTCTCTTCTGTAGCAGAGGTAACTCTTCCTTCCTGAGGCAGTCCTCCTGAGAGCCAGTTTCATCATAGTTTTGGTGGTTTTCATGACTGCACTTTAGGATGCCTTCAAAGTAACGATGCAGTATTGTTCTCTTTACTTAGCTGAATGCTTCTGGTTATAGTGTAGAACTGTAGTTGAATAGGGCTAATCACTACATAGGACTGTGTACCTACCCGACCTCTGTACAACACAACTGATGGTCTCAAGCACATGAAGAAGATACTGTGTATCTACCCGACCTCTGTACAACCCAACTGATGGTCTCAAGCACAAAATAGGGACTGTATACCTACCAGACCACTGTACAACTCAACTGATGGTCTCAAGCACACGAAGGCAAGAAATTCCACAAATTAACTCTTGACAAGGCATACATGTTGTATGAAAACCATTCAAGATGACTACCTTTTGGAGCTTACTTGAGAGAATGCCAAGAGTGTGTAAATCTGTCATTGAGGCAAAAAGGAGCTAATTTGAAGAATCTAAACTATAAATGTTCTGATTAAACAGTTTTCATTTACTACTTCATCCCATGTGTTCCTTCATAGTTTTTATGTCTTCATTATAACTCTACAATATAGCAAATAAAAAAATGCAATGAAATAGTGTGTCCAAACTTTTGGCTGACACTGTATGTGTATACACTGGTATGGAAAGGCAGACTGTGCTTTCCAGTATAGTTGGGTCTGCAGTGTTACAAGATATGTCTGTCCAGTCAAGTCCATTTTCCAAGGGACGATCATCAGGTGTTGCTGCTGAATACAGTAAAGCCCCATTTACACTGAAAGATGATCACTCGAAATTTGCTCAAACGGCAGTGTGAGTGACAGTTCGGAGCGATCACTTTGCATAAACTGTTAAAGGGGTTCTGACACAAATAAGGTTTTTATGCTTTACCAGCCATTGTTCCCTGGTCTGCCCAATGGACACAGGGACCCCACGATTTTTGGCGTGCTAAAGCATAAAAACCTAATACTTACCTTTTTGTTCTGTTGTTGTGCAGCGGGCTCATCTCCCAGCAGGCTTTCAGCTTCCTCCGACGAGCCAGGACGGGCCCCCCCCTCCGGGATTGCGCGCAGGCGCAGAAGACAGGTGCCCTCTGACAGCAGTCAGGATGAGCCGCCTCTCCACTGCGCACATGCAGAACTCGGAGTTCAGCCAGGACGGACGGGCCGCCCACAGCAAGCACTGCTTGTGACGTAGCGCCTGTCCGTTCACCTCGGAAGTGGCTCACGGACAGAACAGAGCAGTAAGCGGTCATTTTGACAGCTCCTGCTCTGCTTCAAGAAGATGCAGGAGAAGATGCCGGATGGAGGGGACATGCCTGACGATCGGTCCTGGCCAGGAAAGGTGAGTAAATTTTTTTTTCCATGTCAGAACCCCTTTAAGTAGCTAATTACTTAAAAGTTTATTGGAGAGTAAATGAAGGCTCCTGTTGTAAGCAGATGACAGCAGGAGCGCTGTTATCTGCAAACAGCTGCTATGTTCTCGGAGCTGTCAACTGAGGTACAAGCTGAAAGTATACAGTCAGCAATATCCCGCCGAGAACTCAGCGTTCAGTGCTGATAAGGCTCGTCGATGACTTTAAGCTTGCTTAGAGTCAGCGATTAATGAAAAGGGTACGATGGGCACACAAGTACACACGATTATCGCTCAAAAGATGGCTTTTAAGCGATCATCGTTGTGTCTAAATGGGCCTAAAAGCTCCTTTTACATGAGACGATTATCATGAAAATTGCTAGTGTATATAGTGCCCCCCCCCCCTCTGCAGGCAGTACAGTGTTTATAGTGTCCCCCCCCACCCCCTGCAGGCAGTACACTGTGTATATAGTGCCCCCCCCTGCAGGCAGTACACGGTGTATATAGTGTCCCCCCCCCCCCTCCTGCAGGCAGTACAGTGTTTATATAGTGCCCCCCCCCCTCTTGCAGGCAGTACACAGTGTATATAGTGCCCCCCCTCCTGCAGGCAGTACAGTGTATATAGTATTCCCCCCCTCCTGCAGGCGGTACAGTGTATATAGTATTCCCCCCCTCCTGCAGGCGGTACAGTGTATATAGTATTCCCCCCCTCCTGCAGGCGGTACAGTGTATATGGTATTCCCCCCCTCCTGCAGGCAGTACAGTGTATATGGTATTCCCCCTCTCCTGCAGGCAGTACAGTGTATATAGTGTCCCCCCCCTTGCAGGCAGTACAGTGTATATAGTGTCCCCCCCTTGCAGGCAGTACAGTGTATATAGTGTCCCCCCCCCCCTTGCAGGCAGTACAGTGTATATAGTGTCCCCCCCCCTTGCAGGCAGTACAGCGTATATAGTGTCCCCCCCCCTTGCAGGCAGTACAGCGTATATAGTGTCCCCCCCTTGCAGGCAGTACAGCGTATATAGTGTCCCCCCCTTTCAGGCAGTACAGCGTATATAGTATTCCCCTCCTGCAGGCAGTACAGCGTATATAGTATTCCCTGCTGCAGGCAGTACAGTGTATATAGCATTCCCCTCCTGCAGGCAGTACAGTGTATATAGTGCCCCCCCGCTGCAGGCAGTACAGTGTATATAGTGTCGCCCCCTGCTGCAGGCAGTACAGTGTATATAGTGTCCCCCCCCCATCCCGCTGCAGGCAGTACAGTGTATATAGTGTCCCCCCCCCTCCCGCTGCAGGCAGTACAGTGTATATAGTGTTCCCCCACCCCCCGCTGCAGGCAGTACAGTGTATATAGTGTTCCCCCACCCCCCGCTGCAGGCAGTACAGTGTATATAGTGCCCCCCACCCCCCTGCAGGCAGTACAGTGTATATAGTGCCCCCCCCGCTGCAGGCAGTACAGTGTATATAGTGTCCCCCCCTGCAGGCAGTACAGTGTATATAGTGCCCCCCCGCTGCAGGCAGTACAGTGTATATAGTGTCCCCCCCCGCTGCAGGCAGTACAGTGTATATAGTGCCACCCACCCCCCTGCAGGCAGTACAGTGTATATAGTGCCCCCCCCCCCCCCCGCTGCAGGCAGTACAGTGTATATAGTGTCCCCCCCCCTGCAGGCAGTACAGTGTATATAGTGTCCCCCCCTGCAGGCAGTACAGTGTATATAGTGCCCCCCCCCCCCCGCTGCAGGCAGTACAGTGTATATAGTGTCCCCCCCTGCAGGCAGTACAGTGTGTATAGTGTCGTCCCCCCTACTGCAGGCAGGACAGTGTATATAGCATTCCCCCCTGCTGCAGGCAGGACAGTGTATATAGCAGTCCCCCCTGCTGCAGGCAGGACAGTGTATATAGCATTCCCCCCTGCTGCAGGCAGGACAGTGTATATAGCATTCCCCCCTGCTGCAGGCAGGACAGTGTATATAGCATTCCCCCCTGCTGCAGGCAGGACAGTGTATATAGCATTCCCCCCTGCTGCAGGCAGGACAGTGTATATAGCATTCCCCCCTGCTGCAGGCAGGACAGTGTATATAGCATTCCCCCCTGCTGCAGGCAGGACAGTGTATATAGCATTCCCCCCTGCTGCAGGCAGGACAGTGTATATAGCATTCCCCCCTGCTGCAGGCAGGACAGTGTATATAGCATTCCCCCCTGCTGCAGGCAGGACAGTGTATATAGCATTCCCCCCTGCTGCAGGCAGGACAGTGTATATAGCATTCCCCCCTGCTGCAGGCAGGACAGTGTATATAGCATTCCCCCCTGCTGCAGGCAGGACAGTGTATATAGCAGTCCCCCCTGCTGCAGGCAGGACAGTGTATATAGCAGTCCCCCCTGCTGCAGGCAGGACAGTGTATATAGCAGTCCCCCCTGCTGCAGGCAGGACAGTGTATATAGCGTTCCCCCCTCCAGCAGGCAGTACAGTGTATATAGCGTTCCCCCCTCCAGCAGGCAGTACAGTGTTTATAGCGTCCCCCTCCAGCAGGCAGTACAGTGTTTATAGCGTCCCCCTCCAGCAGGCAGTACAGTGTTTATAGCGTCCCCCTCCAGCAGGCAGTACAGTGTTTATAGCGTCCCCCTCCAGCAGGCAGTACAGTGTTTATAGCGTCCCCCTCCAGCAGGCAGTACAGTGTTTATAGCGTCCCCCTCCAGCAGGCAGTACAGTGTATATAGTGTTCCCCTCCAGCAGGCAGTACAGTGTATATAGTGTTCCCCTCCAGCAGGCAGTACAGTGTATATAGTATTCCCCTCCAGCAGGTAGTACAGTGTATATAGTGTCCCCCTCCAGCAGGCAGTACAGTGTATATAGTGTCCCCCTCCAGCAGGCAGTACAGTGTATATAGTGTCCCCCTCCAGCAGGCAGTACAGTGTATATAGTATTCCCCCCTGCTGCAGGCAATACAGTGTATATAGTGTCCCCCTCCAGCAGGCAGTACAGTGTATATAGTGTCCCCCTCCAGCAGGCAGTACAGTGTATATAGTGTCCCCCCTGCTGCAGGCAATACAGTGTATATAGTGTCCCCCCTGCTGCAGGCAATACAGTGTATATAGTGTCCCCCCTGCTGCAGGCAATACAGTGTATATAGTGTCCCCCCCTGCTACAGGCAGTACAGTGTATATAGTGTCCCCCCTGCTACAGGCAGTACAGTGTATATAGTGCCGCCCCCCCCCCCCTGCTACAGGCAGTACAGTGTATATAGTGCCCCCCCTGCTACAGGCAGTACAATGTATATAGTGTCCCCCCCCCCTGCTACAGGCAGTACAGTGTATATAGTGTCCCCCTGCTGCAGGCAATACAGTGTATATAGTGTCCCCCCTGCTACAGGCAATATAGTGTATATAGTGTCCCCCTGCTACAGGCAATATAGTGTATATAGTGTCCCCCTGCTACAGGCAATACAGTGTATATAGTGTCCCCCTGCTACAGGCAATACAGTGTATATAGTGTCCCCCTGCTACAGGCAATACAGTGTATATAGTGTCCCCCTGCTACAGGCAATACAGTGTATATAGTGTCCCCCTGCTACAGGCAATACAGTGTATATAGTGTCCCCCTGCTACAGGCAATACAGTGTATATAGTGTCCCCCTGCTACAGGCAATACACTGTGTATATAGTCCGGCACCATCCTGCTCTCGGGTACTCAGTAACTTTCAGGCAGTTGCGGATGGAGCGGCGGCCGCAGACGTCACCAGCGGAGGCCGCACACGTCCCGCCGGGCCCAGCCGCATCTCCCGGCCGGTGCCGCCGTCAGCTGTGCACACGCGGTCGCACAAAGCAGCGGTCCGTGCGGCCCCCGGCCTGCTCCCCGCGCGCGGCTCTTACCATCATAGTAGTAGCAGACCTTCTTCTTTCCGCCCCCCTGACTGTACGCCATGGAGCTTCGCGGCTGACACTAAGAGCGGGGGTGCGGGGGACGGGCCGGCGTGCACCGGGAGACGCTGACACCCACGGCTGCCCGTTACTCGGTGATCAATGAGAATTTCCCGCTCGGCCGGGGACGCGCACATACAACATATACAGACACGGTGCAGACAGCAGGGGGCGGGGCCAGGTATGGTCTGCTGGGTGGGACTCGGGGCAGAGAAGGCGGGACCCACCAACATTGGAGTGCGAGGGAGAGCCGCAGGAGTTGGGCGGAGCTACAAGGCGTGGGAGTGGCCGGCCACTAATAGGCGTTCTATCTGCGGGAAGCCTCTAAGCACTCCACGTGGGGGCGGGGCTTTCTCTTTAAAGTGGGAGGAGCCGAACCGCCTCAAAACATTAGCCACACGGGGGGCACGTAGGATACGCGCTGTCGTAAGGGAGAAACCAAAATGCCGCTTTGAAGAGGGGTGATCTGCACCGGAAGGGTTTGTGGCTAATTTACGCTGGTGGGTGTATTTTCTATATAGTCTGTGATCTCTGGGCGCTTCCCCGGATGTAGCGAGGTAATGGTACAGACTCAGCCGTGTATTGGTGTGAAGCGCGGGCTGGTGGCGGTAGGTTGTGGTGGAGCGCGCCCGGCGCCGGCAGCAGGGGACCGGATGGCCGGGGGTGCCCTATAACTGCGTGTTAGTAGCTTGGTTTAGTGGTATGAAGCCAACGGCTACATGGCCCCAAATCAGCCACATAAGTGAGGCGGCGTCCCATCATCGTCTGGGGGTCAGTGAGCGTGCAGCGCTGCCTCTGGTGGAGTCAGGTTCTGCATAGAACAGCCGCAGGGGGTCGCCTTTCTTACTGCCGGAATAGAGCAGAAAAATGGTACCCCAGTGCAGCTGTGGAGGCGGTGTGAGGAGCGGGGCGCAGGTGGATGGAAGGCCCATTCAGACACAACGATTATCGCTCAAAAGTCACTTAAGCGCCATCTTTTGAGCGATTATCGTTGTCTAAATGGCCCTTACAGCGTGCAGATGTGTTCTGCTGACCTTTGGGTCTGTGCGCCGTTACAGTGAATGATCAATGAAAGCTGCTGGATGAGGAATCTTGTCAAACGTTAAGCCTCTAGTCTCACCTCACACCACCTCGTAGCTGGCTTAACTGGTACAGCACACTTTTGGTGCAATGTGTCACCCTTTTTGGGGCGGTTTAGGCCACGCCCCTCTTTACAAAGGAACTCCCCTTTGTTGGACACTGCAAAAGAAGTCTAAAACGTGTAATAAATTTGTCCCCAAGAAGGTTAGACTGACGGCTTTCTGGTGCAAAATCTGAATAGTAAATAAGCCCTGTTGGGCGTTCCCTCTTTGCTGCAGGCTCTGATCAAACCTTAAGGGCTCATGTCCATGGGCAAAATAAGAATTAAAATCCGCAGCGGATTTTAACTCTTCTCCTGCCCGCGGATCCGCACCCCATAGGGATGCTTTGACCACCCGCGGGGTAGATAAATACCCGCGGATCGTCAATAAAAGGAATTTAAAAAAAAATGGAGCATGAAAAAATCCGGACCATGCTCCATTTTCATGCGGGGACGGCTCCCGCGGGCTTCTATTGAAGCCTATGGAAGCCGTCCGGATCCGCTGGACACAAAAATCAGATTTTACTCACCCGCTCCGGTTCTTCTCTTCGCCGCGGCGTCATCTTCTCTCAGTCGCGGCCGGATCATTTTGCTTCGGGCCGGCGCATGCGCGGGGCACGTCACCGACGTCATCCTGCACATCCGCCGAAGAAAGAAGATCCAGCCGCGACGCAGAGAAGATGACGCCGCAGCGGATCTGATTTTCCCCGTGGACATGAGGCCTAATTGTCACATGAGGTTTTCTGGGGAAGGGATTCCCATAATGATGACAAAATTGTAACTTAAAAAAATATATACATAATTGGAAAAGCTGGTGAATGCACCCGTATTCTGACTGCAGCGTTTCTTCTACGTCAGAGTGGACTGCTAGTACAATGTCCGCTTCCTCTACTGATTCTTCTCTCTGTTGTAGGACACGAAGCTGCCAGAATGGAAGATAATGGGAATGTGGTCCGAATAGAAGACAATGGAACTACCTCCCTGCCTCCGGTCAGACTCCCTTCAGCACATATGGCACTTCTAGTACTACTGGCAAGAAGAAGAAAACTGAGGAGACTAGTAAGCATAAGGCCTCTCTCACAGCAGTGTCACATCAGTGTTTGTACGTGAAAGCCATTTATGCACCAGAACGTGTAAGTGGTACAGAGCTCTCTGTTGTGCTCCGCTCCTGGCCTTGGCTTACAGATGTGGGGACAATACAGGGCCGTGTAACCGAGGCTTGTGTGTGTCTTGGGCTATAAGATGCCCCCAGGTTTTAGGTGACAGAGGGGGATGTAATATTTCACACTAATACTCCCCTGGTGGTCTCGGGAAGTGAAGGGGTCTGGACACATTTTGGCGACCCTTCTTAAACCGCATGCGTATTGATCTGAAAAGCATCTCTACAATAAGCTTTTATAAACCATTATTTTGGGGAAGTGCTGACTGCTCCTTTTCAGACAACTCTTACAATTGATATATACCACCGTACACTCCCCTTCAGTTTGTGGAAAACTAATAAAAGCCACACACTGTCACACGTGAAAGGCAGAAGTCGTCTACTGGGGATAGCTCTCCATCCAACTAATTAATGCCCTATCCAGGGGAGGGGGGACATAAGCTGAAGGGTCTGCTTCGCTAAGTACTTTCCCTAGCTGAAAAGTGCTGGTTGAGGGGGAAAAAGTGTGTATTTGATGGAGTTTCTCTGTAAATGCAGTTCTGTCTGTACCTACCTCGTCTATGGAGCCGATCCCTACATATGTACACATGGTAGATATACGGCTGGGCTCATGTCAGCATGTTGTGTTTTACCGCTGTCAGGGGGCCTATTGATGCGCGTGGCAGTTTTTGTTTTTTTTTCTTTCACTGTGAGGAATGCGTATCTCACCCACGCGGTCATGCGCAATCTAACTTGTTTTCTTTTTCTTTTTTTCCTATTTCCTGCTCTGTCACTTACCGACTTTGCGTATAAACGCTGCCCATAACAGTGTAATTGCCTGTGTGCAGCGATTATTTCATGCCCATAGACCACAATAGGGCTCTGTCATGCATGATACATGGTAAAATCGTACATGCTGCGTTCTTTTTTACATTTTGTGAATGAATCGATGTACTTGTGTTGACTCCATTCGGCAGTTATTGTGCTCGTGTAATACACTGTTACATTACGCTCGGGTGACCCTGCCCTCACGGTTTTTTTTTTTGTATTGACAGGAAGCTTCTAGGCAGAAACGACTCTGGATTCATCCCGTCATCAGAATGAAGCAAGAAAAGGGCCATTTTGCAATGTTGTATGCAGATCTTCGCCGGTAAGACTATTAGCTGTTTGTAATGAGCTATCTTTGCTCCCAGATGATTCCTTGACGATCCAGCACTTCTTGATGAGATCACATTGTGTAATATTGCCAGGCGGCAATACGAAGGCTGGCTTCACACGTGGCATTTGTTTGGAAAAGCACCACTACAGGTTGGCAAAAATTAGGTTTTGGTTATTTTGGATCCAAAGCAAGAAGTGGATCCAGCAGAAGTCCTTCCGTTGTACTTCTCATATCTTTCACACGCACTTCTGGATTTGGCTGAAACTGCAGGAGGAACTGTCACTGGCTGCGGCCTTTAAGAAGCATGCCGTATGTGTGAGACCCATCCTCATTCTGTGTATTCACATCTTGAGATTTATCTCTCATCAATCCAGACACCCGGTTTTTGGCCCTTTGGGCTGGAATCACACAGCAGATTAGAGTTGTAAATCGTTTGTTTTCTGCTTTGCCTAAAAAGCTGTAGCTTGTTAAAGCTGTGTAGGATATGTGGGCATATGGTGCGCCAGCACACTTATCACCATGAACAGAGTTCAGGAGAACAGAAACATCTGCTTGAATGTGAACTTGACAAACGAATAGAACACGTTATGTGGTGGTGTGGGGGAGAGGACTGGGGCAGATCTAATATTGGAAATGTGTAAAGGCCCATTTACACGCAAATATAATCTTTCAAACGATTGAAAGATTGAAAGATCTTGCCATCTATTTGCATGAAGTATTAAAGGGGTTGTCCCGCGCCAAAACGTTTTTTTTTTTTAATTCAATAGGCCCCCCGTTCAGCGCGAGACAAACCCAAGGGATGGGTTAAAAAAAAAAAAGGTTTAGTACTTACCCGAATCCCCGCTCTGCGGCGACTTCTTACTTACCTTACCAAGATGGCCGCCGGGCTCTTCACCCACGATGCACCGCAGGTCTTCTCCCATGGTGCACCGTGGGCTCTGTGCGGTCCATTGCCAATTCCAGTCTCCTGATTGGCTGGAATCGGCACACGTGACGGGGCGGAGCTACGAGGACCAGCTCTCCGGCACGAGCGGCCCCATTCACCAGGGAGAAGACCGGACTGCGCAAGCGTGTCTAATCGGGCAATTAGACGCTGAAATTAGACGGCACCATGGCGACGGGGACGCTAGCAACGGAGCAGGTAAGTGAATAACTTCTGTATGGCTCATAATTAATGCACGATGTACATTACAAAGTGCATTAATATGGCCATACAGAAGTGCTTAACCCCACTTGCTTTCGCGGGACAACCCCTTTAATGCCCATTAATACTTAATCATTTTCAGGCCTCCAGGAGCTGTTTGCAGAGCCCAGCATGTGATTAATCACACTCTCAGCTGTGCACATCTCTGCATTGTTCTGCTCATGGCTCACAGCAGATTACAATGTTATCTGCTGACTCCCGTGGCGATAACAGCATGCTATCTATTGAGAGATAAATGTATTTACTTTACCAGTCAGTAGATGAACGATAGATTTTAATTTCACCTTAAAATCATCGTTCAAATGAAAAGTGCACGATGCCCGCATTTTACTTATTACAGTTATCGCTCATTTTCGGTTGTTAGAACACATTTTGAGTGATCGTTACATGTAAATGGGCCTTTACTTTTTTGGTGCAAATTGCTACAGAATACTGGCTTGCACATTTATCGTGTTTATTAAACACCTTTGGACATATTTTACGACCTGTCAGATGGGTATGGCTTGAATGAGACATTCTGTGCCAAATTTTGGAGCAGTTTTTGGCATAAGCTATGTAATAGTTGATATAAAGTGATCCGCTAGACTTATTGTTTAGCAGAGTCCCTGATAAATTTGGCAGATATTAAGACTCTCCAGTCTGTTTGCACTTTCATACTATTAGACAGTATAATTAATGTACTTCTTGTCTCTCAGTGAACTGGAGGCTCATGGTGTCTCTTCTTCATAATCAATGTATTTGGACCATTTTTGGTTATATTTGCATGTAGCTATTGAAGAAACCAATGGTCCCTCTAAATTTCTTCTGTGTACTAGTTTTTGAGATGTGAGAACCTTCCAAAAGACAACCGCCTCTGAAGAACTCCACCAATCAGGCCTTATGGTAGATTGTACAGCTCATTGGTTACCTAGAATTTGACATTGTGCTTGGGTTCTCCAGTCTGTTGAAATCGAGTTCAGACTAAGCCGATGTCGGGAGGAAACTTGAGTACCATTCATCACTTGGCCGTTACCCTAACGGTGGTGGAATGTGTTTGGGCATCTATTGTTTTGGCTGTGGCAACTAAGAAATTTGCCACTTTCATCTTTCTGTGTTTTTTGACAAGTACATAAATTGTTAATTAAAAGCTGTTCTGGACCTTAAGCTGGGGTAAAAGAGGCCCTAAGCACACATCTAAGTGTCCTTGAGTGCTAGAGTTCAAGTTGTTTCAAGGATTAGGAAAAACATGGCTACTTCCAGAAATGCTGCCACATCTGTCCATTGGTTGCCTCTGATATTGATGTAATACAGGGAAAAATAAGACCGTATGAGGAATGTCCACTTGAAAATTAAAAGTACACAAAACTTTATTAAGGACACAGCCATTAAAAATACTTACTGAGAACGTAATGAATAGAATGTAGGCAAATGGTGAAGAGTAGAAGTAACTTGTATAACATGTTGCCCAAAAAATATTAACTGCAGCTCAGTGGTATGCATTACAAAAGCCAACTGCTGTGACATTCAGGTAAGAAAACCTCAGTGGGTCCACATTATTACACAACCAGAGGAGCAGCCAAAATGTGACCATAGCCCAATGGCTGCTATGAGAAGGACCCCACGTGTATCACTGCTGATGGCAGCTTCGTTAGGGAAGCTATTGCAGGATTTTGCAGCTCAGCTGTCTTCAGTGGAACGGAGATATAATCCAGAACACGCTGGACAGGTGTGGTGCTCTTCTGGAAGAAAGCAGACATGTCTTTCTAAGGGTGGTTTCACATCTGCGTTGGGGTTCCGGTTTCCTGTTCTGTTAGAGGAGCAGGAATGGGGAATCCCTGCAGCCAAACAGTTCCGTCTCTGGATGGAACCAAACAGCCCTGAATAGACTCCCATTGACTATAATGGGGTCTGTTTGATTTCCACTCAGCTGCGTGCAGTGTTTTTCTTCTGATATTTTGAGCCTGCGGAAGAACATCTGAACTAAGGTTCCAAAGCAGATGTGAAATTGGCCTGATCTTGGACAATTGTGAGGTATTATATACGCATTGAAAAGAGAATAAGGCTGTAAAGTAAGAAATGTTTGAAAAAAAATAAAAATAAATTGTGTCTGAATAAGTCTGAAATGCAGTGTATGTATCTGTATACTAAGCAGTGACCTGGGTGGCTGCGTGCTCCTATGGAGTTCCGGATCTATCACAAGTTATACTGGGATATACACAGGCGTTTGCAGAAATGCAGCGTTTTTCAACCCTGCGTTTACTGCGGTTTCATGCACTTATGACAACATTTTGGCTGTGTTTTCAGCACAGCTGAAAAATGCAGCCAAGGATGCTGGGGGAAAAAATCAATACTCACCTAGCAGGCGCTGTCTGGGTCCCTGCTGCTTCTCTCAGGGGCTCCAGGCACTTGTCATTGCCAGCAGAGGATCTTTTGCTAGTCATGGGGTTTGAAGACACCACCTCCAGCGAGAGATTGCTCTGATTGGCTGAGCCTGCTGCATGTCCGTGGGCTGAGCCAATCACAGCCAGCACTGGATGTACCAATCACGGCTATTAATTGGATTTATGCAGTGCTTGCTTTGATTCACTCAGCCAATCGGAGCAATCTCATGCTGGAGGCAGGGATTTTGTTTCCTGTTACTACCAATAGATGCTTTGACGACTTGACAAGTGCCGGGAAGCCTGCCCGAAGCTCCAGAGAACAATGGTGAAGACCCTGACAGCGGCAGCTAGGTGAATATTACTTTTTTTTTTTTTCTCTCAGCACTAGCGTTTAGCGCTGCCAAAAATGCAGTATAAAGCTGTGCCACGTTTTCAGCAGCGCTGCTAACACTGCCCTTTTATTTCAGTGGGGAACGCAGGGCTAAAAACAGCCCAAAATAGAACCTGCATCGCTGTCAAAGCACAGCATTGAAGACTCTTGTCTGAGCAGCCCCATTGAAATGAATGGGAGCGTTGTACAGCGTTTAGCGCAGCTGTACAAAACGCCTGTGTGAGGGAGGCCTTAGGCACTGAAAGGCTGAAAAGGAAGATGTATGGGACAGCAGAAGATGGGTCTCTTGTGGTGGGTTTGGAAAATGGACCAATTATTTTTATTTAAACGTTTTCTGTTTAGGTGTCCTGAGAAATTTCAAGAGTTCATCCAAATGTCCACATCAGCATTTGATGGCTTGCTAGATCTCCTGAGACCTCAGCTTACCATGCAGCAAACGTTACTGAGAAGGTGCATCAGTCCGGAGCAGCGGCTGCTCATCACTTTGCGGTAATCTCCATTAGTTATGGCTGCTTTTTATATGCCTCTACTTCCTCTTACAATTCATGCCTCCAGCACATACAGTGCGGTAGAGGGGTAAAAACTGCATTACTGTGTAAATGACTTGCATCAATGCTAAGATCTTCACTGTATACTTGGTGTGAGAACTCAAAGGGGTTTCACTGTCTGAACATTAAAGAAACTGTGTACTCCAAAGCACCATAGAGGAAGTGAATGCTTAAGCACAGAGGAGGAACCTCTATGTGGTTGATGGAATAAGTAGATAGTAAATCCTTGGTGATGAGGAAGATAAATATTTATTTAACAGACAGAAAATGGTGCAATGTGTCTCCGAGTCTACAACAGTACTCCTGTTTCATGCACAAATCCAAGAGTGGCTTTGTTCGCCACAGTGTCTATAAGCTGGCAGAGTTTCACGAATAGTATAGGAAATATGCCAGCTGCAATGTTGGCAAAGTGCTGACACCCAAGCGGCCGGTGACGGGTCTGCTCCATGCATGCATCAGATGTGGCTTAGCCAGGGAATCTCCAGATATGTCATGTGAAACTGGTCTAACTTGTACTTGGTCTCCCATCCATTCCTACTAGATTACCCTGAATGTTCTGTGGGCATTATATGGATTTTTGCCACTGTCTGTTGTATTCGTGCACACATTAAATTGGCTGTAAAAACCAACATATCACTGCAAAATAGAATCTGCCTAAATCCTCTATTTAATACACAAATGGCTATTATATATGTAGTAGTGTCGTCTAAGGGCTCATTCACACGGGTGTATTTACGCAACGTATTGCGCCTCAATACTGAACGCCCATTGATTTGCATTTGTGTTTTTAAATGTGCCTGAAAAAAATTCCAACATATCCTACTGTGACCCGTATTATGGACATTGAAATCAATGGGACGGCGTAAATATGCAGTGAATACCCATGATGCATACATATTTGCATGAGTCCGGTGGGACCTAGTTGCATTTTTATTTTATTTATTTATTTTTTTTTGTGCATGTGGCAAATGCAGAGGATACGTATGCAAAAAACACAACCAAGTTTAGCTTTGCAGAGATTTGGTCCAGGTATATTCATGGACTTAAACTAAGTACGCCCGTGTGAATGAGCCCTAAGTAACAGTTTAGCAGAATGACATTCTTGGCACTATTGGTACAAGCCCCTTGAATATCATTGGATCCCAATATTCCTTTTGTTAGTAATAATGGCAGTAATCCTCGACTGTCTGTAACTGGTTCATAGGCTGACATATGATCTCATTAGTAGTCTTTAGGGTCACAAATTCTCACTTTTTTAACAGCAATCGGATATTCTTATTTTTTTTTTTTTCTTGCCAAAAGATCCCTTTGCTAAATTTCCTATCCTATACCTAACACCAGAGGAGCTGTCCTACAAATGGTGCCCCCTTTACCCTACTGATGAATAAACTCTCACCTTTATTTCTGCAGTGGTTATATTATGAAGATCTTTAATTTATATAGCGCCAACATAATCTGCAGAACATTACAAATCGGAGTCCATGTGCAGGCCAAATCAGCCACTACATATAGTAGTAAACAATACATGGTTTGAGTATGAGTGAGGAGTCTGCTCACAAGAGCTTACAATCTATGGCTAGTGACACAAGGTAAAACGCCTTGTACTGTACAATGGTCCAGCTATATCTTACTAAATGGGGTAGCATACATAAACCTGCATGAGCCAGTGTATACAGATAAGGAATGTGGAATGCTGATAGAAAAATGGGTCAGGTTCTGAAGGGTAAATGGAGAACAGTTAGTAGAATGCCAGTTATCAGAGTGATGACTATTTATGGTGTGATCTGGCTGGTCTGGACGGAGCAGGCTACAATGGAGGGGGTTGAAGGAGATCCTCTCTCTACAGGCTATTCATGATTGCATCAGCTGGATCATGAGCGCTCTGCACCCCAGCAGGTCACATGATTCACTCTATGATGTAACAGTTTACTCTGGGAGTAATCCAATAATGAGAAAATGAATATGCTAACTGTGTATTCTGTGTCGTAATCTAAGACACTGCATGTTGTACCGACTGCCCATTATGGCTCACGTGGACAGCACTAGCCAATCAAAGCATTGTATAGGGTTTTAGAGTAATGCAGAGTGGGCATCAGGTAGCCAAAGGGTTGCTTTAAACTGACTTGATCTGTCTATACAATGTTGGTCATTAGTAAACCACTTTCTAATAGAATCTCTGAACATTTTACACACATTAATTAATTGCATTTTGTCTTTTTAGGTTTTTGTCAACGGGGGAGACATATTCTTCACTCCATCAGCTGTTCCATGTAGGGAAATCTACAATCTCTGGCATTGTCAGGACCACTTGTGAACTAATCTTTCAGAACTTGCGTCCCTCTGTGATGCCTACTCTCACCCCAGAGCTATGGCTGCAGGTTGCAGAAGGTTTTGAAAGTAAAGCTTCTTTCCCCAACTGTATAGGTGCAGTTGATGGAAAACATTTACGAGTCCACCAACCACCACACTCGGGATCCAAAAGCTTTAACAATAAGAAGTACTTTTCAGTCGTTCTGATGGCAGTGGCAGATACAAAGTATAAGTTTCTTGCAATTGATGTTGGTGCCTATGATAGCACTGGAGAAGCCAGAGTGATGGAAGCATCACAGATTAAGCAAAAAATGCTGCATGACGAGTCTCTGCCAGCCTCTAAGACTCTTCCAGGTACAACACAGCAAGTGCCCTTTGTTATGGTTTCAGATGAAGCTTACAGTGTGACACTCTGCCAACTGCGTCCATTCCCAAGAAAAGGACTGGACACTAGAAGAAGGGTCTTTAATTATCGCCTTAGCCGGGCACGGAGGTACATTGAGTGTACCTTTGGGATATTGATTAAAAAGTGGAAGATCTGTGGCTCCTCCATACAGTTGGATGTTGCCACAGTTGATGCTGTTGTCAAGGCCTGCTGCATCCTGCACAACTATGTTCTAGACCATGATGGTCCTGATGCGGATGCAGAGGCAAGCACAGCTTCTCTTGGCACTGCAATCAACTGGCAGGCCGCTCAGCCTGATGATTCTGGATTAGATGTTAGGGATATTTTCGCTGATTATTTTATGACACCTGAAGGCTCTGTACCCTGGCAAACGGCATGTGTTAGTGGGACAGCCTAACTAGTAATGATGCCATGACCGTTCTTTTGTGATGCCTTAATCCAAGGTTTTCTGGTGTTGTACAATCTATATATTTTATTTACCAGTAAATATAATCTGCAACAACAATGTTCCTTGTGTTAAAGAGAATTATATTTTAGTAACATGTCTGTAAATTAAAAGTACCAAGCCAGATCATAATCTGTAATCTGTTGCTCACAACAACCCATCCAGCTACAGTTTTCTTCCATTGAACATTGGTTAATGAAAGTGGTGATCTTAAATGGATGGATGTAGTTTTGTCTTCAGATCCCCACATATGAAAAAGTGCTGATAAGTATTGAGCCTTATGCAGAAAGAACATTGAGCTCGGAATCTGTAAATTGCAGGGTGTCCTTGTCTATTTGTCTATATTTAATGATGCGAAAATCGACTGCTTACGACTTTAACTTATCTTTTTTTACGGTCCAAAGTGAACATGGTACCCTCTCCAAAAATGTTCAGTGTGGAAGAGCATAGGACCATAATCAGGTTCCTGTTTCTCAAAGGAAGAAGTGCAAAGCAGTTGCATGATACAATGTCACCAACCTTTGGTGACGGCCCTTCATATGCGACAGTTAAATGTTGGGCTGTAAATTTTAAAAGCTGGCCATTTTGGTGTTGAAAGTGAGAAACCAGTAGAGGCCTGTCTCAGTCTCCCTTCCTGCAGATGTGGAAGCCATCCATGACATGATCACGGAGGACCACCGAACGTCAGCCAAAAGTTTTTGCTACATATCTAGGAATATCACATGAGAGAGATAGTGCCATTATCCACAACGACTTGGGAATGAGAACGCTTACAGCTTGACAAGGAACAGACGAGGAGGCATCGGTGGCTGTTTTGGAGCATTTTGCAAGAAATGAGTCAGATTTCCTGGACAAACTGGTGATGAGACTTGGATCTACTGTTAGGATCCAGAGGCAAAGGGACAGTCTAAGGAATGGAGGCCAAAGTGTGTGTGTGTGTGTGTGTGTGTGTGTGTGTGTCAAATATTTTTGGGGATAAAAAGGTAGTTCTGCTCATGGACTATTTCCCAAAGAGTTTAATCATCAATGCAGCATATTACTGTTTGTTATGGACAAAGCTGAGGCAAAAAGGTAAAACATTACGGAAAGCTGTCATCCTGTTGCCTGACAATGCCCCATCACACACTGCAGGTGCCAGTATTGCAAAAATGACCTCCTTGGGCTTTCAACTGATGTCCTATCCACCCTATTCGCCCGACCTGGCTCCATTTTGACTACCATCTGTTCCCTAATCTCAAAAAACACCTAAAGGGACAACGCTTTCGGAGTGTTTTGGAGGCAACATGCTGCAAATGAGGGATTTGACCAGCAGTTGGAAGAATTCTATTTGCAGGGACTTAAAAAGATGCAAGAGAAACGTCACAAGTACATTGACATCCTCGGGGAATATGTAGAATAATGGGGCAGTTTCATCTTGCTAGCTCAATATTTTTCTTTTCTGGGTAAGGCTTAATACTTATCAGCACCTACTTGTATATCCATGTAAAAAGTGGCTGATAAATTTTTAGATAAACAGCAAAATTTGTTTAGAAAATAAGCCACTTAATCGGTTAGCATAAGATTGGCTGTATACATTAAATATACTGTATATCAGCTGAACAAGCTGGTTTTGGTGAAACAGATAATCATTTAATGTGTATTGGGGGGCCCGGTGACTCTCCCAAGCCATGTGGATGATGCAGTTGGTTTCCAGCTACCTCATTTTATTCTTGGGAGATAAGCTTCTGGCAGCGGCTTTCTCCCCTTCATACACATGCACCCTCAGTCAACGCTAATCTCCCTTGATCCCCAGTCTAGGCTCATTGTAAAAAAAAATCCATCCAATAGAAGGAGTTGTCGGAATCAAATGAGTTTGTGTGTGATTGTAACCTTGATATAAGTGATTTACAATATGAGAGCAAAAGGAGGGAGGCTCTAGAACCCTATTGTACCACCTCTAGCTTGGATGTAAGATGTGATATGGGTGAGCATGGAGGCTCTAGTACCCTATTATACCACTTCTAGCTTGGATGTAAGATGTGATACGGGTGGGCATGGAGGCTCTAGTTCTCTGTTGTACTACCTTAAGCTTGACTACAAGATTTGATAATGGTGGGCATGGAGGCTCTAGTACTCTCTTGGGCAGCCTCTACCTTGGATACAAGATGTGATATGGGAGGGCATGGGGAGGTATACAGATTCTGTATGGTATCCTGCGGCATATCACTCCACCTTTGCTGTAACTGAGCCTCTAGATCATGCAAACGTCTAGCCTGTCAAAGTTGGCGTCCCAGATGGTTCCATACATGTTCTATTGGCGATAAATCTGGTGACTTGGCAGCCCCAGAAGTGTGACAATGTTGTGGAGACATTCTGGTGACTCCCCTGCTGTGTGCAACGGAGCACTATCCTACTGAAAAAAAATGCCTGAACCTATCGCTGAGCTGTCATTGTCCCTTACACCACTACTACCAATTGTCACTGGTGATGGTCCCTCAGACCATCACACCAGCAGTGGGGGCAGAGTGCAGAGGATTGAGGCACTCACCCCATTGTCTCCAGACATGAACATGGCACTCCAGTTTAGTCATTTTCAAAACCACTGCACACAGAGGTCTCAGTTGGTGGATGTTAAAGTCAGCACACATAATTGGTGCCGTAAAACCAAATGTCCTTCAGCCAATTGCCTGGAAATGGTTAAAACAGACCCAGGGGGCTATAAGGATGGAGCCACCTGTCTCGGGTTGTTGGACAATCAAATGCTCCTCTCTAGTGGTAGTCTGTCGAAGGTGTCCTGGGCTTGGTCGCTTTGTGTGCGTGCCCTCAGACATCTACTGGTCCTAACATTCTTAATGGTCTGGTCAGAACAGTGCAGGTGGTGGGCAATTTTTTCAATACACCCATGGGTGAAATCTCTTTGATTGCATCATCGTGTCTAGTGGTCAGCAAGCTCTACACAAGCAGAAACAGAGATCCACTACACACAAGTAGCCTCTGAGAGCCTTTTTATAGGCCAAGGGTGGAGCCACTTTTATATCTTGAGATGTAACTTTGTGCCGAGTTTTGCAGTTTGACGATGAGTGTATGTGCACCCTTGGCTGATTTACTATAACTGTATAAGAACCACATAAAATACATTTACTGCATTATTCAAACACCCCCTTTTTAATGATCTAATGGATTCCTGCAAGATTAAAAGTACATACCAGGTCAAAACTGCAAAACATCGGAGGCATGTCCAGCAGCCATGCTGTGAGGACGCAAGACACCAGAGCTCCGTGATAAACCCTAATGTCCTGAGCATATCCTGACCAGCTAAACCCCCGTGTGGGCTCCTCAACTTACCAACAGACGGGTGATCACTCCTGGCAGGACAGAGGAGACTCCGGAGGACCTCCAACAGCGGTCTTCGGCTGCCCCAGCCCTGGCCTTGCTCCTCCAGTAACCACCGACCGTGACTTCTGGTGAGGTGAGGTGGCAGGAAAACTACAACCCTCCCACACAGAGAAGATCAGCAGTGCGGAGAAGTACTCCGGAGCGGAGGCTACTGGAAACAAGAGCGACCTTCGTGGCTGTCAAGCGCTAGCTCAGAAAGGCTTCCATACCATATTCCATGATGTATCCGACCCGGCTTCGGGTGCTACACAATGAACAAACTTCCTTCTTCTCCACGCCAAATGAGGGTGAGGACTGGCTTAATCGTCTGCCAAGATCACCCAGATGTCAATGATAACCTGAAGACTTCATTCGGGTAGCGGTGAGGGGACGAGGGGGTCTCGGACGATTGATTACGGTCGACTTGATACCGTCAGAAATGTTCAGACCTAAGCAAGTACATTTTGTATATTCCCCCCCCCCTTCTCTTTTTCCCTTCTTCTCTCTGTCTCTTTCCCTCGTCCCTGTGCCCCCCTCAATATAGCAAAAGTCTTTACTTATCCTGTCTAACCCAAATATTTAGTGATAGTGATGGACAGATCTAACTATACAACCTACGCAAACACTACAGTTTCTACCACATAAAAGAGCCCCTCGTGGGGCGGTCGAAATTTAAGTACCTGTGATGAAGGGGTTCCGGAGCTCAAACAGATCTGTTCTGTTTGACTGTGCCCAGATTTGACACCGTACTTTAGGTGCACAGTCTTCACATGCACGTTCATGTTTTGTTAATGGTTAACACGTTTATTTTATCCAAGCAAGCCCATATTGGTGAAATCTTGTTTGCTATTGCTAGGATAGGTTTTTGCAGTACTATGTTCATAGATAACATAAGATACTTTCACTGGACACAACTACTGTCTGAATTACAGAGGACCCCGATTGCAAGTTATATTCAAAATCAGCTTATCCCGACAGAAGATAACCCTCTTTATACACAAATGACTACAATGTTTGTTATATTTAAACGTATGTCTATTGATGTAACTCTATTTGCAAAGGGTTGGATAGGTTTTTGCAGTACAATACTCACAAAAAGTTCAAGTCATGATCATAAGGTACAATCTCTAACCATCGTTCGAGAAGCCTGGGTTGTGGATCCTGCTTGGGACTGGCTTGCCCCGGTCAGGAGTACCTTCCTGTGTGTATATATAGAAACAGCCGAGCTAAATGGCCAACATAAACTCTCGTGGAATGTACGGGGGATGGGAGCTCCCAGGAAACGGTCCATGATCTTCTCATACATTAGAAATTACAACCCACACAGTGTGTGTCTCCAAGAGACACATATGATATCTGAAAAAGTCAGGCAACTACAGAAACCATGGGTCTAATGGTCCTTTCACTCTACATATTCATCATATGCCAGAGGAGTATCTATTCTAATTCACAAACGACTAAGATGGGAGCCGGGACGTGCTATTAGGGACCCGGAGGGCAGGTACATTTTTATTCAAGCATGGATGGACTCCCTCCCCTATGTACGTGTGGGAATATATCTCCCCCCCACCAGCCAATATAGTAATCCTTCATCAGGCGGCCCAATTTGCCTCCCAATACCCTAACGCCTCCGTAATCTGCATGGGGGACCTGAATCTAGTGCTAGATCCTCAGATGAGCAGGTTTTGCATCTTGCAGACGCACCCAGCCAAGGTTAACCCCACACCGCCGGCACTAGTTCTACAGGAGGTTGGCTGGAAAGACGTTTGGAGAGTCAGATGGCCGTCAACCCACGAGTACTCATGTCATTCCACGCCCTCTCTCGAATAGACTACTGCCTCGGGAATGCTAGGCTATGCACCGCAATAACCCACATTGAATATCTCTCCAGGGGTATTTCAGACCATTCCCCCCTACGTATTGAAATTTCCACATCTGATGCAAATATCCATAGACATAATGGGCGAGTACACCCTTTTTGGCTGAGCCTGTTCGGCACAAATGATAGGATCCATGACCAGCTCGCAACCGTCTTAGAACTAAACCAACCAGACGCCGAACCGGTGATGCTCTGGGAGACACTAAAGGCCTTTCTACGAGGCCCCTTTAAAATCATCCATTTCCTATATAAAAAAAAGAATCCTCCATACTGGAACGTGAGTTGGTGATCCAATACACACGCCTAGAGGCAACCTATGTCGCGGACCCGTCTGATGAGCATAGAGAGTAGTGGTTGAGACACGGAAGACAATACCTGATCCATTTGCAAGAAAAAGCTCGTAGAGCTTCCTTCTTCCCAAAACAACAATTCTATGAACTTGGCAACCAATCCAGCAGTCTATTAGCCCACTTGGTACACCAAAACTCGGCATCGTCGTCGATACTCCGTATCCGGTCCGAATCGGGCGAAATCCTTCACGACGAGATCAATAGGAGCACGATTTCAGCGCTTCTACAGTGGGTTGTATGCTACCGGATTCCACGCCACACAGCAAGAGCTCGAACTTCCTATCAAATCTCAATTTCCCTACACTTACCCCCGATCAACAGATCTTAATAGACACCCCATTTACACTAACCGAACTTTCAGAAGCCCTTGGGGGAGATGTCCAGTGGTAAGTCCCCAGGCCCGGATGGCCTGCCAATAGAAGTCTATAAAAAATACCAAGAGACGCTTCTGCCCACACTACTGGCAACCTATAACGCGGTCTATAATAATGAATCATTACCCCCATCCTTCTATGAGGCCACCATCGTACTTATCCTGAAACCTGGAAAAGACGCACTTAATTGCGGTTCTTACAGGCCCATCTCCCTCCTCAATACGGATTATAAACTCCTAACTAAAATGCTAGTCCGGCGCCTCAACACTATTATCCTAGATCTAATACACCCAGACCAAACCGGATTTATGCCAGGCAAATCTACGAGAGAAAATCTACGACTGGTCCAGGTAGTAACACAAGTTGGATCGGAGAGGAAAGCGGATTGGGCCCTGGCCTCTCTGGACGCGGCTAAAGCCTTCGATTCTATTGAGTGGCCGTTCCTGCTCCAGGTGCTGAATAGATTTGGGTTCGGAAATCGATTCATCCAATATGTCTGCCTAATATACAAAACACCCGTAGTAGCAATCTCGGTAAACAGCACCTGTTCTCCATACTTCCCCCTGTTTAGGGGCACTAGACAGGGCTGCCCTCTCTCTCCACTTCTCTTCACCCTGGCCATGGAACCGCTGGCTATTATGCTCCGGACGTGCCTAATTTACAGAGGGATCGTGATAGGAGATAGGAAGGACCGTGTGGTGCTTTACACTGATGATCTCATGCTCTTTATGTCTGACCCAACGATCTCCCTGCCCCGAGCTATGGATATCATCAACAAATTCGGGCTCTACTCAGGCCTACACATCAATTGGTCAAAATCTGCCTTAATGCCTATCTCGATACAGAACCCTCTGCGGCTAACGGGCTCACTCTGCGGCCTACAAGTCTCTAATGACTAAATATCTAGGAATCCAGGTCACCAATACAATGAGCCGAACCCTGAATTTAAACATATTTCCTTTGATTGACCTTTACAGGTCTAAATTCAAAGTCTAGGGATCCCTACCTCTATCGGTTGCAGGCTGCATCAACCTGATTAAAATGATAGTCCTACCTAAGTGTCTCTACACCCTACAGAACATCTCTGTACCGGTCCCGATGAAATTCTTCCGAACTATGAACTCTCTCTCATGTCCACTTTCATATGGGGAAGCTCCCGCCCAAAACTCAAACTATCTACAATCCAGAGACCCAAAGATAGTTCCGGTTCAGCACTCCCAGACCTATTCCTATACTATATAGCAGGTCAACTGCTCCATTTAAAATCTTGGGTGAGCGATGGCCCAGTACCCAATTCAAAAGCCCATCTGGCCCAGGCTTTGAACATCCCCTGCTTCTGGCCGGTGCTGGAGTTCCCCACCTCCATTAAGGGTGGAATGTTGCCCATCCACAGACTGGCTATGCGAGTCTGACGTCAGGCTAGAGAGGTGAGTGGGTTCTCGGATGTCGCCGCGGACATGCCTTTGTGGGGAAACCCTGGGCTGAGGGAACTACAGCTACTGGATAACCTGGGGACGTGGGAACAGTACGGGATTGCTTGTTTGGGTGACCTGTATAACTCCAATGTCCTAATATCCTTTGAGCAACTGCAGAACCAATATCAAGTCCCCCAGACCCATTTTTACAGATATTTGCAGATCCGACACCCTACAGATACAATTCCTAGCCGCAAATGGCATAATATCACACTACCCATTAATAGGAATACTACAGTCACGGGGCCCCCGAGGACTCATCTCAACATTATATTCTCACTTAACAACCTCTAAAGCCGCACAGGAAATTCCCCCTGTTCTAACTAAATGGAATTCCCTAATCCCATCACTGACAGATGAAACATTCCAAGAGTTACTGGAATCTCCTCTACTCGTCTTGCCCTCAGCAAACAATAAAATGACCCAGCTATACATAGTCCATCAATGCTACCTCACCCCGGCGAGGTTATACAAGATGGGCAAGACCCCATCCACTCGCTGTATTAGATGCACATGCACATATGCTGATTTCTGGCACATGATCTGGGACTGTCCGTTGATCAGATCATACTGGGGAGAGGTTACAGACTTGCTGGACGCGGTCCTGGACGTCCCTGTTCCCTTTACCCCGGAAATCTGCCTTTTCAGTGTCTTAGATGCAGAACAATGGCAGCAGTACGACAGAATCTTCCTGCGAGAAGTCTTATTCCTAGCCAGAAAAGTTATCGCATTGAGGTGGATGGACCAAAGGGGCCCGACTCTGACAATGTGGAGGAAAATTACCAACCTAACCATACCCTATAGCAACCTAATATACAGGTCACGTAAATGCCCAGACAAATTTCAAAAGTGTGGGGCCGATGGTGCGACTCATCACTGACCTTGTTCCCTCCGCAACTGCTCACATTGGCCATATCCGCACTACAGAGACGACACTAAGACCCTATGACCGTGGACCGGACCCGGGGTTTGGTCCCCGTGCGCGGCCACCTGCCCATGGCACCACACTAAAGAGTGCACTGATGACCTCACCTCTTAACATGGTCCACTCTCCCTATGGATGTACTCACACACAACTCTATATATACGTATATATATTTACTCCTACAACAGGCGTACCCCCTTTATTGTAGTAGTTATATGCTTCAATACCACCACCCCTCCTCTATAAGCACCAACCAACTTACTTATCTCTTTTCTCTCTCCCCTTCTTGCCTACGAATTGTACCAGATTGTGTAAACATTGTAAACTGGAGGGTCGATTGACCCCCAACTATATACATGACTCTGTACTGCAAAAGTTTCTTTTGTTTTTGACATGCTGTTTACTTGTCAATAAAACGAGTTTAAAAAAAAAAACTGCACAACATGTCTTTACTAGAGATGAGCGAGCACCAAAATGCTCGAGTGCTCGTTACTCGGGACGAAATTATCGCGATGCTCGAGGGTTCGTTTCGAGTAACGAACCCCATTGAAGTCAATGGGCGACCCGAGCATTTTTGTATTTCGCCGATGCTCGCTAAGGTTTTCATGTGTGAAAATCTAGGCAATTCAAGAAAGTGATGGAAACGACACAGAAACGGATAGTTCAGGCGAGGGGCTACATGTTGGGCTGCATCTCAAGTTCACAGGTCCCACTATTAAGCCACAATAGCGGCAAGAGTGGGCCCCCCCCCCCCCTCCCAACAACTTTTACTTCTGAAAAGCCCTCATTAGCATGGCATACCTTAGCTAAGCACCACACTAGCTACAACAAAGCACAATCACTGCCTGCATGACACTCCACTGCCACTTCTCCTGGGTTACATGCTGCCCAACCCCCCTCCCCCCTGCACGACACAGTGTCCACAGCGCACACCAAACTGTCCCTGCGCAGCCTTCAGCTGCCCTCATGCCACACCACCCTCATGTCTATTTATAAGTGCGTCTGCCATGAGGAGGAACTGCAGGCACACACTGCAGAGGGTTGGCACGGCTAGGCAGCGACCCTCTTTAAAAGTGGTGGGGCGATAGCCCACAATGCTGTACAGAAGCAATGAGAAATCCAATCCTGTGCCACCTCCATCAGGAGCTGCACACGTGGGCATAGCAATGGGGAACCTATGTGCCACACACTATTCATTCTGTCAAGGTGTCTGTATGCCCCAGTCAGACTGGTAATATGTACCTTAACAGTAACCGCGTTGGTGGTAATGTGGTGGTGACTGCGGACCTAGTAGCACGGTTGTATTTTGTTGGTTTTCGGAATGCGGCCAGGATTAAGTGGGCCATGGTGGGGGGGCTCTCTTGTTGTGTCGGTAAAGGTGAAATTCTTGGACTGCCACCAGACGAACCAATGCAAAGGCATTTGCCAAGAATGTTTTCATTGTTGGAGGAGGAGGGGGATGTTTTTTGAGGCACTATGTGTCCTCTCCACGTGTCCGTGGTTATATGCACCTTAACAGTAACCGCATTGGTGGGAAATGGCCTCGCCGCCATCATGTCTTTGGGAAGCCTCTGTTTCCACACCCCAGAGACATACCATTAGCAGCGGTATAGGCAGAGCCCAGAATTCGTAACATTTCAGCCATAGCATTAGGACAGGCCCCACTAGCATATCACTAGCAGCATTATAGGGGGAGCACAGTATTAGTTCCATTTCAGTAATAGTAGCACTCAAGACAGGCCCCAGTAACAATTCCGAAGCAGCAGTATAGGAGGAGCATAGTCTAAGTTCCATTTAAGTAATAGTAGCAGCCTACACAGGCCCCAGGAACAATTCCGAAGCAGCAGTATAGTGGGAGCGCAGTCTTAGTTCCATTTCAGTAGCTGCAGTATAGCCAAGGCCCAAGTTACATTTATGTAGCTAAAGTGTAGGCCAACCCCACACACCTTTCTGTACCATGAGTGCAGGCGAAGAACATAGAAATTGCTATGATTACACTGTAGGTGAGGGCCCAAAAAATTGGTGTACCAACAGTACTAATGTACCTCAGTAAAAATTGGCCATGCCCAACCAAGATGGCAGGTGAAACCCATTAATCGCTTTGGTTAATGTGGCTTAAGTGGTAACTAGGCCTGGAGGCAGCCCAGTTTAACGGAAAAATTGGTTCAAGTTAAAGTTCCAACGCTTTTAAGAGCATTGAAACGTATAAAAATTTTTTAGAAAAATTATATGAGTGAGCCTTGTGGCCCTAAGAAAAATTGCCCGTTCAGCGTGATTACGTGAGGTTTCAGGAGGAGGAGGAGGAGGAGGAATATTATACACAGATTGATGAAGCAGAAATGTCCCCGTTTTGGATGGTGAGAGAGAACTATGCTTCCATCCGCGGGTGCAGCCTACGTATTGCTTAGGTATCGCTGCTGTCTGCTGGTGGAGAAGAGAAGTCTGGGGAAATCCAGGCTTTGTTCATCTTGATGAGTGTTAGCCTGTCGGCACTGTCGGTTGACAGGCGGGTACGCTTATCTGTGATGATTCCCCCAGCCGCACTAAACACCCTCTCTGACAAGACGCTAGCCGCAGGACAAGCAAGCACCTCCAGGGCATACAGCGCTAGTTCAGGCCACGTGTCCAGCTTCGACACCCAGTAGTTGTAGGTGGCAGAGGCGTCACGGAGGACGGTCGTGCGATCGGCTACGTACTCCCTCACCATCCTTTTACAGTGCTCCCGCCGACTCAGCCTTGACTGGGGAGCGGTGACACAGTCTTGCTGGGGAGCCATAAAGCTGTCCAGGCCCTTAAAGACTGTTGCACTGCCTGGGCTGTACATGCTGCTCGATCTCCGCACCTCCCCTGCTACCTGGCCCTCGGAACTGCGCCTTCTGCCACTAGCGCTGTCGGATGGGAATTTTACCATCAGCTTGTCCGCCAGGGTCCTGTGGTATAGCAACACTCTCGAACCCCTTTCCTCTTCGGGAATGAGAGTGGGAAGGTTCTCCTTATAGCGTGGGTCGAGCAGTGTGTACACCCAGTAATCCGTAGTGGCCAGAATGCGTGTAACGCGAGGGTCACGAGAAAGGCATCCTAACATAAAGTCAGCCATGTGTGCCAGGGTACCTGTACGCAACACATGGCTGTCCGCACTAGGAAGATCACTTTCAGGATCCTCCTCCTCAGGCTATACACACTGAAATGATGACAGACAAGCAGCATGGGTACCGTCTGCAGTGGGCCAAGCTGTCTCTTCCCCCTCCTCCTCATCCTCCTCCCCCTCCTCCTCCTCCTCCTCAACGCGCTGAGATATAGACAGGCGGGTGCTCTGACTATCCAGCGACATACTGTCTTCCCCCGGCTCTGTTTCCGAGCGCAAAGCGGCTGCCTTTATGGTTTGCAGGGAACTTCTCAAGATGCATAGCAGAGGAATGGTGACGCTAATGATTGCAGCATCGCCGCTCACCACCTGGGTAGACTGCTCAAAGTTTCGAAGGACCTGGCAGATGTCTGCCAACCAGGCCCACTCTTCTGAAAAGAATTGAGGAGGCTGACTCCCACTGCGCCGCCCATGTTGGAGTTGGTATTCCACTATAGCTCTACGCTGCTCATAGAGCCTAGCCAACATGTGGAGCGTAGAGTTCCACCGTGTGGGCACGTCGCACAGCAGTCGGTGCACTGGCAGATTAAACCGATGTTGCAGGGTGCGCAGGGTGGCAGCGTCCGTGTGGGACTTGCGGAAATGTGCGCAGAGCCGGCGCACCTTTACGAGCAGGTCTGACAAGCGTGGGTAGCTTTTCAGAAAGCGCTGAACCACCAAATTAAAGACGTGGGCCAGGCATGGCACGTGCGTGAGGCTGCCGAGCTGCAGAGCCGCCACCAGGTTACGGCCGTTGTCACACACGACCATGCCCGGTTGGAGGCTCAGCGGCGCAAGCCAACGGTCGGTCTGCTCTGTCAGACCCTGCAGCAGTTCGTGGGCCGTGTGCCTCCTATCTCCTAAGCTGAGTAGTTTCAGCACGGCATGCTGACGCTTGCCCACCGCTGTGCTGCCACGCCGCGCGACACCGACTGCTGGCGACGTCCTGCTGCTGCTGACACATCTAGATTGCGAGACAGAGGTTGAGGAGGAGGAGGAGGAGGAGGGTGCTTTAGTGGAGGAAGCATACACCGCCGAACATACCACCACCGAGCTGGGGCCCGCAATTCTGGGCGTGGGTAGGACGTGAGCGGTCCCAGCCTCCACTAAATTCACCCAATGTGCCGTCAGGGAGATGTAGTGGCCCTGCCCGCCTGTGCTTGTCCACGTGTCCGTAGTTAAGTGGACCTTGCCACTAACCGCATTGGTGAGGGCGCGTACAATGTTGCGGGAGACGTGGTCGTGCAGGGCTGGGACGGCACATCGGGAAAAGTAGTGGCGACTGGGAACTGAGTAGCACGGGGCCGCCGCCGCCATCATAGCTTTGAAAGCCTCCGTTTCCACAACCCTATACGGCAGCATCTCAAGGCTGATAAATTTGGCTATGTGGACGGTTAACGATTGAGCGTGCGGGTGCGTGGCGGCGTACTTGCGCTTGCGCTCCAACACTTGCGCTAGCGACGGCTGGACTGTGCGGTGCGAGACATTGGTGGATGGGGCCGAGGACAGCGGAGGTGAGGGTGTGGGTGCAGGCCAGGAGACGGTAGTGCCTGTGTCCTGAGAGGGGGGTTGGATCTCAGTGGCAGGTTGGGGCACAGGGGGAGAGGCAGCGGTGCAAACCGGAAGCGGTGAACGGCCTTCGTCCCACCTTGTGGGGTGCTTGGGCATCATATGTCTGCGCATGCTGGTGGTGGTGAGGCTGTTGGTGGTGGCTCCCCGGCTGATCTTGGCGCGACAAAGGTTGCACACCACTGTTCGTCGGTCGTCAGGCGTCTCTGTGAAAAACTGCCAGACCTTGGAGCACCTCGGCCTCTGCAGGGTGGCATGGCGCGAGGGTGCGCTTTGGGAAACAGTTGGTGGATTATTCGGTCTGGCCCTGCCTCCACCCCTGGCCACCGCACTGCCTCTTGCAACCTGCCCTGCTGCTGCCCTTGCCTGCCCCTCTGAAGACCTGTCCTGAGTAGGCGTTGCACACCAGGTGGGGTCAGTCACCTCATCGTCCTGCTGCTCTTCCTCTGAATCCTCTGTGCGCTCCTCCCTCGGACTTACTGCCCTTACTACTACCTCACTGCAAGACAACTGTGTCTCATCGTCATCGTCCTCCTCACCCACTGAAAGGTCTTGAGACAGTTGCCGGAAGTCCCCAGCCTCATCCCCCGGACCCCGGGAACTTTCCAATGGTTGTGCATCAGTGACGATAAACTCCTCTGGTGGGAGAGGAACCACTGCTGCCCAATCTGAGCAGGGGCCCGAGAACAGTTCCTGGGAGTCTTCCCGCTCCTGAGCATGTGTCATTGTAGTGGAGTGAGGAGGCTGGGAGGAAGGAGGAGCAGCAGACAGAGGATTCGGATTTGCAGCACTGGACGGCGCAGAACTCTTGGTGGATGATAGCTTGCTCGAAGCACTTTCTGCCATCCACGACAGGACCTGCTCACACTGCTCATTTTCTAATAAAGGTCTCCCGCATGGACTCATTAATTGGGCGATGAATGTGGGGACGCCAGAAACGTGCCTCTCTCCTAATCGCGCAGCAGTCGGCTGCGACACACCTGGATCAGGAGCTCGGCCTGTGCCCACACCCTCACTTGGGCCTACGCGTCCTCGGCCGCGTCCACGTCCTATAGGCCTACCCCTACCCCTCAGCATGCTGTATTACCAGTGATTTCCAAGCCAGGAAAGAAATTGGCGCAAGCCTGCAGCCAAAATATAATTTTTTCCCTTGTTTTTCAAAGGACAAGCCACACTGCGTGTATTCAATGAATACTACTAAGTTTAATAACTGTGTTGTGGCCCTGCAAATGTGTCAGAGAACTGCAGTGATGCAAAGTTATTCGCTACAGCAGATCAGGGATTTCCCATGCAGGAAAAAAATTGGCGCAAGCCTGCAGCCAAAATAGAATTTTTTTCCCTTGTTTTTCAAAGGACAAGCCACACTGCGTGTATATAATGAATACTACTAAGTTTAATAACTGTGTTGTGGCCCTGCAAATGTGTCAGAGAACTGCAGTGATGCAAAGTTATTCGCTACAGCAGATCAGGGATTTCCCATGCAGGAAAAAAATTGGCGCAAGCCTGCAGCCAAAATAGAATTTTTTCCCTTGTTTTTCAAAGGACAAGCCACACTGCGTGTATTCAATGAATACTACTAAGTTTAATAACTGTGTTGTGGCCCTGCAAATGTGTCAGAGAACTGCAGTGATGCAAAGTTATTCGCTACAGCAGATCAGGGATTTCCCATGCAGGAAAAAAATTGGCGCAAGCCTGCAGCCAAAATAGAATTTTTTCCCTTGTTTTTCAAAGGACAAGCCACACTGCGTGTATTCAATGAATACTACTAAGTTTAATAACTGTGTTGTGGCCCTGCAAATGTGTCAGAGAACTGCAGTGATGCAAAGTTATTCGCTACAGCAGATCAGGGATTTCCCATGCAGGAAAAAAATTGGCACAAGCCTGCAGCCAAAATAGAATTTTTTCCCTTGCTTTTCAAAGGACAAGCCACACTGCATGTATTCAATGAATACTACTAAGTTTAATAACTGTGTTGTGGCCCTGCAAATGTGTCAGAGAACTGCAGTGATGCAAAGTTATTCGCTACAGCAGATCAGGGATTTCCCATGCAGGAAAAAAATTGGCGCAAGCCTGCAGCCAAAATAGAATTTTTTCCCTTGTTTTTCAAAGGACAAGCCACACTGCGTGTATATAATGAATACTACTAAGTTTAATAACTGTGTTGTGGCCCTGCAAATGTGTCAGAGAACTGCAGTGATGCAAAGTTATTCGCTACAGCAGATCAGGGATTTCCCATGCAGGAAAAAAATTGGCGCAAGCCTGCAGCCAAAATAGAATTTTTCCCTTGTTTTTCAAAGGACAAGCCACACTGTGTGTATTCAATGAATACTACTAAGTTTAATAACTGTGTTGTGGCCCTGCAAATGTGTCAGAGAACTGCAGTGATGCAAAGTTATTCGCTACAGCAGATCAGGGATTTCCCATGCAGGAAAAAAATTGGCGCAAGCCTGCAGCCAAAATAGAAATTTTTCCCTTGTTTTTCAAAGGACAAGCCACACTGCGTGTATTCAATGAATACTACTAAGTTTAATAACGGTGTTGTGGCCCTGCAAATGTGTCACAGAACTGCAGTGATGCAAAGTTATTCGCTACAGCAGATCAGGGATTTCCCATGCAGGAAAAAAATTGGCGCAAGCCTGCAGTAAAACGTAGCTGGCTGCGTCTGATTTTTTTTAACGTTCTGCACGCAGCACACACGTACCCAGAGCCCTGAGGACTGTCAGAGGCAGGCGAAATAGAATTTTTTCCCTTGTTTTTCAAAGGAAAAGCCACACTGCGTCTATTCAATGAATAATGTATGTCTTCTGGCCCTGCCTACACAATTCTATCCCTGTAGTATTAATGCCGGGTGCAATGGTCTGCACAGCCGGTTTTGAGAAAAAAAAAAAAAATGCAACACTGCTAACAGCAGCCTGGACAGTACTGCACACGGATAGATGTGGCCCTAGAAAGGACCGTTGGGGTTCTTGAAGCCTACACTCACTGCTAACACTCTCCCTGCCTAACCACCACTTCTGTCCCTATTGCAGGGCGCAATGCTCTGCAGATCCAATTTTGAAAAAAAAATAAAAAATACAGTGCTAACACAGTACTGCACACTATTAGATGTGGCCCTGAGAAGGACCGTTGGGGTTCTTGAAGCCTACACTAACTCCTAACGCTCTCCCTACAGCAGCTCCAGCACGATACCACTTTCCCTCACATGTGTGGCGAGCCGCGGGAGGGGCCGATTTTTATACTCGGGTGAGATCAGATCTCCCCAGCCACTCACAGCAGGGGGGTGGTATAGGGCTTGAATGTCACAGGGGGAAGTTGTAATGCCTTCCCTGTCTTTCAATTGGCCAGAAAAGCGCGCTAACGTCACAGAGAGGAAACTGAAAGTAACCGGAACACCGCGTGGTACTCGTTACGAGTAACGAGCATCCCGAACACCCTAATATTCGCACGAATATCAAGCTCGGACGAGTACGTTCGCTCATCTCTAGTCTTTACCGCCACGTGTAAAGAAATCAAATAGGCATTTCACCATGCTAGCCAAATGTAGTGAGAGCCTTGCCTAATGTAGTGCTAAAACTATATGATTTCAGTAAAACGTCCAGGACCTTTGAAAGCTGTTCGCTGTGTGTTATGGAGCCTGTTTTTAAAGAGGACCTGTCTGGGGATAGTCATGACTCTTTGTATGGCTTTTGTTTGTCTTTATACACTCCTCCCTTTGCCCCGACGGGCTCTTCTTGGCTCCAGGTGCTGTTGGTGTCAGGTGGGTCCACCATTGATAGTGAGCAGTAGAAAGCTATAATACATCGGTGTGTGAGCACTGAAGTATAGCATGTTTAAGGCCGACCACAGAACCACAAGTGAGAGAAATCCAGATTTTGGTGTTTTCGGTCTTTTTTTTTTTTATTCATTCCGTTTTAAGTTACCACAATAAAACTTTTCACAATAATTTAAAGGATCATAGTTTTACAAAATATAATTAATGTGAAACAGTATGTACAATAAAATATACATTATTTACAGTACATCTCTTCTGACAAACACGCGGTGAGGGATGGTCAGGCCTCTGTTTGCTATGGCCAACATGCTGCGAGTGACAAGTACCTATACAAGGAAAAATAGAGTGCAACTTCACCACAGTAACTTTGGAACAAGAAAAAGACAAGCACTGGTTTATATGAAAATAGTCGAATCTCTTCACAGCAGAGGGTTAGGATCCTAATGAAAAGACAATACATTATTTGTCTGCAACGTAATTTGCCTTCTGTATGTATATAGAAAACATTTCAGCTAGAATGCATTGCATATAGAGGCCTATCTTTTACTCCTGATGCTTCTGATTTGTCTATCACACTTTCTATTATACAATGTACTCTTAATGTCATTGGATACTATAGGGGGAGAATTGTGTTTGTCTGGGGCAGCCGTTTCATCACAATAGTTACAGCCACTGGCGTAACTATAGGGAATGCGGTTGCACCCGGGCCCAGGAGCTTTAGGGGGCCCATAAGGCCTTTCTTCTCCATATATAGGGAGCCTAGTAGTATGAATAAAGCATTATAGTTGGGGGCCCTGTTACAGGTTTTGCATTGGGGCCCCGAATCTTCAAGTTACACCTTTGGTTACAAATCCCTAAATGGTTTTGGAGAAGCCAAGATAGCTGCAGTGCGTAGTTGATGCGCACTGCATTGGTAGCCTAAGATTGGGCTCACATGGGCGGATTTTAACTGCAAAATCTGCAATTGCTGTCCGTGGTAAAACGCGGACATTGTAAGCCATGTATTTTCACTTTATCATTTACATTCGCGGATACGAATTGCTTGAGTGGAAGAAAAATCACAGCATTCTCTATGTTAGCATGGATTCCACGCGGAAGCCCTAATTAAAGTCAATGGATGCGAATGTTTTTTTGCCCATATGCAATTAACCTTGCCTATGAGTGGCAGAAACACTCACAACTTCAGAAGAAATTACTTAGAGAAGCCGGTACACCAGCTGGAGGGGAGAAAGAGCGCTTTCTACTGCATGGATGATTTCCTCTGTAACTCCGCATAGGAAAAACGCTTGCTTCCGCCATCATTCGCAATTACTTTCTGCGAATGATCACAGGTCTTCCACTACAGAAATGTGCATTCTGAATCTGACCTGTTCATGTGAGCCTGGCCTAATACCCTACATGCTGCTTGAGAGCAGCACTGACCAATAAGAGCAGCGGGTAGTGTCTTGGACTACCAGGACACGGCGTGCATTGGTAGACAGAGAAGTGTTGTGGCCATCTTGGCTAGGTTGGGACTAGAGGGTCACTTTAAGTGTGTTCTGCTAACGGCAAAAACAATTTGTGCTTTCTTGTATATGTCTTCGATCCAAAGCTGACTGGTATGCACACTTGATATTCAAGGCGATGTAGCCATTTCATTGCTAGAGTGCGTTTCCATGGGGGGATCCAGTGCCTTTGTATATACAGCTCCTATGCAGGCCTGTGTTTCTGTGCTAACCAACTACAAATCCATCCTTGTGGAGTCTGATCCTGCAGTCATCCTCTGCTACATTCAATGTGTTTAGCAAGAATTGGGTAATGGATGGATGTGAGCATCATTGCAGGATCAGACTACTAAAGGATTATTTGTAGCCTATATCTATGGAGATGCACAGCTCTACATGTAGGGGGTGTATACACAAAATGTAGAATGTTTTTAATTTGCAAAGTTACTTCATTTTTCTTCGTTTTTGTATTGTTCAAATGTATCTAAAGTTAATGCAAAATTGTATTTTTTCTTTGGAATGACCTTTAAACATTAAGTTGCTGTGAGATCATCAAAGACAAAACCCATTTAGGCTGGGAGACCATATAATTTAACATAAATGTCTGTTTTGTCAGTGCTGACGAAGTACTCTTGCCCCATGGATGTTCCCAACAATAATTAACCTCTTGTCTAAAATGTCTTTCCATAAATGGACACCTAATAACCATCTAAGCTTGTGTGCTTATGCAAAAAGGGACTGCAGCTAGTTCGTACAGCTTTACCTTTTTAATCCATAGCGCTATGGCATCCCTTTGAAACTGACCAAGCCCTGATTGCATTGGCTAATGCTTAGGGGTGACTTGTGGGTCTACACCGAAAAGTAATGCTGTTGAAAGCTTAGGTTCTCATGAACACAATGCTCCAACTGCCTGCCTATCGCCAGTGCTCTAACCAGTCAATCCAATGCATGAGGATTAGTGTTGTAGACGTTTGATGGCACCCAAAGACATGAACTCTATACGAGCTGCTGTTGAAATCATTCGGATTAGGTGACACATCTAATATCTATGGGTCCCGTAATGATTAGTTGAAGATTACGCATTTTCTTGAGGCATCTGTGGGTAAAGTAATATGAAATGATGATGATTTCCGCTTGCGACATTCCCACCCTTCCTGTGGCTTAAAAACGTAAAGATGACCGTTGCAGTTCATTAGAATACTAATCGTACTTTTAGGTTTGTCTATAGGAGAAGTCTTTTCATTTTCAATAGAAACTGTTCCCTTTAAATATTTGGTCACATACATAAATTAAATTTTCTGAAGAAATTAAACATTTTCTCTATTAAAGGTGTCCATGAAAAGTGCATAATTGTCCTATTATAGACTTTACTGAAAGCAATGTGCAACACATAGTGTTGTAGACAATAGTAGTTAGGGCCAGTTAAATGTCCTCCCAGTGATCTGGTAAAACTTTTGATTAAAAGGATGAAAGAACTTGTGCAATTTGGTAATGACTGAGGGATCGACCTCAGGATGTATCCGCCCCTTGCTACCGGCCAGGCACTTGTTGAAGACAATGTTAAACCGTAGACAATAGAAACCTCTGGTAGCATTAAAGTATAGGTTGTACTGACTTATCCTGGGTGGGAGATTGAGAAACTTTTCCACCAGTTGCAGCTCTGGCAGTGGTTCAGTGATTAGCCGATCCCCGTCAACAATGTGGAACTGTTCAATGGGGAAATACTTCAGCCACCTTTCCAGATGCTTTGTATAGATACTGGTCCTCACGGCCTTGTACTTTGTGTTCACTTCGCAGGTATTTGAGTCCATGGCCATTTTTTCAAACTTGTAGTAAGTCTTATTTTTCCTTTCTTTGCCCTCCAATACCTGTGTGTAGTCAGAAATGGCTCTTGTTGTTGGCTCTCTAACGATAATGAGTAACTTAATGGAGGAGTTCATTTTATATATCCTTTCAGGGACCTCATCGGTAATGAAGTATGCAGGGCTTTTCTCTATCGTGGTTTGGTGGGGGTGGGAGAAGGGCATCTTTTTTCTGTACCAGTCAATACCCTTTGCGTAGTTCTCATCATTATCAAAAAAATGAATTTCTTGAGAGGCCTTCACCACAGCAGGATGGAGATTTAACATTTCAAGTAAGGCTCTAGTTCCTCCTTTTCTCACACCGATAATGATCGCCTTTGGTAGCTGCTGGACCAAATTATGAAGGAGAATTTGCTCTTTAGTTGCATTTCCTTTTCTAAATTCATGTAAGAGTCCTCTTTTATACTGCATAGCACGAAGAGTAATTGCATCCTGATTTTGTAGGCTGAGTCTACCTTCAACAGGACAGATTGGTGGCAGCCTGTAATGACAACAGGTTACAAGATTAAATATCATTTGGCGTAAAAAAAATGGTTTGAACAGTCTGAAAACAGTGAACAGTGTCTGACTGCGATTACATGTAATGATATAATTGTCCTAAACTTGCAAGGACTAATACACGGTCTAATTCTAGATGCGAATATAATGCCATAGACCATCTGACGGCACACACATGCCCCTTTTTGAGGTTTTCAGCTGCGTCCTACCATTTCTTTTTTTTAATGGATAATGCCTAGTGATAGGCCATGTGCAGTCACACCCCCTGTCAGATCAACTAAAATTTATGCCAAAACGGGTGTGAATTGTAGTTGGTGTAGGGTTCAGTCTGGTGTGTGAGGGTGCTACTAGATGCAACAAATCAATTAATTTATTACTTCATTTGTTGCACTTACGCCAGTGCACAGTTTACTTTATCTGCTTATGAAACTCATCTAAGTTAACGTGCCTTTTTTGTATTGGCTGTTACTTCCACTATTCGACTTGGCAATCACTTGACCGCTGGGTGCCCCCTGTTACGGCAAAGCTGAACAGTCTTGGCACACTGATCAGCTCTGACCGTGAATATTGTCACTACATCGGAAGTTTTCCCCTGTGATTGGGGCTCCTATGCATGCCCCAGCTACAGAGGAAGTGTGTGAAATAAAAAAAAAAAGATAATGTGAATGACCCCCAGAGGTCTTATATGACGTCATGAAGGAAATAGATGTTAAAAAATAGTTACAAAAATTAGTTACAGAATAAAAAAAATTCAGAATAAAACAAAAATATATAGAAAGAAAATGACCCACTGCCAACCAAAACTGTCGCCAGATGCATCCTGTAATCCAAAAGTATGCAAATTGTATATCAGAACATCTGAAACAAAATGAGGAACCCATTCCCATACTTTATTTTTACAAATTAGTATATTTACGTTAAAATTTACCCCCATTAAAATTAACGGAAAAAAAGTCAGTGAAAAAAGATATTAAAAAAAGAACTATCTCATGAGAAAAAAAATATGGCAGTAAAACCACCACAAGGGTAAAATCCCTAAAGTGTCTGGTCATTTAGGACTGAAACACCCTGGTCCTTAAGGGGTTAAATTATATTGTTGACTTGCGAAAGTTCAGGTTCAACTAAAAATTTATAAAATGGGCAGCAAAGTGTTTTGGCATAGAACAAGGAAAACCTTTCTTCAGCCTGCAGAAAATGTACAACTACTGGAATTGCTGGATAGGCAAAAAGATGGCGATTTCAGAAGATTTAATTGTTTTCTGGTCACGCAAAGCATTCAGGTGACTTGGGTGTGCTTTAGTATACTGCACAGGGATGGTTTCCGGGCTCGAGGCCTATTGTCACTGCATATTATGCATGTAGTTAAATATGCATGTAACTTGCGGACTTTATGCAAATAAGGGAGGTGGAACAATATTGGAAGGCATCATTCCTGTTAGACTCTTTACAAGGTTTGTATAAAGAGGTTAACATTGACTTGCAGGACAGCTGCCTTCCAATACCGTGTTTCCCTGAAAATAAGTGTCTTATATTAATTTTTGTTCAAAAAGGTTTAACTTTTTTACATGTATAGCTGCCTGGACAATATTTAAATTGACTTTTTTAATTAACTGTTAGCAGGGCTTAATTTTGGAGTATGGCTTATATTTCAAGCATCCTCAAAAAGCCTGAAAAATCATTTTGCATCCTCAAAAATTCTGGAAAATCATGCTATGTCTTATTTTCAGGGTATGTCTTATTTTCAGGGAAACGGGGTAGGTGACGCTGCAGAGGTATTGTTCCATCTCCCTTAATTGCATATTACCTAGAGGAGCATGAATGGCATTATAAGTTTCCTCACTCACTCATCTTCTAGGTGCTCTCCCTAAGGGCTCCTACCCACTAGTGTTTTTTTAACGCTTCAATATCACTGCGTTTTTTTTAATGCAAATGTCAATTGGACTTTCTAATGTTAAAATCGCATCGCACAAAAATCGCAAAGCACAAACTTGCGATTTTTTTGTGTGTGTGTGTGTGTGTGCACGAATTTAACATTAGAAAGTCCCATTGACATTTGCATTGAAAAAACGCAGCGGTTTCGCAGCGTTAAAAAAAAAAAATCCACTAGTGGGTAGGAGCCCTAAGGTGGCATTCAGACGATCATGTTTATGTGCGTACATAAGTGCACACGTAACCATGCGTCTGTTAGGACCATTGGTTCCCTATGCTGTATTCACATGTCCGTGTTTTACAGGCATGTAAACGCACGTACCTGCAGAACATAGGACATATGTGCACCATAGGTCTGTGGTGCGTGTCAATCTTTCCTGCGGGGAGTCCCCTCATCACAGCACTGTCACAGTGTTCAGTGACAAGGGGACTCCCCGTGGGGAGTAGAGAATCCCCTGTGACAGAAGATCGCAAAGCTCTCCCATTTAAAGGCATAGGACGCTGGCACCCCTGCAGTGATTTTCGGGGAAGGGCTTTAAATAAGCCCTTTCCTGAAAATCATTCCTATCTGGTGTAAAAAAAAAACAACATACACTCCTCTCTGTCACGGCCGTGCCCCTAGTGTGTCTAGCTGCTTGGGTCCCGACACTTTAATGACGTTCTTTCAGCAGGTGGGGATTTAAAATCCCCGCCTGCTGAAGCAGCTGCGTCTGATTGGCTGAGCGCTCAGTGATTCATTGAATGACTGCTGAGCGCTGCCTGTGATTGGCTGAGCGCTGTGACCAATCACAGGTAGCACTCGGCCATTCAATGAACGTATGTGGGTGCTTTAAGACTAGGCGGGACAGCAAGGGAGGGAGATGTGCCTCGTCAAGCCACACTCCATTGTAGTTCTATCGTTCTAATCAAGGAGACCATAGTCTATATTCCAACAATAGAGGACTATTTACACCCACAGAATAATACCAATCTCCATTCTTCTCTTCCCGAAGAGTCTTCGGTTTTAAGGAAGATGCTTATATACACTAGTAGGATTTAATTTTCTAGATTAGATAGCTGTATGAAAATATGTTTATCTTCATTTAGTTTACAGCAACTACTATATTAGTAAAATCCACATGATCTGGAAGAATATGAAAAAGCAATTAACCCTTTCCAATCCACTGTCTGATGTCTAGAGGCATTCCGATTGAAGGCTGCACAGCTCCGATGTTGGAAGATGTCCGGCAGGGTGTTCTTACTGTATATTATTGGCCACTCTGTTGTCAGGGGCCTTACCAGCATGTCACATGTCGCAGTACTGGCTCTAGCCAGCAGATGGTGCCATTGTATAATGGCAGAAAGAGAAAGCCCCCTAGAAAACCCTGAATCCAAAATTGGATTGCAAAGGGTTAAAGATTTACGCACTCAGTATAATTGACCTGAGCTTACTTCAGTTTACATAAAGGTTACTAATTTTCTAGAAAGAGAGATTATTTACTAATCGAAGGCTTGTTTCCGTCAGTGTTGCTGGTTCTGTTCGGGGACTTCATTGCTGATTTCCATTAAAATACAAGACAAAGTACGACTACATGCACTGCTATTTTGTCCTGAACAGAAACCGATCGGACCCCATTATAGTCAGTGGGCTTTCCTTCGGTGCTCTTAGACTCCATAGTGGAGCAGAAAAATGGAAACCAAAATGCTAATGTAAAGAAAGCTTTGTCCTCCGCCTGATGTTCATCCTGGGGTTGTGATGCATGAGCATGTATCTGTGATTTGCATTTACACTTCAGATCAGGGCTTCTTCTTCCACAATGAAGGACACCTTGTTGGGGGCAAGAGATTTAACAAAATGCTGGAAAGGACTTGTTTGCTCTTTAATTATTCATGTCGGCTAATCAATGCATTGTGATGCAGCCGTCTGGATGGTTGACACAAGCATGCACAACACTGAGGGAACAGTGTGTAATCTTACATAGGATGATGAACATTGTGTCGTCTTTACAGCTTGAGCAGCCAAGGATGCTGCCTATTCTACAGTGGAAATAAAAGGACGTAGCAGAATAAATGTGTGACTCTCAGCATCGGTGATGAACCAGAAAGCATCCATCGGTATCTTGTGCGGCTTCAGGAACGGCCATTTAACATTAGACCTCTCTTTTATTGATGTGCTGTTAAATGTAATGCTGCTCTCATATGATGGCGCCATACTAAACTAGTGCAAGGCATTTTTATATTGAGCAAAACCTTTGCAGCACCCAGAATAGGTGAGATGGGCTGCATCGTCTTCAGAAATTGGAAGAAACAGAATTCACATTTCTTCAAAATAAAAATACATGTCGTTACTTCAATCTTTAGCTTTATAGATAAGAACAAACCAAGTTATAGTACTGAATCCATTTACCTATCCAAGCTCCCAACTCTGGCAACTAGATAAAGGAGGCTTCCAACAGCAAGGCTGCCTAGCACCAAAAGCTTCTGTCTCAGCAACGCCTGCTGTTTGAATAGCATGGCCCTCCATCAATCTTCAGGACTTCTTCAGTCTGAGGAAAAAGAACACAAGAAGGCATTCGTCATCAGGTGTACCGGCTTATGTTTATTAGCAGGCAGCCAATCAATGCTCAGCTACAAGTGCTTAAAGCTGCGTTCACACATGGCGTGTTTTATTACGGTTTTCAATCGCAATTAAAAAAAACGCATAAAAAATGCATGTTTTTATTAAAAAAGAAAAACGAATGTATTGTTAAAAACTGCATGCGTTTTTGGATGCGTTTTTAATTACTCTTCAAGGCTGCCACATGAATGCAGCTTAAGACACCAGGAAAAATCTAGGTACCTGTTGCATGACTAAACCATGTTATACATGTATTGCCACTATTTAGACCCATGATGGCGAACCTATGACACGCATAGCCATTGTCGCTGACACACGGCTGCATACGGAGAAGTATGGGGTCGCATGCCGAGAAGCATGTTTCATCCTTGGCTCCTGCACAGTCAGGTGCAGTAGCCGAGGATAAAACATTGCTGTAGACACTCTGTGCCGGAGGTCTGTAGGCCAAAATTACAGAACTCCGGCACAGAGCGTCTAGTTCTGGGACTCCGGTTAGGCCGTTGAGATCACTTCCAGTCAGCGGTGCAGGGAGCTACAAAACAAGCTCAAAAGGGTGCCCATCACTGATTTAGACCCTGTGATTGTAGGAATCCTGATCATTATTGACGGCTATCAGTTATTATCATTTTGATTGGTTGTAAGAAGAAATATACATATACTTTCTCAGTATCTATAGCATTAGGTTGGTTTATATAATTGTTACTTATGCAGTAAAACGTATATATCCTTATGTACACGTACAGCACTTCTGTGTACACTCAACCTTTTCATCCCCGAAACCGGCATTCAAACGGAAGCCTGGATGGAATTGTAGATGTTCATTATAAATACAAGGCCCAGTTTAGTCTCCGCTTGGCCAGAATTTATGTTCCTTTCCATCATTTTTTCTGGACAGAATAGATTAAGCAACTAATGTTCAACACCTCACTGCTGGGTTCTACGTTTAAAGTGCATTCACACTTCCATATGCCTTTTCAAAATAGGATGCCATCTGTACATGAGGAATGGGACTATTTTTTGTCATGATAGGACTTGTATCCTGCATTTTTCCCCTTCTGCAGACACGATCTCTGATTTGCAGTTTTCTCTGAGCTAGTGGGTGATATCTGATATCTTCTATACATTGCACATAGAGAAAACAGCAGATTCTACTCCCTAAGGCTTCTTTTCCACGAGCATATATCAGCTCCTGTTTTCATGGTCTGCTTATATACGCTACCATCTGTGGCATTAAAGCTCCTGAACAGGCGCACAAATCTAACGTTTGTGCAATCTTTTGCACGGCATGGGCCCCGGTGCATATACGCCAACGCTACCATGCCATTGCACCTTTCCCCTTCCTCTCCCTCGCAGACTCACCTCTGCTCTCCTCCCTGCTCGTTCTTTGCAATGGGAGGGGGTAGGACGGGGAGGAGCAAAGCGCCGTCCCACCTCCTCCCATCGCTGGCTGCGGACAAGGGGCCAGCAATAGGAATAGGCGGGATGGGCAGCACTTAGCTCCGCCCCTGTCCCACTCCTCCCATTGCAAAGAGCATGCGGGGAGGAGAGCAGAAGGAGGGAGTTTAGCAGCCACGCTGCTAAACTCCCTTCCACCTCCAGCCACTGTCATGGGCTCCCATAGGAGCCCATGCAGCAGCCAACGTATTCTGGCCCAAGAGATAGTTCCAGAACTATCTTTTGGGCCTGATGTATAAATGCCTGGTGCTATATTGGCCGGCCGGGCGCTTTTACATTGCGAGAATTTGGCTATGTGATCGAATGCATCAGATCGCAGCGTATATCAGCCGTGAAAACGCCAGGCCAGTATACGGTCGTGAGAAAGAATCCTAAGGCTAACTTCACATGGACAAGCGTGATATGTGGCTGTGAATCCAACCCCATATCTCACTCCCCACCATGTAAATTCTCTGAGGATGCAAAGTGGTTTCATTTCTTCGGGGATGATGTGGTGGACAGACCTCACATCGCGTGCACTTAGCCCCATTTGAAAACAATAGGCAGTGCGATTTGAGAGCACACAGTAAAATAGAACATTCCGTGATTAGTTTCCTGCATTGCGGTGCTATGTGGGAAAACATCGCTCATGTGTATGACCCTATTCAAAAGATTGGGGTTCATATTTGTCCAAGATATCGCGAAACACACAAATCTCGTATGATTTAATCACTTGTGTGAAGCCGGCCTAAGACATATTCTCAGCTTGGATTCTGAGCTGTAATCTGCTTCAGAATTCTTGCCATTTTAGCCTTCAAACTAATGCTATGGAAATCTGCGCTGTAGTCCATATTGTGCAGATTTTGAAATCTGCTTCACTGAAAAAAAAAGAATGATATGTCGATTCTTGCCATGGAAACAACATTGAGGGGTCATGCACAGATTAAAGGCTCATTCACACAAGCGATATTCTCGCATGAGTTTTGTGCGATGCAATGTGTACAAAACATACGTGAATACGAAATCTATTCTTTTGAGTAAATTCATTCACACTAGCCAAAAAACAACAAAACACAGCATGTTCCTTCGGAACGCATCACCCGTTGTTTGCAATGAGACCTTAAAGACATTACATGGCATTCGCATGTTGTGTAATGTGCATGGGAGTGCGACGTGATGTTTCCCACTGCATCACAGTGAAAAATGCACGATGGGAAGAATGATATCGTGCTCTACCCGTGTGAATGTAGCCCTAGTGTCAGTTCCACATTGGAAAATCCAACAAGGATCCGACACTCTAATAGGCCACGAGAACATGCCCTTACTCTCCGTATCACACACAGAGAAATAACAACAGCATGGAGAACAATGTAGATGTAATTTTAGTAGTTGTAACACAGTAAATGGCTTAGTATTATCTGTAGCAGCACATCTGTGCGAATGTCTCTCCATCTATGTCAGCTTTCTCCTTCCACCTCATCTCAACATAGACATCTATGGGCAGCATCAAAGAAACCCACTGCCCCCCCCGATCTTCCTGTATTCCATCTCTGTGTCTCTGTTACATAGACTCCAGTGGACAGCAAATTAGAAGGAAGGAAGGCAATAAATGACCAGCACTTTATAGGTATTTTTTAACGTAATTTGAGGTTGATATTATGATTTGCACTTTTGCTACTTATCACATTAAAGGGGTTGTCCCGAGGCAGCAAGTGGGTCTGTACACTTCTGCATGGCCATAATAATGCACTTTGTAATATACATTGTGCATTAATTATGAGCCATGCAGAAGTTATAAAAAGTTTTATACTTACCTGTTCCGTTGCTGGCGTCCTCGTCTCCATGGTGCCGACTAATTTTCGCCCTCCGATGGCCAAATTAGCCGCGCTTGCGCAGTCCGGGTCTTCTGCAGTCTTCTATGGGGCTCCGTGTAGCTCCGTGTAGCTCCGCCCCGTCACGTGCCGATTCCAGCCAATCAGGAGGCTGGAATCGGCAGTGGACCGCACAGAAGAGCTGCGGTCCACGGAGGAAGAGGCCATCTTCAGCGGTGAGTAGAGAAGTCACCGGAGCGCGGGGATTCAGGTAAGCGCTCCGGTGAGCTTTCTTTACCTCCCTGCATCGGGGTTGTCTCGCGCCGAACGGGGGGGGGGTTGAAAAAAAAAAAAACCCGTTTCGGCGCGGGACAACCCCTTTAAGGCTGCCTGTCCACTGGCGTTTTTGCATTGCGTTCCCTGTGGCGATAATCCAGCAGTGGGGAACGCAGTGCACACTTTCCATAGAGCTGCTAGGAAAGCGCAGCCCCCCTGTCCACAAGCAGAGAATCATAGCAATTCTCCGCTCACGGGCGGCAAATCGCAGCATGCTGTGACTTGGCGTGATTCTCCGCGGTGAGCCTATCTATCAGATAGGCTCACCTTGGAGATCTGTCAGCTGGCTCCTGCTCCCCAGCGGCGTATCCGCAACGCCCGTGGACAGACAGACTAACACAAGCTGTCTCATAATGCAGTGACTATCAGACATCAAATCTGCATAGTGTTTTATATTCTGCCAGTTTGCCTGGGTTTCTTCACATACTCCAAAAACATAATGGTTCACCAATGCTTCCTATGAGATGGAATGATATGAATACTTATAGGTGCGTGATGTGGAATTGGTTATGTAAGCAGTAGAGATGAGCGAGTATACTCGCTAAGGCACTACTCGCTCGAGTAATGTACCTTAGCCGAGTATCTCCCCGCTCGTCCCTAAAGATTCGGGGGCTGCCGCAGCTGACAGGTGAGTTGCGGCGGAGAACAGGGGGGAGAGAGAGATCTCCCCTTTGTTCCTCCCCGCTCTCCCCCGCCGCACCCCGCCTCCTGCTGGCCCCCGAATCTTTAGGGACGAGCGGGGAGATACTCGGCTAAGGTACATTACTCGAGCGAGTAGTGCCTTAGCGAGTATACTCGCTCATCTCTTGTAAGCAGCAAGAAATCCATAGAAATAACAGGGTTCTGAAAAAAATCACCAGGCACTGCTTTCTAAAGCACATGAAATACATGGGCAATGAATATTAACACCCAGCAGAAAATACAGAAGCGGAAGTGTATGTTCACGCTCGGATGCTTTTATTTATAGATATATTTCATACTCAACTTCTGGTTACTGCAAACTTAGAATGTTTCAGAAACCTTAGCCCATGTATTATAAAACCAATGGCTGCGCGATCGAATATCATTATACTTTGTGGAACATTTCTCCCTATTTGGTTATATGCTAAAAGGATATGCTTCCTGCTTATATATAAAGCAGTAATATCACATTGGCTTTTGTCTTTGAAAATTTTTTGTGCAGTCGAGGCCAAAAGTTTTGAGACTGGAAAATTTTGGTTTTCACAAACTTTGCTGCTTTAGTTTTTCTAGTAGCAATTTGCATTAACTCTACATTGCTATGAAGACTGATCAGATGAATTGCAAAGTGATTCCTTGCCTGGAAAATGAACTTTATCACAAACATTTCAGCCTGGCCACAAAATGACCTTGATCATCAAGTGTCAGGACCATCTCCTAAAGAGGACTCCGCCATGAATAAAGAATGGGATCTAAACATTCTCCAAGAACAACCTGGAGACCATCCAGGAGCAACTTGGTAATGAACAATGCTTCCTCCAGCATGATGGAGCACCGTGTCATAAGGCAAAAGTGATAACTGAGTGGCTCGGTGAGCAAAACTTTGAAATTTTGGGTCCCAGGAAACTTTCCAGGTATCTTTCTCCATTGAGAACTTGTGGTCTATCCTCAAAAAGTGGGCAGACAAGCAAAACAAATTGCCACCAGTCAGGATTTGGCCCAGAAGCTGATATCCAGCAAGCTAAGTCTTAAAAAAAAAAAAAAAAAAAAAAGGATCAACACTGTAAATAATGAGTCTTTGTCTAAATTATGTATTTGTCAGAATGTTAAAAACTTATGAAATGCTTAGAATTGTATATCAGTATACCATAGAGACATCTGACTAAAATATGTAAAAACACTGAAGCAACAAACTTTGTGAAAACCAAATTTTGTGTCAGTCCAAAACTTTTGGCCATGACTATATGTACTAGATTATCAGCCAGAATGTCGGTCACTGATGTAAAAATATTTTAGAATTCTTTGCATTTTACATCTGAGTAAAACAATAAATGAAGAGGAAGCAACAGAAATCGTATAGGAACTCAAGAAAGAGGAAATAAACCATGACCAGCAGGTGTCACTAGTACACCACATTATAACATTGTATGTAGCAGAATGACAAGTCTCACTGTTTGGGTGTGATGGACTACACATCATTATTTTCACATGAGAAATGTTGTCAAGATTGCTCTACTGCTTAGTTACTGCTCTATTTTATAATCCATGTATATTCACAAATGTTGATTAACATGGGAGTTTATAATGAGAGTTGATAAGTGTTACTATAAGGCTAATGCTTTAGTACTGTAATACTATATATATACACACACACTACTGTAAGGTGGTGCTGCAAAGGTATTGTTCCGTCTTGCTTATTTACTATAAGGATATGTTCACATGCGGTGGGATGTGCTGGGAATTTTCGCGTGGAACCTCTGCGCAGGAAATCCATGTTTTCTGTAGCAACAAAGTACGTGAGATTTTCATAAAGTTCCACACGCTGTGGAAAAAATCAGCAATATGTCAATTATAGCTCCAAATTTTGGGGGCAAATTCCACATTTTCTAATGAGGCAACTGAATTGTGCACCAAAATTTGCATCAAAAGCCACACCAAATGGTGTTTTTTTTTAATACGGATTTTCCAATGCAGATCTGCTGCGGAGTGCCTGCTGGGACATTCTGCAGCAAATCTATCCCGTATAGACATAGCCTAAGGGTGCTTTCATACATACTTTCCGTATGTATTCTGCAACGCACTGCTAAATATTCTACCGTGTAGAAAAGTCTGGGCCAAAATCCACACGTCTAACAGGCAGGATTTCATGCAGATTTGAAAATTACTTAACACTGCTGCAGATCTGTGCATTTTCACAGCAGAGTAATCTGCAGCGTATTGCAGAATATTCAGGTGTGTGTGTGTGTAAACCCCCTAAGTAGTTGTTCCTAATAAGTTTATCCATAGAATATTAGTGCTATGATATATAATATACAGCTCTACTGGTATACTGTATCAAATGCGCGTAATTTGACATTGGGTGTGATATTTTCCTGATCCAATTTAGTTACAACCCCAATTCCCCAAAAAGTTGGGACTAAAATGTAAAGAAGAAAAGAATGCAATGATTTGGAAATATCATACAACTATATTGTATTCAATATAGAACACATAGCAGAACAGGAAAGTGAGAGATTTCTACATTTCATTAAAAAAACAACTCATTTTAGAAATTGATGGCAGCATCACATCCAAACAAGTTGGGAAAGGGGTGACAAAGGTCTGGAAAGGTACGTTCCAATAAATGTATCTTGTAGCACCACAAACATCTTCTTTAAAATCACTTCATTTCCTTCATAACATGTTTTTTTCATCTCAAAAATCCTCACAAATGTATTGGTATGGACCATTCATAGACAATATGTTAAAGGGGTGGTCTCGCGAAACCAAGTGGGGTTAAGCACTTCCGTATGGCCATATTAATGCACTTTGTAATGTACATTGTGCATTAAATATGAGCCATACAGAAGTTATTCCACTTACCTGCTCCGTTGCTAGCGTCCTCGTCTCCATGGTTCCGTCTAAATTCGCTGGCAGCTTGCTTTTTTAGACGCGCTTGCGCAGTCCGGTCTTCTCCATTCAGCACGAGCCGCTTCAGTGTGCTCCCCGCTACAGCTCTTCTGCGCATGCGCAGACGAGCTGTCACTGCTCGGGAGCGCGCTGAAGCGGCCATTCTGCACCATCCTCTGTTAGAGGAAGGTGCAGAAACTGGAGCTGCCCAGCGGAGAAGCCCAGCCCAGCCCAGCAGCCCCGAGAAGCCTCCCAGGTAAGTGATGGGTCGGGGGGGGGCTGCCGCTGCGCCGGGCTGCGCTGCCGCTGCGCCGGGGGGGCTGTCGCTGCGCCGGGGGGGGGCTGTCGCTAGGCCGGGGGGGGCTGCCGCTGCGCCGGGCTGCGCCGGGGGGGCTGTCGCTAGGCCGGGGGGGGCTGCCGCTGTGATGGGGGGGCTGTCGCTAGGCCGGGGGGGGGCTGCCGCTGCGCCGGGCTGCGCCGGGGGGGCTGTCGCTAGGCCGGGGGAACTAGCGCTGGGCTCCGGAACCTAGCGCTGGGCTCCGGGGCCTTCACCTGGGCTGAGGGTCTAGCGCTGGGGAGCCGGGGGCTAGCGCCGGTTACCTGCTGTCTGGTCGGCGGCTGCGGGGCGTCTGGTCGGCGGCTGCGATGCGTCCGGTTGCCATGGAGACACAGCTGGCGGCGTCTCGGGAGCGCGCACGTCGGGCTGCAGCGAGCGACGGGGAAAGAGCCGGCGGCCATCTTGAGGAAACTTTTATAAGTTGCTGAAACGCTGGAACGGTAAGTACGAACCAGCTAGAAATGTCATTTACAGGGGGGCTTTGTAATGTATGTTTAATGGGGGGGACTGGGCAAAAAAAAAAATTAACTGCTTCCTCGAGACATCTCCTTTAATAGTTTGGAAGGGGGATGATAGTGACATTGCTGGTTATATGGCATCAATAACAATAGTAATTTAAAACGTACAGGTTGCCGGGATAAAAGAGAGATTGCTTTTTTAGAACTCAAGCTGGAGGGGGTTGTGGTTCAGGAAAAGGTTTTCAAGTCTCCATTTCTCAAACAGCTATCTGGGAATACTATCCTGCATGCTAGCAGCCCACATCCAAAGCACACAATTAACTCTATACCAGTAGGAAAAATGGTTGGAATTAAACAGGCCAGCACGAAACATAATATGTGACTGATATGGGAGTGGCTTATTACTTGACATGGGGCGTTTTAAGTAACCCTGTTATGATTAAAATTAAGTGGTTTTAAAAAACATTTTTTTGTGGTGCTGGAAGATATGTGTATTGGATCTTTATTGGCATGGCAAGGAGTCTGTGCACCCTCTCCAACTCCGCACATGGGATACAAGTGCTTATTGGACTAGATTATATATGGGTGAACTGAAAATACTTTCTGTGTTTCACTGGAAAAGTAAGTGTTACTAATGTAAAACAGCAGGAGGGTCATTTTTCTGCCAAGTCACATGACTGTGTATCAAAAGAACATGTTAGAGAGGCAGAGTCTCTCAGAAGCAAAGATGGTGAGAGTTTCAGTAATCTTTAAAAAACTTTGACTAAAAATTGTGGAACAATTTTAGAAAAATGTTCTTCAAAGTAAAATTATGAAGACATTGAATATCCCACCATCTACAGTGCATCATTAAAAGATTCAGATAATCTGGAGAAAATCATGTGTACAGGGAACAAGGCCGACGGTCTAAATTGGATGCTCAAGATCTATGGGCCCTCGGGCATCGCTGCATTAAAAACAGGCATTATTCTATAGTGTAAATGTCATGCTGTGATAGTTTGTGCTTATGTAAATTCATACAGGCAAGATGAATAAGCGCTGCGATGAACGTAACAGTAAATCACTACATGGGTTCAGTAATACTTCCAGAAATCATTGTCTGTGAACACTGCTTTGCAATCCACAAATGCAAGTTAAATCTGTTTCATGCAAAGAAAAAGCCATATATCAACACAAGCCAGAAATGTTGGCACCTTCTCTGTGCGGCATTCGAGCCGTGGACTAGGCTGTTGTGGGTGAGACCACATGGTTCTTAAGGTGCTGGTCACGGGTGACTCTATGATCTGGCCCCAGCAATGGCGGAAGCATGGCCTGCTCAGTTGCACGCAATGTAAAATAGAACAGTCAAAAGGTAAATGGTGATAATAAGTCTCAAGCAGTGTTGTCACATGATGCCAGTACCTCTGTTCCAACAAATGAATGTTCGTCGTTAAATAAGAGAGTCCACAAACCAAAAAGATAGTTTTCAAACCAGAGATACATAGTTTCTCTTTACTCACTGAATCCATCTTTGATTCTTTCAGGAACAACACAAGTTAGCAGTCTTAGATACAACACTTCTGACAAACTTCTACTTCCATTCGGTTACTCACACACACACTCTCTTAGGAGGCACTTTTCCTACCCAAAATTTAGATGTCCCCAGTCCCAGTGATCTGAGGTATGATCCATGGGGTTCCTCTCACATGGTAGGGCAACACACAACTCTTGCATCCTTTCCTTGCTTCTAGCTACTCCTCGTGACTTGTCATAGTAGGGGTTGCTACGCTGTGCTTCAGTTCTCAAAGGGAAGAACATCTGATGAAAAATGGGATAGGCTCACGGCTCCATGTAGGCAGAAGCAAAAGTGAGCTTCAGCCTCCCGCTGACATGTCCTGCACCACCAGGAAACTATGCACGCTGTGTCCTATGGACTCAAGAGCAGAGCGGCCTTCCAGCTTGTTATCAACATACAGTTCAAAAGCCTGCATCTCTGATGGTATGAGGTGGCATTAGAACCTATGGCATGAGCAGCTTACCCATCTTAAAAGGCACTATCAATGCTGAGTAGTATATTAAAGAGTTCAGAACAACATATGCCCCCATCCACAGAATGTCTTATTCAGGGAAGGTTTAGCATATTTCAGCAAGACAATACTAAGCCACATACTGCACCCATCACAACAGCATGGCGTTGCAGAAGAAGAGTCCAGGTGTTGAACTGGTCATCTGCAGTCCAGACCTTACAGCAATAGAAAACATTTGGCGCATTATAAAACAAGCAATCCGACAAAGACAACCCAGGACTGTTAAGCAGCTGGAATCCTATATCAGAATGAATGGGACAACATTCCTCTCCTAAAACTCCAGCAAATTGTTCTCCTCACTTCCCAGACGTTTACAGACTGTTGTAAAACGAAGAGTGGATGCTACACAATGGTAGACATGGCTCTGGCCCAACTTTTTTGAGATGTGTTGCTGCCATAAAGAAATTTAAAGGATTATTTTTTTTTATGAAATGGAAAAATTTCGCATTGCATCCTTTTTTTCTTTACATTTTACATAGCATTCCAAGTTTTTGGTCATTGGGGTTGTAAGGATAGCACATATATATTATGCAGCACTGTACATAAATTATATCACTTACATTAGGCCCTGCCCCCCTTCCCTCTTAGTATGTATTTGGAGGAAAACAGTACATTTAGTAAACCCAGGTACAACATACAAGACTCCATGCAGATTTTGCCCTTGGTCAGATTTGAGCCCAGGACCCTAGTATTGCAATTCAACTGTGCTAGCCACTGTCTATCCTATGAGACATTATTAGTTCAGAATATAGATAGGTCATTGTTTAGTTTTGTTTTTTCACAGATTTACATGAATCCAGTTCTGAACCACACCATAAACTTTAATTCAAGTTCATTACAAGTATGTATTACAAAGGTTTTTTGTACAACTGTCTGTGTAGTTGTACGTCCCATATAGTTGAAAAATGCACATAGTTAAATGGAATAAGTGTCTCTGCTGCTCAGTGTGTCTGCTCCAGATGTAACATAATGAAATACAACTATTTTATTGATAGAAACCTGCTGTGAGTGTAAATTCTTAATACTGTACTTACACCATTTCACCTGCAATCACTGCATCTTTAACTGAAAGCTACATTTTAATATAGTAAGTCTCAAGACTATACAAACTCACAAGACAATTTACAGAACATCTGGTGTTGGCCATCCATAAAACATAAATTAGATTACAGTGCTTTGAACTTTAACTTCTACTACGGTACTTTAGAAGACTGCGTGTATAAAAAGTTTGCAGTGACTCTGAGGACACCACTAAACTCATTACATATAGCAGAATATTTGTCATTTATTATTAAAGGTGAATTTGTCATCAAGTTATGTTCCATTAGGTTATTGGTTTTGTATGACATCTTTTCAGAGCTGAACTAAACAACACAACAGCAGTGAGAAAATGATCCATAAAGTGTCAATCGAGAGATCAGAAGACGTAAACTCCACCCCTGCCCAAGTAACAGAGCAGTTCTCCTTTATTACACTGCCCATGTAATTACTCTACTTCTGCTGATTTGCTTGAAGGACACATATATGAGCGGAGAATGTGTGGCAACCCAATTTGTAGCTTACTGATGGGTACTTTCGAAAAAAGTGTAGTTGCTATAAACATTTAAGGTTTTGTGCCAAGATAGAATGTCATCCTCTACAAGGCAAAATGTTCTGATCAGTTCGGGTCTGACTGCTGGGACCCCCACCAAACTTGAAAACGGGGGTTCCAGCAGTTGACTCTTCATTCATGCAGAGACCTCTGGGACCTCCTGGTCAGTGGGGGTTGCAGCAGTCTGTTTTTGACTGGCAGCCAGTGCAGTGACTGGCACAGGGCAGAGGCGTCCGAGTAGTGGCTAGACAGGAAGATGAGCCTGGCTGCCACATTCAGGATGGATTGGAGCGGGGGAGGCCAATCGACAGCGAATTGCAATAATCGAGCCAAGAGTGGATGAGGGCAACAGTAAGCATTTTTTAGCGCATCCACGGTGAGAAAAAGGCACATTCTTGTGATGCTCTTGAGGTGCAGCTGATATGCTCGGGCCAGAGATGGAATGTAGAGGGTAAAGGAGAGAATATAACCCCAAGGCAGCGGGCATGCTGAAAGTTATGGTGGTGCCACACTCTGAGATGGAGATGTCAGGATGACGTTGGTTAGTAGTGGGCGGAAACACCAGTGGGTCAGTTTTAGAGAGGTTCAGTTTTAGGTACAGAGAGGACATAGTGTTAGAGACAGTGGTCAGACAGCCGGTGGCGTTCTGGAGGACTGCTGTTGTGATGTCACGAGAAGAGGTGTATGTCCATTAGTGTATGTCTAAAATGAAAAAGCAATAGATTTGCTGCATTTATGCCATAAATGCATTCTTTCTACATACAGAGATGGAGCAGATTGTGTTTCTATGATAACGTGCCATATGGGGAAAGCAGAATCCAAGATTCCTATTTAAATACCATCTCATTGATATATTTGTGCTAATCTTATTCATTACATTAGCATAGGGAATGTTTTAAGATTTATTCCAAGCAATTTTCCCAATATAGTGTGTGTAGAGCACATCGTTCTTTTGATTCTGTGTATAAAATATTTATCATATGTCGCAGTCGTCCTCTGGCGCAGTATTTGCAGATTAATTTCCATATATTCTGAGCACATGGTAAATTGGAAAGAAATGACAGCCATTACAGCTGCACTAGCTGATTACCAGGTTTTGTTTTTGCTGCCGAACCTTCAAATTTATGAAAGTCACTGCAGCTAATGATTAGCCAAGATTAACTAATACATTACATTTCAGAACTTACCTATAGCACATAGACCATACACTGACAGATTACAATAATCTGATTAAATCTGTAATATAAGAATTACATCAGGCACTGCTTGAAACTGGCAATGACAAACTGGGGGCATAAAATGCCAGAAAAATATTTGGAATTCATTTACATAAGGTCTTTACTATGTATCTGTCCTCAGGAACGTCAATGAAACATGTCAGAAGACAGTCCTGGAGGGATCTGTGAGCTGGGGTGTCCACTGATCTCCAGAACGGAGGGACACTTCATGCCTGTTTGCACATTACAATTTGATTGAAGGTCTGTCATAAAAAAAATCAATACTAATACCTATTCCTCCCCAGGCAGCCTTCTTACCAGATCTTCAACTCACCGATCTTCTCCTGGCTCCGTCAGTCCCCGGGGTCACCTCACCTTCAGCCGTCCGGAACCTCTTCTTGTTACGTAGTGTACATTGCCGCCATTCTGCTTCCTGCAGGGCAATGTACGCTACGTCATTGGTGAGGTAGTGTTCACTGCCTTGCAGGGAATGCCAAATCCTCAGCAGCCTGCTTTAACAGGACTGTACATGCACGACATCTTGCCACTAGTATTCAATATACTATATGAAAAACTAATGGCGAGATATCGCACTAAAGCAGGCTGCTGAGGATTCGGCATTCCCTGCTAGGCAGTGAATGCTACCTCACTAGTAGCGTTCACTGTCCTGCAGGAAGTGAACTGCAGCTAATAGATAGTCCAAAACAGGAAGGTGACGTAACCCATGGACTAGAGGGGCTAGGAGAAGATTGGCAAGGAGAAGATGCAGTAAGTAGACTGACGGGGAAGGAATAGCTAAGGATTTTTTGTTTGTAATGACCAAACGCCTTTAAGGAAAGCACCTAGAAGGTATGTGAGGAGATACCTAGGAGGTGATTGAGGAGACTTATAAGACCATGCTTGAAACAGCTGTATGTGTATGATTCTCTGGCTTTAGCTTTTCAATTCCCAATCATTGTTATAAAGACTTGTATGAAGAGTCTTAAATTGATTTGAAGGAATGGTGCCATCCAATAGGTGGCGCTGCAGAGGTATTGTTCCATCTTGCTTTCTTGCACAATTCAATTGAAGTAGCTGGAACTGCAATCAACTTAATTTGAAGGTACAGAAATCTCAAACAGACACAATGCTTGACAGGAGAACTGCTTGTCCCTCTATTGTAATGATCTCTAGGATCCCAGTTCACATGAACCTCAATACATACTGTCTTCTTACATATCTTTAAACAGATAAAAGTACAAGTACAAACCCATAGTCTTCTGTGACTGTACCACTATTTCTTATCAGGTGTATGTACTAACGGTTGCACACCTTTATATGTAGTTAGCCACATTCTGTAGTGTAGAAACAAGAAAATTGTTAAGATATAGTATGAGCCAAGACTGGGGATCTCAATCTAAAGAGTTCCCCTCGCAGTGCATCAAAGTCCCATAACTGGGGCCGTTATTTCCTGCAATGCAACTCTATGGTGACTCCCAAGAAGAAGCCTGGCCTCACCCAACAGCTCAGTCTTCCATCTCTATCTCGACACTTTACAGGAGCAAGAACACTGGCGGTATAGAGGTTGTCTTCTGTTGCCGATGTGCACTGCAGCAGTGAGGATGTGCTGTAGACCCTGCTTTACTGATGATTGATGCACCATAGAGGGGGAGTTGACCATCACAATGTTAGCATGGAAAACAGTTACCGACCTTTATCTTTCATCTACAAATCAATCATCATTTCTAAATTTATAGAAGTGATATTGGAAAGCATTTCTATTAGAAGGGTAATGATTCTGCTATTACTAAAGTGATCTGTTACAGATTCAGACCCTTTATTGGTCAGTTGATCATAGATTACAGATTTGTCGGAATTTGTAGGTTTAGAATTCAGATACGTCACAGTCTCCACTATGGAAGTATCATCCTAACGTTGATAATGTATAAGAATTAATGGAGATGAGGAATAGTGCAGTGATGGTTCTAGAGGGTAACATCTGACAGATAGATGATAAATGGTGCACTTGAGCTGAGCTTTGATCAATTGAAAAGGGATTATGTCAGTCTGAGAGAAGGCTACACACACTCAAGCCAAAATTCTTGGCAGATGGCACATTAAAATACTTATTCCCAGACCCTGGTTCATGAAAAGACAAATACTGTAACTGTCTTTCTGCCCCATTGCTTTGTTTGGTTAAATGTTTGCAGAACTTTTCATTATAAAATAACATGATGAAATGTAGAGGAATGAGGTGTCATTGCTGCATATTGAACACATTGCTCGATAGATTAGCATTATTATCAATCTTAGTAAGTGCATCACATTTTCTTTGAACTAGAACTTGGATTGCATTTCATTGCATTAACAATTTATCCCTTATTAAAGTGTAACTGTGCTTTCTAAAATCCTTCGACATGCCACAGGGACATATTGAAAGTTTTGATCACTAAGGGTCTGGCCATTTAGAATGAAATCCGTCTGCTTTATAATAAAAATCAGCATTGCAGGGCATAGAACCTGTTCCTATAGATACATCAGACCTGCCCACAGATAATTTTGCCTGGTCATAAACACTAATGTATATAAAATAGCATATCTCAGAATAATATCACTATACAAATATAACTACCAGAGAGACCAATATAACCAATAGTAACACCATACTGTGGTCACATGCCTGTTCTACACTTCCGTTCTGCGTAATATAATGACTCTGAAAATACTGTGCAAAGTAGTATTAAACTCAGCAGCTTTTTTTTCTTCTCTAACTGTCTCATACCACCATGACAACTACTGGCCATGACTCTTCTCTAAAGAATATGATGGCCCCACTTAGAACACGACATGTTCATAGAGCCCCACACAATAATTGTGCACCTCATAGTAATAGTGGCTTCTTAATGCTGCCCATATTAGCGGTGGCCCCTTTGTATTCCACACAATAACAGCACCCTATTAGTTCGCTATAAGATTGTTATCTGATTCTCATGTTAACTGCCATAAAAGTGGAAAGGTCTTGCACATAAGTTTGAATAGTTAGTGTAGAACTGATATCTGACCATTATTTGATGGCATATTCTAAAAGCTATTCCCCATTAGTTCCATGGATAATAAAAGTGCCCCCTCCGGTACTGCTGACAACGTAGTGCTCTAGGTATAGTATTGGTAATCTCATTTAGTAATGGTGCACTCTAATGCCCCAGTCAGTGATAGTGTTTCACATTCAGTAATAGTGCCTTTTATTGTCCCCTGCTCAGTAATTGTGTTTATTAGTGTCCACCGTGCAGTAATTGTGTCCCTCACCATCCTCACTCTGTAGTGATTCCTCTCAAAATATCCCTATCCAGTAATGATGCCTTTTAGTGCACCCTGCTCAGTAATGATGCCCCTTACTGTCTCCAGCTGAATAATGATGCAGTGCCTCTGCTCATTAACGGTGCCCCTTAGTGCCTCCATTTAGTATAATGATTCCCCCTTAGTGTCCCCAATTAAGTAATGATTCGCCCCTTTGTGTTTCCTACACAGGAATTGTAACCCAAATAAAGAATAAAACAAATACCTAGCCCCATTCTGATGACAAGAGGAGCTCCTCAATCACTTTAGGCTTGCAACCTATGAGATGCCAGGATGGGATCCCGACATAGGGAGATGTGCTACAGTGATGTTATAATGACAGCCTATGTAGGAATCCCATCCTGGTGTCTCATCGGCTGCAGGCTTAACCCTTTGCAATCCAATTTTGGATTCAGGGTTTCCTAGGGGGCTTTCTCCTACTGCCATTATACAATGGCACCATCTGCTGGCTATAGCTAGTACTTCAGTATGGGACATGCTGGAGAGGCCCCCGACAACAGAGAGGCCGGCAATATACAGATAGTCCCCGACTTGCGAACATTCGACTTGCGAATTTCGCTAGTTGCGAACAATCTGTTCTGCACAGTATGATGTAATGCTATGGCATTACATCATGCTGTGCAGGGACCGGAGAGGCTTCTATCAAGCCTGATGGAAGCCTGTCCGGTCACATCGCGGTTGCTGGGCAGCCGGGGGCCTTCTGAAAGGCCCCAGGGCTGTCTATGCAGAGCGCCTAGCAAGCCGTGCGCTTGATAGGCACTCTGCATAGGCAGCCCTGGGGCCTTTCAGGAGGTCCCCGGCTGCCTAGCAACCACACAGCGTCCCGTGATCTCATCGTGGGACGCTGTACGGGCCCCCTGAACGTCGGGTGCAGGCTGTTTCTTACAGCGGGCACCCGGCGGCAGCAGTTCCGACGAGCCGCGCCGCTCGTCAGAACTGTTAACACTCTAAATAGCGCTGTCAGAGCGGTATTTAAAGTGTTAACAGTTCCGACAAGCGGCGCGGCTCGTCGGAACTGCTGCCGCCGGGTGCCCGCTGTAAGAACAGCCTGCACCCGACGTTGTATGGAGCGGGATCCACCCGCGATCCCGCTCCATACTACTACTTGTTCGACTTGCGAACAAAACGGACTTGCGAACGGGCTCCTGGAACGGAACCTGTTCGCAAGTCGGGGAGTAACTGTACAGTAAGAATACCCTGCCAGTACGGCCCTTAATCAGAATGTCTTTAGACGTCAGACAGTGGATTGGAAAGGGTTAAAATGGTCTGTAGACTATGAAAGAAGATAGCAGAGAAGCTAATAACTCCCTGCATTGCCATAGTAGCTAACTGAAAATGTATTCAACTGTAGTGTTCGAAGTTGAAAGCGGCAGTCGGCCAGAGATCCAGGGCTCCCGGCCAAAAGTCCAGGGATCGCACCCAGGATGCCTGGTGCTAGTGACACCCCTGATACCGAGCGCCTGCTTCTGTCTGTTACATGGTTCAATAGCTCGCAGACTATGCAAAATATATCTGTACACATCTGTGAGCTAAAATATTTCTGATAGTTTTCAGCTCACTTACCATTTGATATCTCATTACCACAAGTCCTTTTATATCAAATACCTCATTCTAAATTTAATGCAATTACCTAGCTTAATTCGATTTAGAGTCAATGCTTGCATTTTGATACATTTTACCAATATAGCTGCAGTGAAGGTTTAATTGTATTGAGAATTACTATGTATATATGTCTGCCTATTCATATATCCATTTACGAAATATTCAAAGACTTAATTGAGTTTTGTTGAAATGTAAAATGGTCACTATTGATCAATTAAAGTTTTCTGTCTGGATGCACTGTCTCTGCACCTTTCACCCAGAGACTTTAATCTTGGACTTTGTCCTTTTAAAACTAAATTTGGTAGATGCAGATTTGAAGAGCTGTATAACTAATTGTTCCATTAAGGTGATTTAGCCTGCAGATTTCTATCTAATGAAAGCATATTCCACCGACTTCATTTCACTGAAGACAATTAAGACTAACAGATACAAACTAAGTGCAAGAGATATAACATATTACTGGAAACCATCTCGGATAACAGAACCACTGAGACAAGTTGATTGGGTGGGGGGAGGTCATCTTATCTGTATAAGTATCACCTGCTATTATAGGGAAAACGGTGATTTAGCTATTTTCCTAGACTTGATGGCACTCACTGAAATCAATGGACAGTCATTGTTTTCAAGAGATTCCAGAATTCCCATAAAGGGGAGTCAAAATTAGTAGGCCTCTCTACTACACCAAAATGCCCTAATATAGCAATGTCTTAAATAACATCATAACTGTCTATAATAACTAACTGTTACTTTCTTTAGCGGAGGTGTGCTAAATTGGTAGTTCTGGGTTTTGCTGTGGGGGCCCATGAGTACTATTTACACCCCTGTTGTAACCCTGTGTATGTGCCCAGAATTGAGTTAGTGGACACATACACACTGACAGCCCTAGAGCCGCTATAACGAGATGGAAAAGTGGCCCACCAGCCCACTGTGCACCTCACCTTAGCTATTAGTCCCCAGACACTGTTGCAGACAAAATCAAGGTAGGTATAAAGGTGCTGGCATACCGCTATTGGTTGCAGGGGCCAAAATTGCCCACCAGCCCCTTGGCTAGGGGGGCCGACAGGCCCTCCACCATATACTTTCTTATCACTGTCATGTGGTTCTGGGTGATGCTCGGGGAAGGAAGGCTGTCAACCGGGGCAGCCAATTCCACACAGCAGACTTCCTCGGTGCTTGGTCTTCCGTTCCATTGAAAGACTGTAGTTGTAATCACTATATACAGAGGGATGTAAAACGTATACCAGCTTTACATATATAATTATATACAGGAGATACCTAGGTTATACCAGCATGCTCCATATCACTATATACAGGTAAAGTATAACTTATACCAGCTGTACATATATAATTATATATAGGAGATACCCAGGCTATACCTGCATGGTCTATATCACTATATACAGGGAGATTTATAACTTATACCAGCTGTAGATATATAATTATATACAGCAGATGCCCAGGTTATACCAGTATGGTTGATATCACTAGATACAGGACATGTATATAGGAACTACAAACAAATATTCAGGTAGTCCAGAAATTAAAGGCCCTTTTACACGCAACGATTATTGCTCAAAATTCATCCAAATGGCCAAAAATGAGCGACAATCATTATATGTAACTAAAGAAATCGTGTAGTTCTCGTTTGAACAATGGATTTTAGTTCACATAAAATCTATGGTTCAGCTGCTGAAAGACTGAGCAAATTCATTCCATTTGAATGTATTTCGCTCATGTTTCAATAGACTGCAGGATGTTCTCCCCGTGGCATGTTTACACTAGCTGTGAGGAGAAAAATGAAATGAAATGTGGCGGTAGCAGTTTGCACATCTGGGCATGTGCTTAAACACAAGCTGGGTGCTGCAAACAACTCCTGGACATCCTTTTTACATGTAAATAAAGATGATAAAGTGTTAATGGATAAACCTTTCAATCTTTGAGTCTTTTGAACGATTATCTTTGTGTGTAAAAGGATCTTAAGATATATTTGGAAAACTTATTCCAAGGGACTAGGTCATGTATGTAAATTTGTTTTGCAGCTGTATGCAGCGTGGTTTAGGTATGGATAGGGGTACAGATGCATCTGGGTCTCTGAGCCTTTAGGTTCAGCCCTGAAAAGAGGCATAGTGCGGGGACAAAGGGTGAAGAAGTGCTTAGCCTCAATTGTGCCCTCTTTTATTCAGTCTGTTTAGGAAAGCGAGTTAGGTTTTCAGGAAGAAGAGGAACCACACCTGGAACATATCAGAAGCATCCGTACAGTTAAAGGATCACTATTACTGTTGGGGTTTACTAACAGGCACTATTATTACTATGAGGGGGCACAAAGGGTGTGGCTTAACGTTAAAATAGACTTGCAAGAATTATCCTTGCTTCCATCTTTCTACATGCATAAAAACGATGGATGGTTCTGTGTAAACATTCACTTATGAACAATTGTCTGTTTATTGTGAATGGAGGCGGGCGGGCTGGAATGATCCCTGGTCCACCCTGAGCAATGATTGCTCCTGTGAAAAAGCAGAGGAAGGATCATTGCTGGGACAACCCGTTGGGCATCTGCACCCGACAGGTCATCCCGTGTAAAAGCACCCTACATACACCGAAGGAACAGTCTTTGGCTACAGACACAATCATGGTTATTACTTCAACTTAATTAATCTGATGAAGCTGCTGATATGAACTCAAGTCAAGGCATGATATATGCATCAATGAAACAATGCTCAGCATTCTTTGTATTTGGCTGATATAACTTCCTCATTTCTAAACTAGTTCTCACTAATTTTTGTTATTCCTTTCACATAAAAAACATCCATCATCTATTAGGATTGAAGCCAGCATTGATTCTGTCATATCTGTCACTAAACATTTCTCTATCCACATATATTACGTTTGCATTCCTAAAATGACCAATTCAATAGTATGTCCGATATATAATTTCATGCTCAATAGCCTTAGGGTGGCAAACAGCTTGCAAATGAACTGAACTGTTGAACACTTTCTTTTAGAACTTCAAATATATTAAATATATATGATATATACATATATACGTGTCCAATAGTAGTAGACAGCCCTTCTAATTAGTGGACGCCCATTATATCCACACAACTCACTAACAGATACATATGTTCAAGCATACAGCTATGTAACCACCATATATTCACATTAGCAGTAGAATGGCTTGTTTGAACATGACACTGCCATAGAAGGTCACCAGTCCTACAAGATGATATGTTAAGTTTATGTCCCCTTACAATTCCCTGTTCAACTGCATTTGCGGATATTGTGACGAGAAAATGTCAGCCATGATGTGACAGGTGACACAAGCTCACAGAGAGGGACAACTACGCGCTCAGAAGAGTAGCACACAACGGTCACATTCTCTTTTGTAAGATTCACTTCCAAACTACTCAAAATGAACATCAATGCAAGCAGTGTTTGTATGGCAATGGATGAACATGGTTTAATGCGCCAAACAGCTACTCTCAAGCCTGAATTCATTTATAGCACCAACCATTGGTTGGAATGGCTTAAAGGATTTGGAGTGCACTGCCAATTGACAATAGAAGCAATGAACATTGTTCTCTGGAGAGATGAATTAGGGTATGTTGGAGGAAAACACATGTGCCTGGACAGTCAAAATTCATAAAGCTGATACAAAGACATAACATTTGATGGTGCAGGTAAACAGACTGCGATCTGTTTATCATGATATGGTTTGCCAATGTAGCTATGGCAGAACTTGATCGTTCCAACACCTGGGATGAAGTGGCACAGTGACTGTGGCCAGCCTCATTATTGCTCATGTAGTGCTATGATTCCCACAGTATGTTCTACAAACTAGTAGACAACCTTCCCAAAAGAGTAAAAACTACTTTAGAAGTAAAAATGTACCAACATAATATTTGTTGGAACATATGTATGTCATATATTTACGTATATATATATGGACAATATATATATATATATATATATATATATATATATTTATATATATATTGTTAACACTACAATACTATGGTGTTTTGAAGACCAGCAAGATCACAAGATTAGGCTTTTATTTATTTTAATTATTTTATAGCATGCACTTCCACTACAAATAGTGAGTCCCAGATATCACATTGCTATGCCTAGTCAAGCACCAGTAGAAACAGTTTAAAGGGAACCTGTCACCACTTCACCCCTAAAACTGACTTTACTGGGCAGGAAGAGATGAAAACTCAATCACTTCTATTGCCCCCTCTGTACCTAATGAGCCCATGTATCTCTACAATTAGATTTCAAAGTTATCCTGGACCGCAGAAAAGAGTTATCTGGCTAAGAATAGTCACACTGATTCATGAGCTACTGAGCTAACCACATCCCTTTCTCTTGATTGACAGCTTTTCCTGTGTAATGGGGCATGCAATAAGCTATCTACTAAGAGAAAGGGGATGAGGTTAGCTCAGCAGCCCATTAATCAGCATGACTCTACTTGACCAGATGACTTTTCTGCATACAGGATAAATCTGGAGCATAATTGAAGAGGTACATGGGCTTCTGGAGAAAAAAAGAGGGCATTAGAAGAAGTCTACTTTTCATTCCCACCTGGCCAGTGAAGTCAGTTTTAGGGGTGAGATGGTGGTGACAGGCTCCCTTTAAGAAGTGCTATTTTAGAGCAATCTAAAATTTGCAAAATTCGCTCACACCTTGCCAAAGCATAGTGTCCTTTCTAGGTTAACTGACATATATTTATCAAGTAATTTCACCTAAAATGTTTCAAGTGATTATAACAAAAAATAATATCACTAAGTCCTTTGATTTTGCTGGAACCATTGTCAACGGTTATATCTGCCTTTGAGGGGACACTATCATTACCTTTATGCCCCATAAATTACATTATGGGGCTCATAGGTGAGGGAACAGGCAGCCTAGAGAGGTATCCTGTATACTCACTGAGCACCCTATTCCAGTCCTGTGTCCCCAAGAAGTCAGTGCTTACCAGCAGCTTGACTTTTTCTGCTCACGTAATTCTCATAGAGATGACTGGGAAATGTGTGCACTGAAAGATTCAAGCTGCTGGTGTGCTCTGATTTCGTGGAGACACAGCGCTGGAACGCTGCGCTCAGTGATTATGAATGATTCCTCCATGAACTCCTCATTTCCTTACCTTTGAGCCCCATAAACTTAGTTTATGAGGCTCATGGGTGATGACAATGTCCCTTTAAGGCCAGGTCCAATGCTAAGGGGAGAATCTGGTTGTGTAGAAAAAACATGCTCTTCTATTGGTCCAATTATCTTTCTCTGCTAAACATCATTTTATGAGAAAAATTTTGATCATCACTAGAGATGAGCGAACACCAAAATGTTCGGGTGTTCGTTATTCGTAACGAACTTCCCGTGATGCTCGAGGGTTCGTTTCGAACAACGAACCCCATTGAAGTCAATGGGCGACCAGAACATTTTTGTATTTCGCCGATGCTCGCTAAGGTTTTCATGTGTGAAAATCTGGGCAATTCAGGAAAGTGATGGGAATGACACAGTGACGGATAGGGCAGGCGAGGGGCTACATGTTGGGCTGCATCCTAAGTTCACAGGTCCCACTATTAAGCCACAATAGCGGCAAGAGTGGGCCCCCCCCCTCCCAACAACTTTTACTTCTGAGAAGCGCTCATTAGCATGGCATACCTTTGCTAAGCACCACACTACCTCCAACAAAGCACAATCACTGCCTGCATGACACTCCACTGACACTTCTCCTGGGTTACATGCTGACCAACCGCCCCCCCTCCCCCCCACAGCGCACACCAAAGTGTCCCTGGGCAGCCTTCAGCTGCCCTCATGCCACACCACGCTCATGTCTATTTAGAATTGCGTCTGCCATGACGAGGGACCGCAGGCACACACTGCAGAGGTTGGCACGGCTAGGCAGCGACCCTCTTTAAAAGTGGCGGAGCGATAGCCCACAATGCTGTACAGAAGCAATGAGAAATAGAATCCTGTGCCACCGCCATCAGGAGCTGCACACGTGGGCATAGCAATGGGGAACCTATGTGCCACACACTATTCATTCTGTCAAGGTGTCTGCATGCCCCAGTCAGACCGGGCTTTTTAATTCATAGACACAGGCAGGTACAACTCCCTATTGTGAAGTCCCTGTCGACCCACAGCATGGGTGGCTCCCTGGAACCCACCGGTGGTACACAGAAATATCCCATTGCATTGCCCAACACAGCTGAGGTAGTAATGTCGTGCTTAATGCAGGTGGGCTTCGGCCCACACTGCATGCCCCAGTCTGACTGGGGTTCTTTATAAGTGTACAGATGTAGTAAAAACTCCGTGTGCACCTACAGCATGGGTGGGTGCCAGGAAGCCACCGGCGGTACATAGAAATATCCCATTGCATTGCCCAACACAGCTGAGGTAGTAATGTTGTGCTTAACCCTTTCCAATCCAATTTGTATATGGTTTTCCTAGGGGGGCTTACTCTTTTTCTGCCGTTATACAACGGCGCTATATGCTGGCTAAAGCCAGTACTGCATGAGCTGACACGTAGGATAGGCTCCGACAGCAGAGAGGCTGGCAATATACAGTAAGAGAACCCCGACGGACGTCTACCAACAACGGAGCTGTACAGCCTTAAACCCTAATGTCTTCACAGGTCACACAGTGGACTGGAAAGGGTTAATGCAGGTGGGTTTCGGCCCACACTGCATGCCCCAGTCAGACTGGGTTTCTTTATAAGTGGAAACAGATGCATTTATAATTCCCTGTGGACCCACTGCCTGGGTGGGTGCCAGGAAGCCACCGGCGGTACATAGAAATATCCCATTGCATTGCCCAACACAGCTGAGGTAGTAATGTTGTGCGTAATACAGGTGGGCTTCGGCCCACACTGCATGCCCCAGTCAGACTGGGGTTCTTTAGAAGTGTACAGATGTATTAAAAACTCCGTGTGCACCTACAGCATGGGTGGCTCCCTGGAACCCACCGGCGGTACACAAAAATATCCCATTGCATTGCCCAACACAGCTGAGGTAGTAATGTCGTGCTTAATGCAGGTGGGCTTCGGCCCACACTGCATGCCCCAGTCAGACTGGGGTTCTTTACAAGTGGACACATGTAGGTTAAACTCCCTGTGGACCCACTGCCTGGGTGGGTGCCAGGAAGCCACCAGCGGTACATAGAAATATCCCATTGCATTGCCCAACACAGCTGAGGTAGTAATGTTGTGCGTAATACAGGTGGGCTTCGGCCCACACTGCATGCCCCAGTCAGACTGGGGTTCTTTAGAAGTGTACAGATGTATTAAAAACTCCGTGTGCACCTACAGCATGGGTGGCTCCCTGGAACCCACCGGCGGTACACAAAAATATCCCATTGCATTGCCCAACACAGCTGAGGTAGTAATGTCGTGCTTAATGCAGGTGGGCTTCGGCCCACACTGCATGCCCCAGTCAGACTGGGGTTCTTTACAAGTGGACACATGTAGGTTAAACTCCCTGTGGACCCACTGCCTGGGTGGGTGCCAGGAAGCCACCGGCGGTACATAGAAATATCCCATTGCATTGCCCAACACAGCTGAGGTAGTAATGTTGTGCTTAATACAGGTGGGCTTCGGCCCACACTGCATGCCCCAGTCAGACTGGGGTTCTTTAGAAGTGTACAGATGTATTAAAAACTCCGTGTGCACCTACAGCATGGGTGGCTCCCTGGAACCCACCGGCGGTACACAAAAATATCCCATTGCATTGCCCAACACAGCTGAGGTAGTAATGTCGTGCTTAATGCAGGTGGGCTTCGGCCCACACTGCATGCCCCAGTCAGACTGGGGTTCTTTACAAGTGGACACATGTAGGTTAAACTCCCTGTGGACCCACTGCCTGGGTGGGTGCCAGGAAGCCACCGGCGGTACATAGAAATATCCCATTGCATTGCCCAACACAGCTGAGGTAGTAATGTTGTGCTTAATACAGGTGGGCTTCGGCCCACACTGCATGCCCCAGTCAGACTGGGGTTCTTTAGAAGTGTACAGATGTATTAAAAACTCCGTGTGCACCTACAGCATGGGTGGCTCCCTGGAACCCACCGGCGGTACACAAAAATATCCCATTGCATTGCCCAACACAGCTGAGGTAGTAATGTCGTGCTTAATGCAGGTGGGCTTCGGCCCACACTGCATGCCCCAGTCAGACTGGGGTTCTTTACAAGTGGACACATGTAGGTTAAACTCCCTGTGGACCCACTGCCTGGGTGGGTGCCAGGAAGCCACCGGCGGTACATAGAAATATCCCATTGCATTGCCCAACACAGCTGAGGTAGTAATGTTGTGCTTAATACAGGTGGGCTTCGGCCCACACTGCATGCCCCAGTCAGACTGGGGTTCTTTAGAAGTGTACAGATGTATTAAAAACTCCGTGTGCACCTACAGCATGGGTGGCTCCCTGGAACCCACCGGCGGTACACAAAAATATCCCATTCCATTGCCCAACACAGCTGAGGTTACGTCAGCTGTAATGCAGGTGGGCTAAAAATTAATTTGATTACACTGTAGGCGAGGGCCCACAAAAATTGCTGTATCAACAGTACTAATGTACATCCCAAAAATTGGCCATGGCCAGCCAAGAGGGCAGGTGAAACACATTAATCGCTTTGGTTAATGTGGCTTAAGTGGTAACTAGGCCTGGAGGCAGCCCAGTGTAACGAAAAATTGGTTCAAGTTAAAGTTCCAATGCTTTTAAGCGCATTGAAACTTTTAAAAATTGTTCTGAAAAATTATTTGACTGAGCCTTGTGGCCCTAAGAAAAATTGCCCGTTCAGCGTGATTACGTGAGGTTTCAGGAGGAGGAGCAGGAGGAGGAGGAGGAGGAATATTAGACACAGATTGATGAAGCAGAAATGTCCCCGTTTTGGATGGTGAGAGAGAACGTAGCTTCCATCCGCGGGTGCAGCCTACGTATTGCTTACGTATCGCTGCTGTCCGCTGGTGGAGAACAGAAGTCTGGGGAAATCCAGCCTTTGTTCATCTTGATGAGTGTTAGCCTGTCGGCACTGTCGGTTGACAAGCGGCTACGCTTATCTGTGATGATTCCCCCAGCCGCACTAAACACCCTTTCCGACAAGACGCTAGCCGCAGGACAAGCAAGCACCTCCAGGGCATACAGCGCGAGTTCAGGCCACGTGTCCAGCTTCGACACCCAGTAGTTGTAGGGGGCAGAGGCGTCACCAAGGATGGTCGTGCGATCCGCTACGTACTCCCTCACCATCCTTTTACAGTGCTCCCGCCGACTCAGCCGTGACTGGGGAGCGGTGACACAGTCTTGGTGGGGAGCCATAAAGCTGGCCAGGCCCTTAAAGACTGTTGCACTGCCTGGGATGTACATGCTGCTCGATCTACGCACATCCCCTGCTACCTTGCCCTCGGTACTGCGCCTTCTGCCACTAGCGCTGTCGGCTGGGAATTTTACCATCAGCTTGTCCGCAAGGGTCCTGTGGTATAGCAACACTCTCGAACCCCTTTCCTCTTCGGGAATCAGAGTGGGCAGGTTCTCCTTATACCGTGGATCGAGCAGTGTGTACACCCAGTAATCCGTCGTGGCCAGAATGCGTGCAACGCGAGGGTCACGAGAAAGGCATCCTAACATGAAGTCAGCCATGTGTGCCAGGGTACCAGTACGCAACACATGGCTGTCCTCACTAGGAAGATCACTTTCAGGATCCTCCTCCTCCTCCTCCTCCTCCTCAGGCCATACACGCTGAAAGGAGGACAGGCAATCAGCCGGTGTACCGTCAGCAGCGGCCCAAGCTGTCTCTTCCCCCTCCTCCTCATCCTCCTCATGCTCCTCCTCCTCCTCCTGTACGCGCTGAGAAATAGACAGGAGGGTGCCCTGACTATCCAGCGGCATACTGTCTTCCCCCGCCCCCGTTTCCGAGCGCAAAGCAGCTGCCTTTATGGTTTGCAGGGAATTTCTCAAGATGCATAGCAGAGGAATGGTGACGCTAATGATTGTAGCATCGCCGCTCACCACCTGGGTAGACTCCTCAAAATTACCAAGGACATGGCAGATGTCTGCCAACCAGGCCCACTCTTCTGAAAGGAATTGAGGAGGCTGACTCCCACTGCGCCGCCCATGTTGGAGTTGGTATTCGACTATAGCTCTCCGTTGTTCATAGAGCCTGGCCAACATGTGGAGCGTAGAGTTCCACCGTGTGGGCACGTCGCACAGCAGTCGGTGCACTGGCAGCTTAAAGTGATGTTGCAGGGTGCGCAGGGTGGCAGCGTCCGTGTGGGACTTGCGGAAATGTGCGCAGAGCCGGCGCGCCTTTACGAGCAGGTCTGACAAGCGTGGGTAGCTTTTCAGAAAGCGCTGAACCACCAAATTAAAGACGTGGGCCAGGCATGGCACGTGCGTGAGGCTGCCGAGCTGCAGAGCCGCCACCAGGTTACGGCCGTTGTCACACACGACCATGCCCGGTTGGAGGCTCAGCGGCGCAAGCCAGCGGTCGGTCTGCTGTGTCAGACCCTGCAGCAGTTCGTGGGCCGTGTGCCTCTTATCGCCTAAGCTGAGTAGTTTCAGCACGGCCTGCTGACGCTTGCCCACCGCTGTGCTGCCACACCGCGCGACACCGACTGCTGGCGACATGCTGCTGCTAACACATCTTGATTGTGAGACAGAGGAGGAGGAGGAGGAGGAGGGTGCTTTAGTGGAGGAAGCATACACCTCCGCAGATACCAGCACCGAGCTGGGGCCCGCAATTCTGGGGGTGGGTAGGACGTGAGCGGTCCCAGGCTCTGACTCTGTCCCAGCCTCCACTAAATTCACCCAATGTGCCGTCAGGGAGATGTAGTGGCCCTGCCCGCCTGTGCTTGTCCACGTGTCCGTAGTTAAGTGGACCGTGGCAGTAACCGCGTTGGTGAGGGCGCGCACAATGTTGCGGGAGACGTGGTCGTGCAGGGCTGGGACGGCACATCGGGAAAAGTAGTGGCGACTGGGAACTGAGTAGCGCGGGGCCGCCGCCTCCATGATACTTTTGAAGGACTCCGTTTCCACAACCCTATACGGCAGCATCTCAAGGCTGATGAATTTTGCGATGCGGACGGTTAACGTTTGAGCGTGCGGGTGCGTGGCGGCGTACTTGCGCTTGCGCTCGAACACTTGCGCAAGCGACGGCTGAACGGTGCGCTGAACTACACTGCTGGATGGGGCCGAGGACAGCGGAGATGAGGGTGTGGGTGCAGGCCATGAGGCGGTAGTGCCTGTGTCCTGAGAGGGGGGTTGCATCTCAGTGGCAGGTTGGGGCACAGGGGGAGAGGCAGGGGTGCAAACCGGAGGCGGTGAACGGCCTTTGTCCCACCTTGCGGGGTGCTTGGCCATCATATGTCTGCGCATGGTGGTGGTGGTGAGGCTGTTGGTGTTGGCTCCCCGGCTGAGCTTTGCGCGACAAAGGTTGCACACCACTGTTCGTCGGTCGTCAGTCGTCAGGCGTCTCTGTGAAAAACTGCCAGACCTTAGAGCACCTCGGCCTCCGCAGGGTGGCATGGCACGAGGGGGCGCTTTGGGAAACACTTGGTGGATTATTCGGTCTGGCCCTGCCTCTACCCCTGGCCACTGCACTGCCTCTTGCAACCTGCCCTGCTGATGCCCTTGACTCCCCCTCTGAAGACCTGTCCTCCTGAGTAAGCGTTGCACACCAGGTGGGGTCAGTCACCTCATCGTCCTGCTGCTCTTCCTCCGAATCCTCTGTGCGCTGCTCCCTGGGACTTACTGCCCTTACTACTACCTCACTGCAAGACAACTGTGTCTGATCGTCATCGTCCTCCTCACCCACAGAAAGTTGTTGAGACAGTTGGCGGAAGTCCCCAGCCTCTTCCCCCGGACCCCGGGAACTTTCGAATGGTTGGGCATCAGTGACGATAAACTCCTCTGGTGGGAGAGGAACCGCTGCTGCCCAATCTAAGCAGGGGCCCGAGAACAGTTCCTGGGAGTGCTCCCGCTCCTGAGCAGGTGTTATTGTAGTGGAGTGAGGAGGCTGGGAGGAAGGAGGAGCAGCAGACAGAGGATTCGGATTGGCAGCAGTGGACGGCGCAGAACTGCGGGTAGACGATAGGTTGCTCGAAGCACTTTCTGCCATCCAGGACAGGACCTGCTCACACTGCTCATTTTCTAATAACCGTCTCCCGCGTGGACCCATTAATTGGGCGATGAATGTGGGGACGCCAGAAACGTGCCTCTCTCCTAATCGCGCAGCAGTCGGCTGCGACACACCTGGATCAGGAGCTTGGCCTGTGCCCACACCCTGACTTGGCCCTCCGCGTCCTCGGCCGCGTCCACGTCCTCTAGGCCTACCCCTACCCCTCAGCATGCTGTATTACCAGTGATTTGATTTCACAGGCAGGAAATAAATTGGCGCAAGACTGCAGGCCAAATATAATTTTTGCCCTTTTTGGAAAACGAAAGGCCCCACTGCCTCTAGTGAATGAATTATCTAAGTTTAATAACTGTGCTGTGTCCCTGCTTATGTGTCACAGAACGTGAGGGTAGCAGAGTTATTATAACTCTGGCAGAGCAGGTATTTTTTTTCCCAATTAAGGAAAGCAAATGGCGAAGCCAGCAGTAAAGCGTAGCTGGGTGCGTATGATTTAGCACTGTTCTTCACGCAGCTCACACGTCTCCACCGCCCGTAAGGACGGACAGAGGCTGGACAAATAGATTTGTTTTCAGTTTTTTCCCACCAAAAGGCAGCACTGCGTATATTCTATGAACATGAGAAGTTTAATAACTGTGCTGTGTCCCTGCTTATGTGTCACAGAACGTGAGGGTAGCAGAGTTATTATAACTCTGGCAGAGCAGGTATTTTTTTTCCCAATTAAGGAAAGCAAATGGCGAAGCCAGCAGTAAAGCGTAGCTGGGTGCGTATGATTTAGCACTGTTCTTCACGCAGCTCACACGTCTCCACCGCCCGTAAGGACGGACAGAGGCTGGACAAATAGATTTGTTTTCAGTCTTTTCCCACCAAAAGGCAGCACTGCGTATATTCTATGAACATGAGAAGTTTAATAACTGTGCTGTGTCCCTGCTTATGTGTCACAGAACGTGAGGGTAGCAGAGTTATTATAACTCTGGCAGAGCAGGTATTTTTTTTCCCAATTAAGGAAAGCAAATGGCGAAGCCAGCAGTAAAGCGTAGCTGGGTGCGTATGATTTAGCACTGTTCTTCACGCAGCTCACACGTCTCCACCGCCCGTAAGGACGGACAGAGGCTGGACAAATAGATTTGTTTTCAGTTTTTTCCCACCAAAAGGCAGCACTGCGTATATTCTATGAACATGAGAAGTTTAATAACTGTGCTGTGTCCCTGCTTATGTGTCACAGAACGTGAGGGTAGCAGAGTTATTATAACTCTGGCAGAGCAGGTATTTTTTTTCCCAATTAAGGAAAGCAAATGGCGAAGCCAGCAGTAAAGCGTAGCTGGGTGCGTATGATTTAGCACTGTTCTTCACGCAGCTCACACGTCTCCACCGCCCGTAAGGACGGACAGAGGCTGGACAAATAGATTTGTTTTCAGTTTTTTCCCACCAAAAGGCAGCACTGCGTATATTCTATGAACATGAGAAGTTTAATAACTGTGCTGTGTCCCTGCTTATGTGTCACAGAACGTGAGGGTAGCAGAGTTATTATAACTCTGGCAGAGCAGGTATTTTTTTTCCCAATTAAGGAAAGCAAATGGCGAAGCCAGCAGTAAAGCGTAGCTGGGTGCGTATGATTTAGCACTGTTCTTCACGCAGCTCACACGTCTCCACCGCCCGTAAGGACGGACAGAGGCTGGACAAATAGATTTGTTTTCAGTTTTTTCCCACCAAAAGGCAGCACTGCGTATATTCTATGAACAGGAGAAGTTTAATAACTGTGCTGTGTCCCTGCTTATGTGTCACAGAACGTGAGGGTAGCAGAGTTATTATAACTCTGGCAGAGCAGGTATTTTTTTTCCCAATTAAGGAAAGCAAATGGCGAAGCCAGCAGTAAAGCGTAGCTGGGTGCGTATGATTTAGCAATGTTTTTCACGCAGCTCACACGTGTCCACAGCCCGTAAGGACGGACAGAGGCTGGACAAATAGATTTGTTTTCAGTTTTTTCCCACCAAAAGGCAGCACTGCGTATATTCTATGAATAATAACTGTGTTGTGGCCCTGCCTATACAATTCTTTCCCTGCAGTATCAATGGAGGGTGGAATGCTCTGCAGAGGCGATTTTGAGAAGCCCACAAAAAATGCAGCACAGCTAACAGCAGCCAGCACAGTACTGCACACTGATAAATATGGCCCTAGAAAGGACCGTTGAGGTTCTTGAAGGCTACACTCACTCCTAACACTCTCCCTGCCTATGCAGCACTTCTGTCCCTAATGCCAGGTGCAACGGTCTGCAGAGGCGATTTTGAGAAAAAAAAAAATCACACTGCTAACAGCAGCCAACACACAGCTATCAGTGGCCCTAATAAGGACCTTTGGGGGGTCTTGAAGCCTACACTAACTACCAATTCTTTCCCTACAGCAGCTCCGGTATAAACAGCACTGTCCCTCATCTAACTCACACCGCATCTGAGGCGAACCGCGGGAGGGGCCGACTTTTATATTAGGCGAACACCTGATCTCGCCAGCCACTCACAGCGGGGGGGTGGTATAGGGCTTAAACGTTGCAGGGGGAAGTTGTAATGCCTTCCCTGTCTTTCAATTGGCCAGAAAAGCGCGCTAACGTCTCAGGGAAGGAAGTGAAAGTAACCAGAACACCGCGTGGTACTCGTTACGAATAACGAACATCCCGAACACCCTAATATTCGCACGAATATCAAGCTCGGACGAACGCGTTCGCTCATCTCTAATCATCACTTATGCACTGTTTAATTAAATTTGGCTCACATGTGGCAACCAAAATTAGTGGATGTTACTATTTAAAAAGGGGCAGAGGCAGTACAGCACAAAACTGCATTTCTGCTGCACAATACATGATGAAAACCAGCGCGAATTCTCTGCAAATTCTTCACTCTTTGTAAAAATAAATCAAGCTCCAAGAATGAGTTATCATTTCGCTGCAAAATTCAGCATGCAGTTACATCTCAGGCAGATACGCAAATCATTACAGTTGTGGCATAATCAGATGATTGGTCTTGCCAACTGAGGCCCTAAAAGTGGTTCCACCCATGGCCTAAAAAAAGCTCTCAGAGGCTACTTGTGGACCTCTTTTTCAGCTTGTGTAGAGCTTGTTGACCACTAGACATGCCTCAATGGGGCAATCAAACAGATTTCACTTAGTTAATGGAGTTTGAGAGGGGGGACATTATTGGAATGCAAGAAACTGGATGGTTGTATAGACAAATTGCCTGGCACCTGGGCTGTTGTGACCAGACTGTTAGAAGGTGTTGGGACCAGTGAATGTATAATGGCACACAAGGTGACCGGGCTCATGATGCTCTTCAAAGACCACCAATAGAGAGGATCGTCAAATCCTCCAACAAGCATGAGCAGCTCCAACTCTTCCACCAGAGACAGGTGGCACCATCATTACAGGCCCCTGTGTCTGTTGGAACCATTTTCAGGTGGTTGACTAAAGGGTATGTGATCTTTTGGTGCCCATTAAGTGTACTGCATTTGACAACCACCCCAGTCACCTCTGGTGTCATGAATGAGAAAACCTTTACTGCTACAAAATATTAATGGGTTGTCTTCAGTAAGGAATTCAGGTTTAGCTTGGGCACTGACAATGGACATATTTGTGTCTGGAGACCTCAATCCTGCCTTTGCTGTGAAATGGCACATTGCCCCACACTGCTGGAGTGATGATCTGAAGGCCATTGCATATGACAGTTGGTCACTCCTAGTTCAGCTTTTTGCAATAAATAATCATTTTGCTTTTCTTATATCAGTGTTCCAATCACATATAGAAAGTTTCAGTCGATTCCGAAAACTCCTTCTAGGGAATGGATTTTTTTGACAATGAGTATACTTCATATGTAAAAGCAATAATCTTTTTAGATACACTTTTCTCTGCTTGCATTTTTCTTCTGTGATCTCAGTGGAGAAAAAGGCCAACAAGAGAACTCCCCCCTCCATCACCACAAAGAGTTACTTATGGGTTATATGCTATTAACTAGTGATGAGCAAACTTTTGAAAAGTTTGGCTTGGTCAGTTCACCAAACCTTTGGAAATATTTTGGTTCAGTACAAATTAGTTAAAACCAACCTGGAAGGCTGGAGAGTGTTATACGGGGCTTCTATGGTTCTTTGACAGTGTGATACACCAGTTGTCAGGACTATTATTGAGTGAACTGAACCAGTAGAACCCTGTTTCAGCTAAAAGCTCGTTCTGGGTTTGTGCTGAACCAAAATTTTAGCAAAGTTCAGCATGAGGGCTCAGTCACACGGGTGACGATTCGCACGTATCAGTGGCGATACGTGCGTATTTCCGTGTGGAAAAACGTCTGCACTAGAGATGAGCGAACGTGTTCTTCCGAGCTTGATATTCGTGCGAATATTAGGGTGTTCGGGATGTTCGTTATTCGTAACGAACACCATGCGGTGTTCTGGTTACTTTCACTTCCTTCCCTGAGACGTTAGCGCGCTTTTCTGGCCAATTGAAAGACAGGGAAGGCATTACAACTTCCCCCTGTGACGTTCAAGCCCTATACCACCCCCCTGCTGTGAGTGGCTGGGAAGATCAGGTGTCACCCGAACATAAAAGTCGGCCCCTCCCGCGGTTCGCCTCAGATGCTGTGTGAGTTAGATGAGGGACAGTGCTGTTTGTACCGGAGCTGCTGTAGGGAAAGAATTGGTAGTTAGTGTAGGCTTCAAGACCCCCCAAAGGTCCTTATTAGGGCCACTGATAGCTGTGTGTTGGCTGCTGTTAGCAGTGGCAATTTTTTTTCCCTCAAAATCGGCTCTGCAGAGCGTTGCACCCGGCATTAGGGACAGAAGTGCTGCATAGGCAGGGAGAGTGTTAGGAGTGAGTGTAGCCTTCAAGAACCTCAACGGTCCTTTCTAGGGCCACATTTAACCGTGTGCAGTACTGTCCAGGCTGCTGTTAGCTGTGCTGCATTTTTTTTTGCTTCTCAAAATCGCCTCTGCAGAGCATTGCACCCTCCATTGATACTGCAGGGAAAGAATTGTATAGGCAGGGCCACAACACAGTTATTATTCATTGAATATAAGCAGTGCTGCCTTTTGCTTGTAAAACAAGTGAAAATAATTCTATTTGTCCTGCCTCTGTCCGTCCTAAGGGCGGTGGACACGTGTCGGCTGCGTGTGCAACCTTTAAAAATCAGACGCACCCAGCTACGTTTTACTCCTGGCTTCGCCATTTGCTTTCCTTAATTGGGAAAAAAAATACCTGCTCTGCCACAGTTAATAACTCTGCTACCCTCACGTTCTTTGACACATTAGCAGGGACACAGCACAGTTATTAAACTTCTCATGTTCATAGAATATACGCAGTGCTGCCTTTTGGTGCAAAAAAACGGAAAATAATTCTATTTGTCCTGCCTCTGTCCGTCCTAAGGGCGGTGGACACGTGTCGGCTGCGTGTGCAACCTTTAAAAATCAGACGCACCCAGCTACGCTTTACTCCTGGCTTCGCCATTTGCTTTCCTTAATTGGGAAAAAAAATACCTGCTCTGCCACAGTTAATAACTCTGCTACCCTCACGTTCTGTGACACATTAGCAGGGACACAGCACAGTTATTAAACTTCTCATGTTCATAGAATATACGCAGTGCTGCCTTTTGGTGCAAAAAAACGGAAAATAATTCTATTTGTCCTGCCTGTGTCCGTCCTAAGGGCGGTGGACACGTGTCGGCTGCGTGTGCAACCTTTAAAAATCAGACGCACCCAGCTACGTTTTACTCCTGGCTTCGCCATTTGCTTTCCTTAATTGGGAAAAAAAATACCTACTCTGCCACAGTTAATAACTCTGCTACCCTCACGTTCTGTGACACATTAGCAGGGACACAGCACAGTTATTAAACTTCTCATGTTCATAGAATATACGCAGTGCTGCCTTTTGGTGCAAAAAAACGGAAAATAATTCTATTTGTCCCGCCTGTGTCCGTCCTAAGGGCGGTGGACACATGTCGGCTGCGTGTGCAACCTTTAAAAATCAGACGCACCCAGCTACGTTTTACTCCTGGCTTCGCCATTTGCTTTCCTTAATTGGGAAAAAAAATACCTGCTCTGCCACAGTTAATAACTCTGCTACCCTCACGTTCTGTGACACATTAGCAGGGACACAGCACAGTTATTAAACTTCTCATGTTCATAGAATATACGCAGTGCTGCCTTTTGGTGCAAAAAAACGGAAAATAATTCTATTTGTCCTGCCTGTGTCCGTCCTAAGGGCGGTGGACACGTGTCGGCTGCGTGTGCAACCTTTAAAAATCAGACGCACCCAGCTACGTTTTACTCCTGGCTTCGCCATTTGCTTTCCTTAATTGGGAAAAAAAATACCTGCTCTGCCACAGTTAATAACTCTGCTACCCTCACGTTCTGTGACACATTAGCAGGGACACAGCACAGTTATTAAACTTCTCATGTTCATAGAATATACGCAGTGCTGCCTTTTGGTGCAAAAAAACTGAAAATAATTCTATTTGTCCTGCCTCTGTCCGTCCTAAGGGCGGTGGACACGTGTCGGCTGCGTGTGCAACCTTTAAAAATCAGACGCACCCAGCTACGTTTTACTCCTGGCTTCGCCATTTGCTTTCCTTAATTGGGAAAAAAAATACCTGCTCTGCCACAGTTAATAACTCTGCTACCCTCACGTTCTGTGACACATTAGCAGGGACACAGCACAGTTATTAAACTTCTCATGTTCATAGAATATACGCAGTGCTGCCTTTTGGTGCAAAAAAACGGAAAATAATTCTATTTGTCCTGCCTCTGTCCGTCCTAAGGGCGGTGGACACGTGTCGGCTGCGTGTGCAACCTTTAAAAATCAGACGCACCCAGCTACGTTTTACTCCTGGCTTCGCCATTTGCTTTCCTTAATTGGGAAAAAAAATACCTGCTCTGCCACAGTTAATAACTCTGCTACCCTCACGTTCTGTGACACATTAGCAGGGACACAGCACAGTTATTAAACTTCTCATGTTCATAGAATATACGCAGTGCTGCCTTTTGGTGCAAAAAAACGGAAAATAATTCTATTTGTCCTGCCTGTGTCCGTCCTAAGGGCGGTGGACACGTGTCGGCTGCGTGTGCAACCTTTAAAAATCAGACGCACCCAGCTACGTTTTACTCCTGGCTTCGCCATTTGCTTTCCTTAATTGGGAAAAAAAATACCTGCTCTGCCACAGTTAATAACTCTGCTACCCTCACGTTCTGTGACACATTAGCAGGGACACAGCACAGTTATTAAACTTCTCATGTTCATAGAATATACGCAGTGCTGCCTTTTGGTGCAAAAAAACGGAAAATAATTCTATTTGTCCTGCCTGTGTCCGTCCTAAGGGCGGTGGACACGTGTCGGCTGCGTGTGCAACCTTTAAAAATCAGACGCACCCAGCTACGTTTTACTCCTGGCTTCGCCATTTGCTTTCCTTAATTGGGAAAAAAAATACCTGCTCTGCCACAGTTAATAACTCTGCTACCCTCACGTTCTGTGACACATTAGCAGGGACACAGCACAGTTATTAAACTTCTCATGTTCATAGAATATACGCAGTGCTGCCTTTTGGTGCAAAAAAACTGAAAATAATTCTATTTGTCCTGCCTCTGTCCGTCCTAAGGGCGGTGGACACGTGTCGGCTGCGTGTGCAACCTTTAAAAATCAGACGCACCCAGCTACGTTTTACTCCTGGCTTCGCCATTTGCTTTCCTTAATTGGGAAAAAAAATACCTGCTCTGCCACAGTTAATAACTCTGCTACCCTCACGTTCTGTGACACATTAGCAGGGACACAGCACAGTTATTAAACTTCTCATGTTCATAGAATATACGCAGTGCTGCCTTTTGGTGCAAAAAAACGGAAAATAATTCTATTTGTCCTGCCTCTGTCCGTCCTAAGGGCGGTGGACACGTGTCGGCTGCGTGTGTAACCTTTAAAAATCAGACGCACCCAGCTACGTTTTACTCCTGGCTTCGCCATTTGCTTTCCTTAATTGGGAAAAAAAATACCTGCTCTGCCACAGTTAATAACTCTGCTACCCTCACGTTCTGTGACACATTAGCAGGGACACAGCACAGTTATTAAACTTCTCATGTTCATAGAATATACGCAGTGCTGCCTTTTGGTGCAAAAAAACGGAAAATAATTCTATTTGTCCTGCCTCTGTCCGTCCTAAGGGCGGTGGACACGTGTCGGCTGCGTGTGCAACCTTTAAAAATCAGACGCACCCAGCTACGTTTTACTCCTGGCTTCGCCATTTGCTTTCCTTAATTGGGAAAAAAAATACCTGCTCTGCCACAGTTAATAACTCTGCTACCCTCACGTTCTGTGACACATTAGCAGGGACACAGCACAGTTATTAAACTTAGATTATACATTCACTAGAGGCAGTGGGGCCTTTCGTTTTCAAAAAAGGGAAAAAATTATATTTGGCCTGCAGTCTTGCGCCAATTTATTAGCTGCCTGTGAAATCAAATCACTGGTAATACAGCATGCTGAGGGGTAGGGGTAGGCCTAGAGGATGTGGACGCGGCCGAGGACGCGGAGGGCCAAGTCAGGGTGTGGGCACAGGCCGAGCTCCTGATCCAGGTGTGTCGCAGCCGACTGCTGCGCGATTAGGAGAGAGGCACGTTTCTGGTGTCCCCACATTCATCGCCCAATTAATGGGTCCACGCGGGAGACGGTTATTAGAAAATGAGCAGTGTGAGCAGGTCCTGTCCTGGATGGCAGAAAGTGCTTCGAGCAACCTATCGTCAACCCGCAGTTCTGCGCCGTCCACTGCTGCAAATCCGAATCCTCTGTCTGCTGCTCCTCCTTCCTCCCAGCCGCCTCACTCCACTACAATGACACCTGCTCAGGAGCGGGAACACTCCCAGGAACTGTTCTCGGGCCCCTGCTTAGATTGGGCAGCAGCGGTTCCTCTCCCACCAGAGGAGTTTATCGTCACTGATGCCCAACCATTCGAAAGTTCCCGGGGTCCGGGGGAAGAGGCTGGGGACTTCCGCCAACTGTCTCAACAACTTTCTGTGGGTGAGGAGGACGATGACGATCAGACACAGTTGTCTTGCAGTGAGGTAGTAGTAAGGGCAGTAAGTCCGAGGGAGCAGCGCACAGAGGATTCGGAGGAAGAGCAGCAGGACGATGAGGTGACTGACCCCACCTGGTGTGCAACGCTTACTCAGGAGGACAGGTCTTCAGAGGGGGAGTCAAGGGCATCAGCAGGGCAGGTTGCAAGAGGCAGTGCGGTGGCCAGGGGTAGAGGCAGGGCCAGACCGAATAATCCACCAAGTGTTTCCCAAAGCGCCCCCTCGCGCCATGCCACCCTGCAGAGGCCGAGGTGCTCTAAGGTCTGGCAGTTTTTCACAGAGACGCCTGACGACCGACGAACAGTGGTGTGCAACCTTTGTCGCGCAAAGCTCAGCCGGGGAGCCAACACCAACAGCCTCACCACCACCACCATGCGCAGACATATGATGGCCAAGCACCCCGCAAGGTGGGACGAAGGCCGTTCAGCGCCTCCGGTTTGCACCCCTGCCTCTCCCCCTGTGCCCCAACCTGCCACTGAGATGCAACCCCCCTCTCAGGACACAGGCACTACCGTCTCCTGGCCTGCACCCACACCCTCACCTCCGCTGTCTTCGGCCCCATCCAGCAGTGTAGTTCAGCGCACCGTCCAGCCGTCGCTTGCGCAACTGTTGGAGCGCAAGCGCAAGTACGCCGCCACGCACCCGCACGCTCAAACGTTAACCGTCCGCATAGCAAAATTCATCAGCCTTGAGATGCTGCCGTATAGGGTTGTGGAAACGGAGTCCTTCAAAAGTATCATGGAGGCGGCGGCCCCGCGCTACTCAGTTCCCAGTCGCCACTACTTTTCCCGATGTGCCGTCCCAGCCCTGCACGACCACGTCTCCCGCAACATTGTACGCGCCCTCACCAACGCGGTTACTGCCACGGTCCACTTAACTACGGACACGTGGACAAGCACAGGCGGGCAGGGCCACTACATCTCCCTGACGGCACATTGGGTGAATTTAGTGGAGGCTGGGACAGAGTCAGAGCCTGGGACCGCTCATGTCCTACCCACCCCCAGAATTGCGGGCCCCAGCTCGGTGGTGGTATCTGCGGAGGTGTATGCTTCCTCCACTAAAGCACCCTCCTCCTCCTCCTCCTCCTCTGTCTCGCAATCAAGATGTGTTAGCAGCAGCATGTCGCCAGCAGTCGGTGTCGCGCGGTGTGGCAGCACAGCGGTGGGCAAGCGTCAGCAGGCCGTGCTGAAACTACTCAGCTTAGGCGATAAGAGGCACACGGCCCACGAACTGCTGCAGGGTCTGACACAGCAGACCGACCGCTGGCTTGCGCCGCTGAGCCTCCAACCGAGCATGGTCGTGTGTGACAACGGCCGTAACCTGGTGGCGGCTCTGCAGCTCGGCAGCCTCACGCACGTGCCATGCCTGGCCCACGTCTTTAATTTGGTGGTTCAGTGCTTTCTGAAAAGCTACCCACGCTTGTCAGACCTGCTCGTAAAGGCACGCCGGCTCTGCTCACATTTTCGCAAGTCCCACACGGACGCTGCCACCCTGCGCACCCTGCAACATCACTTTAAGCTGCCAGTGCACCGACTGCTGTGCGACGTGCCCACACGGTGGAACTCTACGCTCCACATGTTGGCCAGGCTCTATGAACAGCGTAGAGCTATAGTCGAATACCAACTCCAACATGGGCAGCGCAGTGGGAGTCAGCCTCCTCAATTCCTTTCAGAAGAGTGGGCCTGGTTGGCAGACATCTGCCATGTCCTTGGTAATTTTGAGGAGTCTACCCAGGTGGTGAGCGGCGATGCTACAATCATTAGCGTCACCATTCCTCTGCTATGCATCTTGAGAAATTCCCTGCAAACCATAAAGGCAGCTGCTTTGCGCTCGGAAACGGGGGCGGGGGAAGACAGTATGCCGCTGGATAGTCAGGGCACCCTCCTGTCTATTTCTCAGCGCGTACAGGAGGAGGAGGAGGAGCATGAGGAGGATGAGGAGGAGGGGGAAGAGACAGCTTGGGCCGCTGCTGACGGTACACCGGCTGATTGCCTGTCATCCTTTCAGCGTGTATGGCCTGAGGAGGAGGAGGAGGAGGAGGAGGAGGAGGATCCTGAAAGTGATCTTCCTAGTGAAGACAGCCATGTGTTGCGTACAGGTACCCTGGCACACATGGCTGACTTCATGTTAGGATGCCTTTCTCGTGACCCTCGCGTTGCACGCATTCTGGCCACGACGGATTACTGGGTGTACACACTGCTCGATCCACGGTATAAGGAGAACCTGCCCACTCTGATTCCCGAAGAGGAAAGGGGTTCGAGAGTGTTGCTATACCACAGGACCCTTGCGGACAAGCTGATTGTAAAATTCCCAGCCGACAGCGCTAGTGGCAGAAGGCGCAGTACCGAGGGCAAGGTAGCAGGGGATGTGCGTAGATCGAGCAGCATGTACATCCCAGGCAGTGCAACAGTCTTTAAGGGCCTGGCCAGCTTTATGGCTCCCCACCAAGACTGTGTCACCGCTCCCCAGTCACGGCTGAGTCGGCGGGAGCACTGTAAAAGGATGGTGAGGGAGTACGTAGCCGATCGCACGACCATCCTCGGTGACGCCTCTGCCCCCTACAACTACTGGGTGTCGAAGCTGGACACGTGGCCTGAACTAGCGCTGTATGCCCTGGAGGTGCTTGCTTGTCCTGCGGCTAGCGTCTTGTCGGAGACAGTGTTTAGTGCGGCTGGGGGAATCATCACAGATAAGCGTAGCCGCTTGTCAACCGACAGTGCCGACAGGCTAACACTCATCAAGATGAACAAAGGCTGGATTTCCCCAGACTTCTGTTCTCCACCAGCGGACAGCAGCGATACGTAAGCAATACGTAGGCTGCACCCGCGGATGGAAGCTACGTTCTCTCTCACCATCCAAAACGGGGACATTTCTGCTTCATCAATCTGTGTCTAATATTCCTCCTCCTCCTCCTGCTCCTCCTCCTGAAACCTCACATAATCACGCTGAACGGGCAATTTTTCTTAGGGCCACAAGGCTCACTCAAATAATTTTTCTGAACAATTTTTATAAGTTTCAATGCGCTTAAAAGTGTTGGAACTTTAACTTGAACCAATTTTTCGTTACACTGGGCTGCCTCCAGGCCTAGTTACCACTTAAGCCACATTAACCAAAGCGATTAATGGGTTTCACCTGCCCTCTTGGCTGGCCATGGCCAATTTTTGGGATGTACATTAGTACTGTTGATACAGCAATTTTTGTGGGCCCTCGCCTACAGTGTAATCAAATTAATTTTTAGCAAACCTGCATTACAGCTGACGTTACCTCAGCTGTGTTGGGCAATGCAATGGGATATTTTTGTGTACCGCCGGTGGGTTCCAGGGAGCCACCCATGCTGTAGGTGCACACGGAGTTTTTAATACATCTGTACACTTCTAAAGAACCCCAGTCTGACTGGGGCATGCAGTGTGGGCCGAAGCCCACCTGTATTACGCACGACATTACTACCTCAGCTGTGTTGGGCAATGCAATGGGATATTTCTATGTACCGCCGGTGGCTTCCTGGCACCCACCCAGGCAGTGGGTCCACAGGGACTTCACAATAGGGAGTTGTACCTGCCTGTGTCTATGAATTAAAAAGCCCGGTCTAACTGGGGCATGCAGACACCTTGACAGAATGAATAGTGTGTGGCACATAGGTTCCCCATTGCTATGCCTACGTGTGCAGCTCCTGATGGCGGTGGCACAGGATTCTATTTCTCATTGCTTCTGTACAGCATTGTGGGCTATCGCCCCGCCCCTTTTAAAGAGGGTCACTGCCTAGCCATGCCAACCCTCTGCAGTGTGTGCCTGCGGTTCCTCCTCATGGCAGACGCACTTCTAAATAGACATGAGTGTGGCGTGGCATGAGGGCAGCTGAAGGCTGCGCAGGGACACTTTGGTGTGCGCTGTGGGGGGGAGGGGGGGCGGTTGGTCAGCATGTAACCCAGGAGAAGTGGCAGCGGAGTGTCATCCAGGCAGTGATTGTGCTTTGTTGTAGCTAGTGTGGTGCTTAGCAAAGGTATGCCATGCTAATGAGGGCTTTTCAGAAGTAAAAGTTGTTGGGAGGGGGGGGCCCACTCTTGCCGGTATTGTGGCTTAATAGTGGGACCTGTGAACTTGAGATGCAGCCCAACATGTAGCCCCTCGCCTGCCCTACCCGTTTCTGTGTCATTCCCATCACTTTCTTGAATTGCCCAGATTTTCACACATGAAAACCTTAGCGAGCATCGGCGAAATACAAAAATGCTCTGGTCGCCCATTGACTTCAATGGGGTTCGTTGTTCGAAACGAACCCTCGAGCATCGCGGGAAGTTCGTTCCGAATAACGAACACCCGAACATTTTGGTGTTCGCTCATCTCTAGTCTGCACCGCAGACGTCCGTATCTGACAAATAAATAATATAAGGGTGGCAATGGAGCTGGTTATGTGGATTTGCGTCCGCACCCGGTGCGGCCGTTTTTTCCATGCAGAAGTACACGCAAATCGTCGCCCATGTGACTGAGCACTTAAACAGGGCTCTACTTATTCGGTTCGCTCAGCACTACTAAAAACCATGGAGTTCTGAACCACAAATTGAGAATGGAGCCATTCCAATTCACGGCAATGTAACATCAGCATGTGAACATACACAGTTTAACTAGCTTATGAGCCTGGTGGCCCTTGCAAACACCAGCTAAAAATGTGACACCTCCAAATGTAGCACACAAGCTGGCAAAGCAAATAGTGGAACTATATACTGAATTACAAAGTAATATGCACTGTGAATATAGAGGAAATACACTGAGCGATCTCATACATATTACTAGTTCACTCTTGACAGGGTTCCGTTAACTATATAAACATATCTGTTTTAGGGCTCCTGCACACTTGCGTTTTTCTTGCGTGTTTTTTTTCACGCGATATCACTGTTTTTTTTAATGTGATTGTCAATGGGACTTTCTAATGTTAAAAACGCATCACAAGTTTGTGCTTCGTGATTTTTGTGCGATGCGTTTTTAACAATAGAAAGTCCCATTGACAATCGCGTGAAAAAAACGTGCAAGAAAAACGCAAGTGTGTCGGAGCCCTTAATTGTACAAAACATACCTACGTGCTTGTTAATTTCAATAGGGCCAGCGGTAGCATTGCACTACATGCTAGGTGCACTCCATGCGATACAAGATTTCCCATTTGAAAACAATGCGGCTGGCAGCGGAGGATTGCTTCTTCTCCAAAGTGATGCAAAGCCGTTTTCACATGAAAACACCTCACATCCTTGGGGAATTCACATGGTGTAGGGCACAATATGAGGGCGGGATTCACGGTGCCATATCATGCTCGCCCATGTGAAGTTAGCCTTACTGTAACACCCCTGTGGCAGCTGTGGGATCCCAACAGTTTTGCATGTGAACAGCTGGGGGATCTGTAGTAAAGATCCAACATGGTCCCGCCTCTGTGATATCCAATAGCTCCAACGAATGGGTAATGGTGCTAATGAAGCGCCTGCTTGGCATGATATACCAGTGAATTGCAAGATTAATTTTTGCTATAAATTTTATTGGTTAAACTGACTTATTAGATGACAAAGGGAAAGAAAACATGCAGCATTCCAAAAGTGATATTTTTTCTGATCATGAAGGCTCCAAATACCCCAGCCATAAAATTGTAACGAAGGTCATTATTTCTACAAAGGAGGCAAATTAAAAAAAATTAAGAAATGTTAATGATTTTGAGATATTAGTGATTTGAATAATCTCCGCTATTTAGACCATTCTCATGCTGTCCTTTTAGAAGAGTCTCTTTGGTAAATGTGGACATTCTGTTCAGGAAAATACAATTAAAAAGAAGCTCAAGTATGTTTAAATATTAATGATGTCTTCTAATGCATTTCGTCCTCTGAGGCAGATGGCGGGACTATAGCTATTCCAAGTTTAATATAGGCTCCATCGTGTATGGAGAGTGTTTAAACACAATCCGCTCCACATTTTCATTCAATATAAGGCAAGCATTCCAACTCTACTAGCAGCTGTGCAGTTACTTCTGCGCCGAGTCCATGTACTATGTACAGGCTATAGTCAATAATAGAACACACAAGGTCATTTAAACACATGTACATGTGCACATTGGCTCTAAAAACAATATGAAAGGGTTAGGGTCCATTTACATGGGAAGATTGTCGGGCGTCTAGGGATCCTTCAGATGAACATATTTGCACAGATTTTTGCATGCCTAAAACATTTGCGTGCAATACGCAGAAAATAGAACCCTTTGATGTCAATGGGTTGGTTCTCACTAATGATTTTTTTGGCGTGCATTTTCCTACATATTTGCGTACCATGGGTCCCCATAGAAGTCTATGGGAGGTGTGGAAAGGCGAAACACGATATGCAATATGCTCCTTGCCAGCTGTTTGCAATGGGAGGGGGTGGGGAAAGTGCGGAGCTTATTGCTAATTTCCGCCCGTCTTGCCCCTTCCCATTGCTGGAGAGGAAGGGGGAGTTTAGCACACTAACTTCCACCCCATTCCACCTCTTCCCTTGCCAAGAGATGGCGAGGGGGACGGAAGGGGAAGACAGTTTAAAAGAGCTAAACTGTCTCCCGCCGCCCAACGGCATTGCAGGCTCGGCGTATATGCACTGGGCCAGAACTGTTTGAAAGGGTGCACAAACGTAAGATTTGTGTGCCTATTCATGCATTCTTACATTGCCGGAGGACTAATGTAAAAACAACAACACCTGTGTGAATAAACCCTAATCTAGAAGAAAAGAGAATGGCGATAAAGAATTTTTTAAATGCAAATAAAATAAATTTACTTTGTTATACGTGACTTTTAATAGTTTTTTTGTTGTAACTGTAGCAAAGTTTCGGACAAGGGCTTCCTTGGGCTACAATAATAACATTTACAAAAACTGAGATACGATCCATTAAAATACAGGTATAGAGTACAAAATAAGAATTTATAGAACAATAATATATACAAGAAAACCGCCATCCACTGAGTTGATCATTAGCTCCCAGTTATTCTGCGTACTCATACTATATCACAATCTGCTGTTTGGCTCTTTTCATCTCTGCTTGGAATTATGTATGGGATTCATAGACTTTCAATAGAGTCAGTGCACCATTTTGACCAGGGACGAATCAAGCTGACCAGACACAGCGCTCAGATCAGAGCTTCTGCCTGCTTGTTTGATCCACTAGTGGGTGTCTCAGAACCCGGATCCCCACCTATTTATACTTCTGATATGCCACTTGTGACATTTTTACATTTTTTTTTAAAGTTTATTTACATTTTAAGTAATTTGTTCATCTTAACTTAGTATAAGGTCCAATTAATCTGCCTTCTCATACAAAAATGTGGTTTGATAATAAAGTAATAAGGTAAATGACTGCTAACAGCAGCTTACTCATCTCATAAGGCACTATTAATGCTGAGCAACTGGGGCATAGCTAAAGACTCATGGGCCCGGGTACAAAAATTTATCTTGGGGCCCCCCAACTTCTCTTAACCGTGTAACGTAGAGGCATAACTTGAACCTTCTGGGAGCCAATGCAAAACCTGTGACAGGGCCCTCAACTATAATGCTTTATTCATAGCACTGGACTCCCTATATGGAGAAGAGAGGCTTGATGGAACCCCTAAGGCTCCTGGGCCCGGGTGCAACCTCATCCCCTGAATCCCCTATAGTTACGCCAGTGCTGAGCAGTATATAGAGGTTTTAGAACAACATATGCTCCCATCTATGCAACGTGTCTTTCAGGAAAGGCCTTGAATATTTCAGCAAGACAATGCTAACCTACATACTGCATCCACCATAACAGCAAAGCTTCACAGAAGAAGAGTCCGGGTGCTGAACTGGCAGTCTAGACCTAACAATAGAAAACATTTGGTGCATCATCAAACAAACAATACAGCTAAAGGCCCATTTAAACACAACAATTATCCCTCAAAATTCTAATAATCATTCAGTCTAAACATGAGGCCATCGTGCACTCTTTGTGCACTATTTGTTCATCGCTGATTTCTAGCAAGCTAAAAATCAGCGATGAGCCTTATCAGCGCCACGTGCTGAGTTCTCAGTGGAATAAGAGCTGATAACACACAGAGCTGTCAGTGACAGCTCTGAGAACAAAGCAGCTCTTGTTGTTCTCGGAGATATCAGCTCAGCGGGATACCAGCTGAGAGACCTAGAACAAAGTAACTGCTTGCAGAAGACAGCACTCCCTGCAACAGTGGGAGTCTCCATTTACACATTAATAAGCTCTTAAGTAGAAGTGATCACTTACAACTGTCACAAAGTGATCACTTACAACTGTCACTCAGCGAATTTTGATCGATCATCTTGCCGTGTAAATGCATCTTAAGACGACCCAGGATAACTGAACAGATGAGAATGGGACAACATTCCTCTCCCAAAACTCCAACAATTGTTCCCTAACTTCTAAGAGGTTTACAGACTGCTGTAAAAAGAAGAGGGAATGCTGCACAATGGTAGACATGGCTCTGGCCACACTTTTTCGAAATGTGCTACTGCCAACAATTTCTAAATGAGTTAATTTATTTTTTAAATGAAGTAGAAAAATGTCTCCCCTTCATCTTCTGACATGTGCTCTATGTTCCTTTGTGAATAAAATATGGTTATATGAGGCTTACAAATCATTGCATTCTTTTTTTTCTTTACATTTATTTACATTTCACACACCATCCCAACTTTTTTGGAATTTCGCTTATACAAACAAACTACAAAAGACAGGTACACAATCTGCACATCACTGGAAAGAACGTTCAGCATTTTCTATGACATACCGCTGAGCTCCATTTTCTGCCACATCGCAGCGCTGTTTCTGGCTGCTTACTGCTTATCGGGAAATGATGGCATCACAGGAGAAATTATTTTTTGTGCTTCAGTTTGCTACGTGTGAATCCATTGTTCAAGTGTAACAGGAATTCTGGTGTTGATTTCAAAAACAGCCGCCTCGTCACAAACAACTTTACGAGTGGCACAGAAAATTTGTTGAACTTGGTTGCATATTCACCAGGGACCATAAAACTGTAAACGAGATGCCCAGCGCTGTGATGTGGCAGAAAATGGAACTGGTATCTCATAAAAAAATGTGAACCTTCCTCTTTTTAGCGATAAGCGGATTGTGTACCTGTCTTTTGTAGTTTCTTTGTAATGAAATTTCCAAACCTGTTCTTTTTTTTAATAACCCGGTATAGTAGTTGAACTTTGGACAACCCCCTGATTTCGGTGGTATCAGCCGACCCTCTAATGTATATGGGGGGGCATGCTTGCACTTGTCTAGTACTTTTTGGCTTGAAAACGACCCTGCATAGCTGAAATGTGCATTACATGTTTAGAGTGAGATGAATGAAAACTAATCTTAATTTCCTTGGATATCTCTGGTGTCTTGGATTCCTGTATATAATTCTTCATGTTCATCATGATAAATACATCACATGATGTTTCACATAAACTAGATTGAATAAAGAGGGAAAAAATGAAGTGTTGACCAAAAATGAAGGAAGAGTAAAATAATGCATACTGTGAATGTATACTTTATGATATTCTGAAATATGAGTGCTGTAAAAAGGCTTCCGTGAAAGTCAGCTAAGATGGATGAGAGCCATTTTCTCAGCTTCTCTGACAGTAAGGAATAATTATGTTGCATAGTTTAACTGGAGTAGGAGAAAAAAAAAATCCAAGGAGGAAAAGTTCATGTATGGACATGTGTAGCCTCGTGGAAAAAGTCTTATTTCATTCACTGACAAGCACTGCTACTGTGGTCAGCAGTATTTCCCATAGGGCAGTCATGTTAAGAAAAAAAAAATCAATATTGACTCTTGACACATTTTCATTTACATGAGAGCGAGGCTTTCAGTCCGAGTACAAATCAATAGCTAGCTTTTAATGCTACTCAGATGGTTTGTACTATGGAAAATACTAAAATCTCTTGCTTAACAAAGTTTAGAGTTTGGAATATAATTTTGGCGCATGTTGTCTCCATCAAACATGTAGACCAAAAATGAATATTTCTTGTTATTGATCAGAAAAGTTTATATCGTAACATAAATCACTTGATATTTTCACATTGCATTCAATTGATTTTGTACTTACAAAAACTCTACAGTGCAATGTCTATATATTATAGTTACTAAAATGAAAATGGGAATATTGTACTGCAGCTAAATATTGAATTGTAGACAATGGGGCAGGCCTGCTGTACTCAGAATGGCTGCTATAACTAATACAATGTTCTAGGTATTGACAAGATTGGCTTAGATGCAGATATTGAAGAGGCTCCTGGGCTCGTATCAGTGTCACAGCCTCTTTAAATCAGCTAATCAGCAGGGGTCCCAAGTATCGGAACCCACCAATCAAACATTAATAGCCAGGGGCATAGCTAAATGCTCATAAAGTCTGGTGCAAAAGTTCAGTTTGGGCTCCTCTCTGTAACTGTCCTTCATGACTGTTGGCCATGGTCCACAAAAAACTTTCTGCTGTGTCGCTGAGTCTCTTAAGTGCCCCATCGATGCAGCACTAGCAGGCAGGAATGATGGTATGGGTATGTTTTGGTCACCATTCCCTTCAAAAAAATGAAAAAAATATATATATGCACATTGAGGATACCATAAGACAACTACTACTGTATATCATAGTGGACTCAGATACAGTACAATGACTCAGCTCTAGTATACACCTAAATAATGTAGTCACCATATAAAACTCATATACCAGCTCTACACAGTGATATTGATTATACTGCTGTTATCTCCAGTGATCACAGGTGACGTTTTCACTGATTGGTAGTGTTAGGTTGTGCTGCTGGGCCCTGTTGCTCTATGTGGGCTTCCAGGAGCATACCTTCACAGCTGTGGAATAATTATGCTGGCTGGCTGTAGCGCTCTCCAGCCAGCCCATCCCCACTGTTCTGCTACACACACAATATATATATATATATATATATATATATATATATATATATATATATATATATATATATATATACTAGCCCCCTCTGCTAGAGGAAGTGGGTTTCCCAACACCCTGGGATTTTGCTTTCATTCATGATGTTTTGTGTGTGTCTGTGTAGGTGGCTGTACATGTGTGTGAACAGTGATGTGTTCTGTTGGGTCTGCACTGGCGGCCAGATAAGTTGTGTGAACAGCTCTGTTCTGTGTTGCATGCAATTCCTAGTATGTTAGTGTGAACTGTGTCCTGTCCTGCTTTGGATCATTTACCATCTCTCGGCTAGTTAGGTCCTTAGGTTCCAGCGTGGAGCCGTCTCTATTGGGATGATCTCCCCACTTGCAGGCAGGTTTCTTGGGGTTAGTTGTCTCATTAGAGTAGGGACCCACAAGACAATGAGGACTCTTGAAGTTGGCTTGCAGGCTTAAGTCACTTGGTCAATTCACAAACTAATACCTCATACTTTTAGAGCTGTTCCATTTGGTTATGTGTGAAGGTATGTATGTTGCATGTTTTGGTCATCAGTTTAGTCCTTATGTTATGTCTGCTCGTGAGTCTAGTTTGCAGTTCACTGTCCCTTGATGTTCTGTGTGTGCATTTGTGCAGTATCTCAGGTTACACAGCCAATACGTCTCGTGTAGACATGACATAATGACCTGCCTTACCGTTTGTATCAGACCGCTGTGTTTTATTCCCTCTCCTTCCTGACATGGTTGCATCCTGTACTAGGACCATAAATCCGATGTGACATTGTGTCAATAAGGGGCAGTGGCCATCTTTTTCCCCTCTTGGCTGTGCATTTTCTTTACAGGCTCCTGTGACTGAGGCCGATTGTGTAAGGTGCAGTGGTTCTGCCCCCCGCACCCCCCCTTCCCCCGCACCCCTCTTCCCCCGCATGGTGCTCGGTCGAGTAATCAGTTACTCGACAAGACCGATGCTCTATCGAGCATCAGCCTTAAACAAGCATGCTCGCTCATCTCTAATTACTAGTGCCCATTTTTGTGCCCTGCAAAGTAATAGTGCATCACAGTAATATTTCCCTCATAGTGCCCATCACAAGAAATAATGCCTCCTTTGTGCAATATGCAGTACTAGTGCCCATTGTATGCCCTACATAGTAATAACTCCTTTCTGTGCCCCACAAAGTAATTGTGGCCTGCTTTGTGCCTCTCAATCAATTATAGCCATTGTGCCCCCTCTGTGTCCCATGTAATTCATAGCCCACAAAGCTCCTGCAAAGAATAGATGATCTAAGTCCATTACTCACACTGCTACAGCAGCCTGTCACAGCTCCAATTCTACTTCCATCACATTTGTGCCCCTCAAAACAATTGTAGCCTCTTCTGTGTTCCACCTAAAGTAATTGTGGCCTCTTCTATGCCACTAAGAGCAATTGTATCAACCTCTGTGCTCTTCAAGCAATAGTGGTTGCTTTGTTTTCCCTGTAATTTTCAGACCACTGAAGCTCCTGTCAGGAATAGAAGATCTAAGCCCAGTACTTACAGTGCTACAGCAGTCTACCACAGCCTACTTCCATCACATATATCATCAATGCACAGCCTATGAGAGCCGTACACTGCATAGCATGTCTCCACCGCCTCCTCCTGCTCTCAGTACAATATGTGCGCTACAGAGGAGGTGGAACTGTGCTATGCTGTCATAGGCTGCCCATTGATGATGGATCAGATGTACATAGCATTAGGGCTGTGATAGGCAGATGTAGCAGTGTTTGATCAGTGGACACAGATCTTTAATTATTGGCATGAACTTCACAGGTCTAGTGACTATCGAAGGGGCCTTTGGGCCCCCAGACTTAGAAACCAGTCGCAATTGTGACTACTATGACCTCTACAGCTATGCCACATTTTATGTCCTATTCTGAGGATAGGCCATCTATTTTTAAAGTCTAGATATTCCTTTAACTCCTTACTACCTTCTCCTACCAATGAATGCTCTATGGGAGCGCTAGCCGCAGCGGAAGAGCGAGCTAAGTGCCGCGAGTTTTGAAGCAGCGCTTCTCCCGGCGGAAATCTCGCGATTTTTCGCTGCGGCCAAACCGCGAGATTTCCGCCGGGAATCCGGCATGTGAGAACCCAGGCTTAATCTCCACTACATCCATCTTCTGCAAAATGCAGATAAAACTAGCCATATGAGACAAATTAAACATTTTTGATTTTGTGTGCTCCCAGGTACTGTACTGCATGGAGTGTGGCTATATGGGCAAAGTTTCTCCAATACAAGTTTGGCCAGCAGTACTATAACATTTCATTGTCCATGCCAGTACGAAACATGTTTTAAATGTTAATCTTTGTGACTTTCCCTTTATGTGTCGAACTGAATATTTCAACTGCAATGTGTTGAAAGCAGAAAGTAAATTCTCAAGCTTTGCCTTTTTTAAATTATTCATTTGGTTATATAACAACTCATTTATTTAACATGATGCTTGCCATCTGTGTTCATTCTCACACTGGACAAGACTTTTAGGGCACCACAGCATAGGATTAAGATGTAGTATTCTATATGGGTTAAACGTTGCATACTGTACTTTCTGTTACTGCACACTAACATGAAAAAGTACTTAGGTTATGTAATCACGAATCATAGAACATAGACTCACTCTCCAGATTTAAAGCCATAGTACATTTATGTTTGGATGTATTGTTAAAGGGATTTTCTGGGCGTTTACTATTGATGACCTATCCTATAGGTCATCAATAGTTGAGTGGTCCGCCAGCCACTCAGGATTCCCACCGATCAGCTGATATTGGTAATTGCAAATAGAGCTGGAAGCAGACAGCTCTGTTGGTAGTACAGCAGCCCAGTTTGATAATGCAGGCACAGCTCCCATTGAATTCATGAACATATTGTTATCCTTACAGGTGGGATTACAATGAAATGTAACACTGAAGATAATTCTCTACCTATCAGTTTGTAGTATCCTTTAAGTGCAAATTAATCACATCCATGTATGTGCCTTGTCATGAGTATGTGTGTATATATATGCATGCCTCTTCAGATCTATTTCATTATGCCTGAGGAAGAATCCTGAGAAGTTGGAAAGCTCGCTATAACATTATGTATTTTTGTTAGCCATTAAAAGGTATCACATCTACAAGATTACTTGATTTCTCTTGCTGAGAATGAAGATAATGAGATGACTACTGAAAAGTGAGCTCTACAGAACAGGAGAGTGTAGCTCTATTATGAGACTTATGGGCCTTTTACACTGAATAAGAACCTTACGATTCTTGTTTGCCCAAGCTTGTGAGCGGGGGATGTCATCAGTAGCTCGGTTGCGCTCGTGCAGCCTGTTTAGACTGGCATATCATTTTTGGGAACTTCTTGTTCACTTCTCATTCAGTGTTTCATATACTTATGTGAAACACTGAATGATTAGTGTCTAAACATAATGAAAAGCCAACGAGACGTCGATGATTCTTGTTTGCTGTTCAGTCGTCAGCTTCTGTTTGAACTGAATGATTATATTATACCATACATTTCAGTTAGTTTGAATGATTTTTGGAATGACATCGTTCCGTCTAAACATACCTTTAGTGACTATGGAAAGACACATGATTAGTTTTTAACAATGACAGTGGTTTAGGAAATTATAGAACACTCTCTGTGGATACTTTCCCTATAAATTTAAGAATATAGCAAGATGTCTGTACTTCATTCAGTAGTCACCTCTGAGTATCCCCACATTATACACAATTGCGATAGTTTGGGCTAATAGAGGGAGGTGTTAACCGAGAACCCACCTCTATGACATCGTAATGCCTTGTTGGGATCTACTGATGTGATAGGATCATCACTTAAATTATTAAGCTGGTTTCTGGTAGATATAATGCAGCCTCAATGCATAAAACTTTATGGGGTTCTACATTTGGTGTATTAGAACTGACAGAGGGCTGTCAACAAAAAGACTATCTGTGCAAAATTTTAGCTTAATCTGACAACTGTGAGGTGACCCTCATCGACTATGAAGTTTTAAAATTTTCGGCCGGAAATTCATTTTTTCAGATAAAATTTTTTTGGGTTATTTTATTGAAAATGTAAGCTCTAGTAAAGGAAATAATGTGAGTTTTCATTAATTTAATTAGCATTGCTATTGCTAAATTAAGCTGGCACTGCAATTGGTTTAACATACAATTAAATTATGCGTGATATTATCTTCGTTTACATTATGTTTTGATTCTATAGATATTCTTGTTGTAAATAAAAATGTGTTTCTCTTATAGAAGTTGTGTGCATTATTTAAAAAAAACTAATGTTTTTTTTTTACATTTTTCATGTTATTTCAGGAACTTTTTGGAATTACCTTTTGGGCAGTTTGATTCAGTATGTTTTTAAACAATTGCTGGGGTTGCCTAGATGAGTTCACCTATATTTCTCTAAAAGAAGAAAGAAAATGGTTGAGATAGGGAAGAGTATACTGCTTTTGAACTAAATTAATCATTGCGTAATGTGTATACTATGTTGCAACTTCAAGGCGTTTGAGGGTCGCCTAGCAGTTGTCCTATTGAGCTCAAATTTTGCCAAGCCCGTTTTTTGTTGATTTGAACAGGCTTAGAGGGTGGGAAAAGCAAAAGTTTAACTTTCGGTAAATTACCTATAGCTAAGGGGCACCCTAATTTATTGCAGCTGCATGACAGTCAGCTGAAACCAGTGTTGAGCTGTTAATTTTTATATTGTGCTTTTTACATACAGCATTACAACACAGTGTTGGATCGACTGTATGATGGATACCACCAGTGTAGACCAATCATAAGACTTATAATGGGACTGTCAGGTCTGTCAGGTTTTCAAAAACGAGAAGCCTCCAATGCTCATGTGAACAGAGCCTTAGGGCTCCTCCAAACCTGTGTCGATTGATTCCAATGTTTGGGTTATTCCTAGGAGCTGAAGAATGGCAAAACTGGAAGTGCCGGATTTGGCACATGCCAGACTTGAATGGTGCTGGATGGACTCCATTGACTAGAATGCATTTTGTTAGTTTGTCATTCCCTAATCTGGTATTTTCCTGGATGAAATAATGCAGCATACAACTCTATTTGACCTTGGATTTTAGTAGAAATCTGCATTATGTTTTTACGCACCTCGATTGGTGCTCGTTTCACTTTCTTTTTAAGTGGGCAAGAATTGGTTATGGAGACGAATGATCATTAATATGATAGTTTGTCCCCATAAACCGTCTGTACATCTTCTTGTTCACGTGGATTAGTGAACATTTCCTTGTTAGTTGGTTGACTGTTGGTCTCTCTACGTGGCTTTATTGTGGGCCGAATGAGCTTTTGCAGGAATGCTTGGACCCGATAATCTGCCTGTATAAAAGAACCATTAGTTGTATAGCATTTTTTCTATTTCTTATGGTTCTTTCAGTGAGCAACACACCAAATAGTGACTAACTTTTCCATTTTTTGTTACAAAAATCTGTGCCTATGAGAAAATGTAGCTAGATTAACTCCTGTGTTAAATTCCTCATCCCTGCATACATCACTATTGATTCATCTGTCTGCTAAACTTTTGCGGAGATGTGACATCACAAAAAAGGAAAATATGAAAGCGGCTCGGAGTAGTTACATCTTAATTAAAATAACCTACAAACGGTTTCTGGGACACTTACACGAAATTATTTCTTTGCTAATATCAATCACATCACAAAATCATCTTATCTTTTGAGAGAAAAAGTCTAATTAGTAGCAGTCATTAATCTTGCTATAAGCACAGTATCTCATAAAAAGTGCATCTGAAGCAGCAGCCGAAAAATATATCTAAGAAAGTCTGAATAATGCATGTGAATTTAAAGCATCATCTGTTTACTCTGGGGAAGTAAAAAAAAATATTCCAACTTCAAGCACTTTAAACATAGAAATCTTTTTACTTATCTGACGGTTATAGGTTTTTCAGCACTTGCCCTTTTTTTCTTAAACATTTTGTGAATCCTTTTTTTTAATACTTTTCAAAAAAAAATATATAACTATCTACTTTTGGTTTTATATTATATAACAAACTCTATAGACTGGAAAAGGCTGATGGTCTTGGTTTGATGGTTTAGGCCATCAGCTACTGTACATACATGTAATGCATACTGTATATAAAGTCAGTCGATCACAGCAGAAGCAGCAGTAAAAATAATTGAGCCAATGATTATTATGCAGTGAAAGCATTAGAGGGATATTATGGCCTCATGTCCACTTGAAAAATACAATCCGCGCAGAATCTGCTGCGGATTCCGCACGGATTTGCTTTAGGGCTCCTTTCCACGGACAGATTTCCGCCGCGTTGCCCCCTGCTATTAGGTTCTATTGAACCTAATGCTCAATGCTCATGGTGCGGAATTCCATTGCGGAATTCCGCACCGTAAAATCTCCCGTCCTCACCCGCGGCATGCTCTATTTGCCGCGGGTGTACGCGCAGCCGGCTTCCATTGCAGTCAATGGAAGCCGGCTGTAACGCTATCTTCTGCTGTAGCACAGCGGAAGATAGCGTGAAACTGCTTCCCCGCCCACCGCTAGCCGTGTCATATGACGTGGCCGACGCGTCATGTGATGCTGTGGGTGTGTCATATGACGCGGCCGGCGTGTCACGCGCTCTATTGCGCATGCACGCCGAAGCATCATGCGGGACGGAAGACGCCAGATCCGGAGGTAAGTATTGGGGTCTATGGGGGGCGCCGTGACGGGCGTAGGAAGCCGGCCTAAAATGGTATTTTTTTTGCATGCAGATATCCGCACACATTGCTATCAATGTGATAGCAATGTTGCTGATCCGCGGCAGATTGGAGCATGCTGCGTTTTTTCTCCCACACGTGAAAAACGCAATTCTTTTAAAATGCCATCCATTTAATGGACCGCGGATGGCCAATGATTCCATATGGGCAAAATCCACTGCGGATTCCGCAATTCCATTTAGCTAGTGGACATGAGGCCTATATCTTCTTCCTCATTTGTTATGCCCTTGAATAACATCTATAGTTCATTTCATTCAGTGAGTACCGTTTGGGGAGAAACTGACAGTAATGTTCTTCAAGAAGACCACTAAAGGGAATTGCAGAAAAAGGTTTATCTCCGGGTCCCAGGAGCCCTAAAGGCTGGATACAAATTCTAACTTTGTACCACCTTATAAGTCTCTGATTAGCCCTTACAAACAGGCCTTAAAGTTGCAATTACACAGCAATTGTCTAATCTAAATGAGCAATTAACTATGCCTGGCATCTTTGGTATCAGTTCATATGTGTGGACTATGTTGTCTGCAGTCAACATGTAGATCCTCCATATTGCAAGCTGGCTTTCTGCATGCCTCTTCTCCTTTAGGTCAGATGGTGGTAGCACCCTCTATGACCAAGATCTTTACTCCACTGTTGATTAATCACAGAGGAAAAAATCTATACAAGTAGTAAGGCCCTTCACAGTATAGATTAAATAATTAAAACTAAATTTTATTGTAATTCATTAAAATACAACCCATAGGGCACACCAAACAAAAACAAACAAACAAACATTTGCAGCCCTCCAGGACTATGTGGTGATGCTATTCCCCCATTCAATGCATGAGGAGAAAAAACTCTAATTAGTAGACCACCCTGATGTATATTAGTGGAGCAAGATCAATTATTTTCTAACATCCCACTTCTGGGATTACTGGTTATTAAGTGATAGAGTAACCTCCGATCACTGTTGAGCATATTCATATATATACTGGCAAAAAATATGTTAAAAAGATACTTTTGGGCATGCTGATGTATACATCCAAAGTACTCCTCAAACTAAGGGTGGATTCACATGAGCGTGTGTGTGCTATACATAGGTGTGCTCTCACGCCAAGGGGACTCCCCGTGGGGTGTAAAGAATCCCCTGCCACAGCTGTGACAGCTGTGGCAGAGGATTGCGATGTTCTCCCATTGCTTTCAATGGGACCGGCACTTCTGCAGTCCCATTGAAAGCAATAGGCTGCTGGCAAGCCCTGCAGGGATTTTCGGAGAAGGGCTTTAAAAATAAGCCCTTCCCTGAAAGTCATCCCTAGAATGTGTTAAAAATAAATTATACTCCCTTCTCCTCAACTGCCGGGGCTCGGACCGTCCAGCCTGTCTTCTCCCTGCACTGCTCCGAAGCTCTTCCAGCAGTCGGGGATTTAAAATCCCCGCCTGCTAAAAGGGCTGTATCTGATTGGCTGAGCGCTAAGCCCATCACAGGCAGCTCTCAGCCATTCACTGAGTGCTGCCTGTGATTGGTCACAGCACTCAGCCAGTCACAGGCAGTGCATGGCAATTCATTGAATTCTATGAATGGCCAGTTGCTGCCTGTGACCAATCTAGCGATTTTTTAAAACAATAATCTAAATGCACCTAAACTGTGAGTTCAGCCCTAAAACCCTGGTAAAATTCAACTTATTTGTCAATTGTATTCTATGCTTCTGGCTATACACCTTCTGTTATAATAGCAAAATAAATCTCACGAGTACTCCCCAGCAATAGTGAAGAGTTAATCTGTACTAGAAACAAATGAAGTTAATGAGGATGCCCATCTAAACCCAACTTTTCACAGAGTAAAAAAAATAAAGCAGGTTTTGTAGTAAGGCGGCGGAAAACTTTCACACAGATTATATTTTGTCTAGCAGTAATTTATTTTCTTGCTACAAATCCTCACATTAAGACATTTAACCGCAAGGTCATAGGGCAGGCTCGCCTATGTAACCCAGTTGTCTTCATTTTTCAAACTGACAGCCACATTAATCACAGCTGAGACATTTTAAATGCATCTGTCTTAGTCCAACATGTCTGCAAGATCCAGTTTCCAGTTTAATACTGCGCCCATATAGTGAATTTCATGATTCTGCTTCTACTTTTACAGTTTGTATATTATGTCTATGCAACTTAAAAAGACTGAAAACAAAGAGAGAAAAAAAGCAAAAACTTCACAGAATAAATATACAGGCTTATTTATGAAGCCTTTTACACCAGATTCGTGGAGTTATTTGTCTAATTACGACATATTTACATCTGATTTGCGCCAAAAAGAATGAAAATTTACAAATGGTTCTGCCAGTCGTACCAATGTGGCGTGGCCTCTGTGTGTCGGATGTTTCATGAAGCTGAATGTTCGAAAGTTGGTGCAAAAAGTAAGCACATTAGATCAAGTAAAACTTAGTCTAAAAAGTATAGATAATGTTTTGGCGCATTTTATGGTGCATCCAGGCAATTTAGTTGCATATAATAATCTTTGGTGCATTTAGCCTAAATTGTGGCACAACTCCTTTCCTAACTATCTTCCACATCTCTATGTTTATTAATAGAATCCTAATATCTTGCAGTTTTATTAGGCTTAGTGGGCAGAGTAAAAACTACAAGATATTAGGAAATATTTTGAAACTATACATTATACATAGTGACATAGTAAAAAAATGGTGTTCAAAGGGGAGATTCACTTCCCGTTAACAATTCATGACCTCAGCATGTAAAAAAAAGTAGTGTTCTTCCATGGATGTGACCTGATCAACATGCTATATTTTACAGTATATGTTATAACCTACTTAGCTTTATTTTTCTCTTTTCTCTAGTTTTGTTAGTTCCTTTGAGTAGTTTTTACATAATTCAAGACTAGCTAAGATAAGTGTACCATCCAGAATAACCCTCAAGTATGTTCATGGACCAAATTATTTAAATGAGGTGACTTTGAAGTCCTAAAGTAATCAAGAAATCATTGTAAAATCACTCTCTAATCATCAAGCATACAATTTTAAAAATGACTGAAGACTTTGGGGATTTCATTATGTGATGATGGCCAAATGACCTCTACAGTCCTTCGATGATCATCAAATAGCTGCAGGATGATATCTAGAGTAATCCTGCTCAATATGACTTTAGAGTGTCTCAGGATTTAAATGCACCAAATTATCTCAGCAGAAACGTCTTTTTTTTAACTTTTGCATAATTGAAATCCCACATTCTGCTGCTATCGCTACCAAAATGTAAAATGCAGATCTGTCATGTCAGTGGTGCAGAGTTAATCAAGGTACAGACTTCAAATCTTAGTGTCTTTTATACATTTCTGATAATTGACTGTCATATAAGCACTCTGCATATAAAATGGATTGAACATGCACGTTCTAAACCTCCAGCGGCTTGTAGACGTTTATTTCGTGTTTTTCCTTAAAAAAAAAAAAAGATTCTGTACGTTCAGAAAATCCACCATTGTTACTGGGCTATTCTGACCTTTTGGAGGACACATCATAAAAAATAAAGTTCAAAAAAGTCTATAAGGCCTTAGTCAGACGGGCGTTTTTAGCCGCGATTTGCGCATGCGTCCGGCGATTTTATAAAACCATTGCTTTGCAATGGTATCGGACACATGAGCGCTTTTTATGCGCTCGTCCGATAAATTATAGAACAGAAATCGCAGATCGCACCTATCTGCGATCTGCGATTCCTGTTCTCTTCTCTATATGCGCTCAACGGGGCCGGCGGCAGCAGCGCCAACCCCATTGAGAACATATAGAAGACAAATCATTCTTCTCTGCCACAGCTGTAACAGCTGTGACAGAGAAGAACGATGTTTGCCCATTGAATTCAATGGAGCCGGCAATACAGCCGCTCCATTGAAAGCAATGGGCTGCCGGCGTGCGCGGGGTGAATTGTCGGGAAGGGCTTAAATATATAAGCCCTTTCCTGCAATTCATCCTAAAATGTGTTAAAATAAAAAAAAATTGTATACTCACCTTTCCGCTGCAGCCGGAGTCCAGCCGCGGCCGCTGTCAGTTCTCCTGAACTGCTTCTCGGCACTATTCAGCCGGCGGGGCTTTAAAATCCCCGTCTGCTGAATGATCTGCCTCTGATTGGTCACAGCCCTGACCAATCAGAGGCAGGTTTCACTCACACACCCATTCATGAATTCATGAATGGGTGAGTGACTGCTGCCTCTCAGCGCTGAGTCAATCAGGGGCAGGTCTGACTCACATCCATTCATGAATTCATGAATGGGTGTGAGTGAGACATGCCTCTGATTGGCTCAGCGCTGAGCCAATCAGGGGGCAGGTCTGACTCACACCCCCTTCACACCCACTGCAGGACGGCCGCGCGGAGCTCTGGCTGCCGGGAGAAGGTGAGTATATATATATATTTTTTATTTTTACACATTTTAGGATGAATTGCAGGGAAGGGCTTATATATTTAAGCCCTTCCCGACAATTCATCCCGGGCTCGCCCGCAGCGCATTGCTTTAAATGGAGCCGGCTCTATTGCCGTCTCCATTGAATGCAATGCGCTGGACAGCTCCGGCCCGTTTCTAATGAAACGCGGCTAGGAGCAGATTTTCGGGTGATTTGCGGGCGACTTGCGTGCAGCGGTCACGCGATTTGCGGATGCGCATCCGTCATGCGATCCGCAAATCGCTTGAAAAAACGCCCGTGTGACTAAGGCCTAAGGGTCAATTGTAGCACACCGGTGTCACTGAAGATAAAAGAAAGGCCAAATAGGGTATCCTAAATCAAAAATTGTGCCAAGGAAGATAGGGCGGTTTGCTGCTGGTTTTAAAAGCAATGTCATATATTTTACATAGTCAAACTATGCAAGGTGAAAACAACGCTCAAGCATGGGCCTACTCCAAGGAACAGCTGTAGAGCTACCAAAAATCTCGGTACAAAAGACAACGGTATGACTATCCTTGGGCCTTAGTGAAAAAAAAGGTAAAATAACAAAGAAATAAAATCGCTACCTTGCATATGTAAGTAATCCCAATTAGAACATGTTGTATATTAGAATAGCCATTGAATGATTACAGCTGATTGCTGAGGGTTCCAGCAAAAGGACATTTTGTGATCAGGTCATTGTCAAAGGATACTTCTGACAAGTAGGGATTGTCCAATTGGAGCTCCCCTTTAGGCTTCCATCATAAAGGGTTTTTTTGCAACGCTTTTTTATCTTGTCTTATAAGAAAATTCATGAAAAAACACTACACCCAGAGCATGCTGTCATTTGACAAAATAACACTGATCCCAAAAAATGCACCCAAAGTGAGAAAAAACAGTTTGCAGCACTGTAAATAAATAATGAAAAACACCACAAAAACCACTGCGTTTTTCTGAACAATATTATGCTTGAAGCCAGCCGTATGCCCCTATCACATGGGTGTATTTCCATGCACATTTGCGCACGCAGAGAAAAGAACCCAATGATTTCAATGGGTTCATTCAGATACGTTTATTTTTCCTATATATTCCAGTTGCGCCAAAAAATGCATTATGCTCTATTTTCTTAGGTATTTGCGCACCAAAGTCCCCACAGAAGTCTATGGAAGGTGTGCAAATGCGCATGCAATAGGCAGGGAAATAATATTGTGCGTAGTTCAGCTAAAAAAAAAACACATCTGGAACTCATTAGACTAATTAGCCATTTCAATTGGTGCATCTTTGTTTGCCATGCAAAAATGAACATGCCGACAAAGTACAATAAAATACGCCAATACGCGCACAAAAAAGCATTGATCAGTGCGCCAATATGTTGCACTAAGGCGAGCACAAATGCACATGTGGTCGTGTGAAGGGGCCTTAGAGATGCTTTCTCAATGAGGTTGTAGATCTTTGATGCGTTAATGCATTCTACAAGAACATTTCTGGCCTGGAACAACAGTTTTAACTCTTCATGATGCCTCCTCCCAGATCCAGAAGCTTGTATGTAGGATGAGTCAGACTTAATTATATGAAATGTGGCTGTGAGAATGACAAAACCATGGACTGTGCCCCCCCTGTTTACTGGAAACTCTATTTTTAAACCAAATTATGTTCCGAATGTGGTTCCATCCTAACTACGGGATAAGTGCTCACATACTTATTTATGTGTTCATTTTATCTCAGCAATACGACATTACCTTCAATACCAGTGCTGCTGATCGCGGCTACCGAAGTAAGATATAAACGATACAAATGTACTAACTATGGGGCTTATTTATCAATGAAGGCATTATTTGCATTGGTTTTATGCACGTTCCAGACAGGTATAATCTGCGCCATATTTATCAAAGAGCTGAATTGCACTTTGGTACAAATATGGTCAATTTGAAGCGCAAGAAAACTAGTAGATGCGCCAAACATTTATGGAATACGCCAAATATTGACAAAGTTTACAAAGGAGATGCATGCAGGCCAGGAAAAAAAAGTGTTTAAAGGGGTGTTCTCTGCAGAAAAATTTATTGATGTCCTATCCTCGGGATAGGTTATTAATAGGTGATCGTTGGGTGCCCACCGCTCAGGATCTCCAGCAATGAGCTTATCACCTGGCGTGCTATCAGTGCAGCAGGACAGACGTGCATGACGAGGGACAGTAGTGGAAGTGCCCTAGCTGGCTTCACTTTCATTGTAATCAATGGGAGCTGAAGTCGGCTATTACACTTCTGGCACTTCCTCCTACAACACATGGGGTAGACTCAGAAGTGAAACAGCCACTTCACCTCCCATTGGGTTCAATGGGAATAAATCCAGCTAAGGCACCATCTTCTATGACACATTCGTACCTCCGCACTGACAGTATACCCGGTGATCGCCTGGGGTCCTGGGCAGTAGGTCCCCAACAATTAACTATTGATGACCTATCCTGAGGTTTGGTCATCATTAGTTTTTGACTGGAAAACTTCTGTTCTGTAACATAAAAACGTGATCAAAATGATGTCATTTTCTGATGACACATTACTTTTAAAGGCAGTTGTGTTTTTTCTAAAAAGTGGGCAGAGGTGGTAAAAATCAGACCCCGACTAAATCACAATAGGAGTACTCGTTCAGGCCTCGGTCAGACAAGTGTTTATGCGCACCAATAGGCGCGAAAAAAAAACAAATCGCCACTCACATGTATCTAAATCGCGTGAACGGGCAATGTTTCATGCACAGAAGACCCAAGCTTTATGTGTATGAAAAACGCCCATTCACTGGAGCAGTGAACTGCCCATTCACTGCTCCAAGAGGAGAGAACGAAAAAGCCCTGCAGGGCTTCAGGATTTCCCTATAGCAGGGAGAGAGTAATCGGGCTATGGGGGATTAACCCATAGCAGGGAGAGACATTCCCCGCCTACTGGTGTACAAAAAACGCCCGTCTGACTGAGCCCTTAGATGATAACATTTTGAATGCCTTCAGACACTGTTAAGGGGGAAGCCTTCCTGCATAGATCTAAAAGGGTGTATTCACACGGGCAATTATCAGGTGCATGTTCTGTCAGATTATGAGAAAGACAGAATTTGCATATGAGAAGAACCCATTTATGTGGATGGATTAATACACATGAGCGATTTTTCTCTTGGATCGATAATCCGAGAAAGAAAAATCGCATCATATCCTATTTTTGAATGATTCTTGTTCAAGAATTGCCCATTATATGCTGTGGCAACGGGAAAAAACGGGAAAAAAAAGCATCACACTCGTATGCCATGGAATTTAGATGTGCGTGTGATGTATTTTTTTACCATTTTAACTATTGGAACCACATGCTATTTTTTTGTGTGTGTGAAAAACACATGTACATTGATGCAAATTGTGCAATTTTGATGCCAAAACGAATTGTACATGCCTGATAATTGCTGAAAATTGGCTGCTAAATCAGTGGGATGTAGGTCAGATTTTTACATCACATTCGCCCATGTGTATTTATGAGCAATTACTGGAATAATTGGTTTGTGTCAGTATCGGGCCGATTTCATAAAAATCATTGTGAATTTGGACAGCCAATTCCAAATCCCCTTAAAGTCAATGGGAGTAAAAATCTGTTTCACTAATTTGCCCTCCAGAAGGTTCCCAATGCAGCCACAGCCTCCAAATTGCATGGGAATACAGGCGCATATCTGGGGAACATGGGCTCTTCCCAAAAATTGGTCAAAATAGTGTACAATGGTGTAGGGTTAATCACAGCACATGGGTGTCACTTAAGTTAAAATAAGACCGACATAGGGTCCCCTAGATCAAAAATTGTGCCAAGGATGATAGTAGGTGTGCTGCTGGTTTTAAAAGCAATGTCACAAGGTTCAGTATTGGGTCCCATTCTGTTCAATATATTTATCAACGACCTGATAGAGGGGCTGCACAGCAAAATATCAATATTTGCAGATGACACAAAATTATACAAAATAATTAATGCAATGGAGGACAATGTGCGGCTACAAACGGACCTAGATAAGCTGGGGGCTTGGGCAGAAAAAAATCGCAAATGAAGTTCAATGTTGATAAATGTAAGGTTATGCACTTGGGCAGCAAAAATGGATGTCACCAATATTCACTTAATGGGGTACCGCTAGGGAAAAGTGATATGGAAAAAGACCTGGGGGTACTAGTGGACTATAGACTAAACTGGAGTAACCAATGCCAATCAGCTGCTGCAAAGGCAAATAAAGTCTTGGGGTGCATTAAAAGAGGTATAGAGGCGAAGGACGAGAACATTATCCTTCCATTATATAAGGCACTTGTCAGGCCTCACATGGAATACTGCGTACAGTTCTGGTCACCGGTGCTCAGGAAAGATGTTACGGTATTGGAGGGGGTTCAAAGAAGGGCAACTAAACTAATACATGGAATGACAGGACTGGAATACCCAGAGAGGCTATCCAAACTGGGATTATTTACTCTAGAAAAAAGAAGGTTAAGAGGCGACCAAATAACCATGTATAAGTACATGAGGGGACAATACAAGGATCTCTCCCAGGATCTGTTTATACCCAGGACTGCAACGGTAACAAGAGGACATCCGCTACGATTAGAGGAAAGTAGGTTTCATCACCAACATAGAAAGGGGTTCTTTACTGTTAGAGCAGTTAGACTGTGGAACTCTCTGCCTGAGGACGTAGTGATGGCAAAATCCTTAGAGGAGTTTAAAAGGGGACTTGATGTCTTTCTGGAGAGGAAGGATATTATAAGCTATAAATCTAAGATTATTTGTTAATCCGGGTATACAGGCAGGTAGGAACTATTAGGGGTTGATCCAGGGAACAGTCTGATTGCCATTAGGGAGTCGGGAAGGAATTTTTTCCCCAAAAGAGCTATTGGCTTCTGCTCTTGGGGTTTTTTGCCTTCCTCTGGATCAACAAGACAGGGAGCTAGATAGGCTGGACTAGATGGACATTGTCTTCATTCAGCCTTACGAACTATGTTACTATGTTACTATATATTTAACAAAGACAAATTCTGCAAGGTGAACACAACACTCCAGCATGGGCCTACTCCAAGGAACAGCTGTAGAGCTACCAAAAATCTCAGTATGAAAGACGAGACTTGAGAGCTTGGACTGTATGCACATTCACCTTTTCATTATCTGGATGTTAGCCGTTACCCTGCCTGACTCCTTGTACACACTTCCACTGGGAGACACACACTGCACTATACCAGGGAGCAGAGGTCAGCTTGCAACACCAATCCCCCACTCATTACACTGTAGTGTATCCGGGTGGGAGGAGGACATTTACCATAACTGCCACTGTGACACACTACATTTGCTCACCGTACCTACAATCAAGCGTGTACGTTTGCTTATTGTGATTCCAATTATAATAACATACTGTAGTTAGCGTATGTACAGTTTGTTATTTGTGGCACATATAGTAATTGCAATCCATTTGCCTACTTGGTAGGCTGTTATTTTCACTCAGCAAATTAAATTGGCATACATATTAACAGGTGTGATATCCCACAACATGTGAGCAAATTTTAGCGGTTCCCTACAGGCACAGTACTTCTAGTTTGTCATATTCTCCTCTATGAATTACTGAACCTTCGGTTGGTTAAAAGATAGCTATCAAAGTGTTGTTAAAAGACTGTATTCTGAACGGGGGCAAATTACAAATGGTTGACAACAAGAGTCTGTCCTGGATCCTGTTCTTTTTAATATGTTGATAAGTGACATAGGAGAAGGTTTAACAGGTAAGGTCTGCCTGTCTGCTGATGACACAAGTATGCAGTAGGGTTGATGTTCCTGGTGGTGTCATGGACATAAAGATTTAGCCTTACTGGATAAATGGTCAAAATAATGGAAACTACAGTTTAATGTTTCCAAATGTAAAATAATGCACTTGGGGTGAAAAATCCTCAAATTCAGTATAGAATTAGTTGTGTGTTCTCTAGGACTTCAGAAGAGAAGGATTAAGAGGTCATGATTTCTGACAGCCACAAAATGAGTCCACAATGCAGTCAGGCAACAAAGAAAGCAAGTAGGATGCTCGGCTGCATAGTGAGAAGTATAGCCAGTTGTAAGAGGGAGGTTGTTATCCCGCTGTATAGAGCTCCGGTGAGACTACATCCGGAATACTGTGTGCAGTTCCGGAAAACTCATCTACAGAAAGACATTGGTAAAATAGAACAAGTCCAAGGATGGGCTTCAAAAATGGTGGAAGGCAGGGGTGTAACTAAAGGCCCAGCCACCACCCATAACCGAAGGAGTATTGTCTCTCCTTGAGGAGAGCACCTAGAAGGTGTGTGACAAGACTTATAGGGCCATACATGCTGCTCTGGGTAACATGCAAATAAAGAGGATGAAACAATACATCTGCAGCGCCACCTATTGCATGGACCTTAACTGTACTGCATGCAGCTGCAAAATGAATTAACATACATGATTTCGCCCCTTGGCATAAGCTTTCCAAACATGACTCATTTCGTGGACTACATAAAAATTTGTTTGTAGCCCCTAAGGCTGTGTTCATGTTTTTTGTTGCAGGTTTAAACCACAATTAAAAAACTACGTGCATTCTTAAGAAACTGCACATACTATTGAAAACTGCATGTGAACTTAAACAATAGATCGTGTCATTTTAAAACCGCATGCAGGTTTTTGATGCATTTTATAGCTGTGTGTTAAACGTGCAATCATATACAAGAGATACCCAGGTTATACCAGCAAGGCTATATCACTATATACAGGGAGATGCATAACTTATACCAGCTGTACATATATAATTATATACAGGAGATATCCAGGTTATACCGGCATTGGGCTATATCACTATATACAGGGAGATGTATAACTTATACTAGCTGTACATATATAATCATATATAGGAGATATTCAAGTTATACCAGCATGGTCTATATCACTATATACAGGGGGGTGAACATCTCCTATATATAGTGATATGGGCCATGCTGGTATAACCTGGGCATCTCCTGTATATAATTATATATGTACAGCTGGTATAAGCTATACATCTCCTTTATATAGTGGGATATACTGTATATACAGGAGATACCCAGGGTATACCAACATGGCCAATATCACTATATACAGGATATGTATAACTTATACCAGCTGTACACATATAATTATATACAGAAGATACACAGCTTATACCGGCATAGTCCATATTACTAAATACAGGTAGATGTATAACTTATACCAGCATGGTGCATATCACTATATATAGGATATATGACGAAACACAACTGCAGTCTCTGAGTGGAAGGGAGGACCGCACGCCAGAGAAGTCTGCAGCCTGTAATTGGTTGTCAGCTGCCTCTGGTAATCACCCTCCCCTCCCTGAGCATCACCTGGAGCTGGCCTGCCGCCTGTGATTTTCGTTGTAAATGTGCACAGTAGAGATGAGCGAACGTACTCGTTAAGGGCGATTTCGCAATCGAGCATCGCTATTTTTGAGTACCTGACTACTAGGGTGAAAAGATTCGGGGAGCGGCGTGGTGGAGCGCGGGGTAGCAGTGGGGAACAGGGGGGAGCGCTCTCTCTCTCCCCCCCCCCACTCCCCTCTGCAACCCCCCACTCACCCCCGGCGCCCCCGAATCTTTTCACCCGAGTAGTCAGGTACGTGAAAATAGCAATGCTCGATTGCGAAATAGCCCTAAACAAGAACGTTCGCTCATCTCTAGCACTGATCAGCAATATGAGAATTAGATTTCTCAAAATTCCATTAAATTTGCTGCCACTGAAATATCCTGCAAATTTTCCCAAACCAATTTTGCTGCAGAAAATTTGCAGCTCATCTGCCAGGTGTGATCGTACCCTAAAGCTCCATATTGGGTTCATATTTAGAGCACAGAAGTAAGCAGTCTGATCTGAATGTCACAGTGGATTCATCTCACCCACCTTTAAATGACATTACCATATGTAAAATGATGAGAATGTTATTGATTTTTTAAAATAAAAACCAAGTCTCGAACAGTATCTGATTCTGTGTATATGAGGACATCTTTTATATTATATGTCTAAGATTTAATTGGCTGCTCAATCATGAGCTCCAGCAAACAATATGAAAAGATTTATTTATAGCAGAGATTTAGAAGTACAGCGATCCCTCAACATGCAATATTAATTGTCTCTGGGGCAACCACTCTATGTTGAAAGCAGTGCATGCTGAAACTGTAACTATATGAAAAACTGCTAATTGGTTCCGAAGTTCCCAACATGTCAACCAAAAGTAATACAAAATGAGGATTAAAGAGAATTAAGCAGATATCTAATGCAGATAAAGCAAGTTCTTACATGTAACAGCCATGATGAGCTGCTGGCATCTGTAAACAAACAGTGTAGAGGACAGGTGCTTCTTCGGGGTCCAGTAGAGTACACCAAAAAATAAAATGATGCCACTTTCACCTGGTGTCAAAAGGAGAAGCTCATCCTGGCACAGGGCAGTACACAACATGTAGTATGGAACTGTATTGGAGAGAGGCGCTACTAGACAGCCAACCAGTGCATGCACTTCAGTAATACAGGGGCTTTACCAGTGAAATGTCCACCATGCTGATTGGCTGGCTCTTCCAGCAAAGTATACTTGCCAGATCAAGACCGTCTATGGCATTATATGTTCAATCTGCTTCCAAGTTACAATAGCCAAAGAAAGACCATTGTATGTTGAAAACATTGTATCCCAAAGCCATTGATACTTGAGGAATCACTGTAAATTTAAAAGGATAAGTTTTTTGGAAAACTAATCAATACAGTGTAAATCTCGAAAATTACATTTTAATGTGAGTCAGTGGCTAACCATCTCATTGCTCCGTATTCATCTCAGGTCAGTAATTCCTACCATGATGGGGAAGTAATTAAGACTAAGGCGTTAAACTAGCATTGAATATGGTCCAGATTTTGGATAGATATCATACTATGTATTACTCGAATTTTACTATATCAGTCATTGAATACTCCTTCATGTATGCTCTGCTTTAAAGGGAAGCGGTCATCAGTTTTTACTAATGTAAGGTAAGACTAGAGCAGTCCTGACTTTTACATATTGTTTTAGTCTAAGTGTAGATAAAAGCATAACTTTGTAAACATTGTTTAAACTTTTTCTGTGTCGCATGTTAATGAGGTGGGCAGGCCAGACTGTCTCCGATAGCTTTTTTTCTACCCCACTCACCTCCTCTGACGCGGATGACGTAGTAGGCATTATCCACGGTATGCTGCCCGTTCGGCGCGAGACAAACCCGATGCAGGGATAAAAAAAACAAACCGGGTAGTACTTACCCGAATCCCCGCGCTCCGGTGACTTCTTACTTACCTTGTGAAGATGGCCGCCGGGATCTTCACCCTCGGTGGACCGCAGGTCTTCTGTGCGGTCCATTGCTGATTCCGGCCTCCTGATTGGCTGGAATCGGCACACGTGACGGGGCGGAGCTACGAGGAGCCGCTCTCTGGCACAAGCGGCCCCATTCAGAAGGGAGAAGACTGGACTGCGCAAGCGCGTCTAATCGGGCGATTAGACGCTGAAGATTAGACGGCACCATGGAGACGGGGACGCTAGCAACGGAGCAGTTAAGTGAATAACTTCTGTATGGCTCATAATTAATGCACAATGTACATTACAAAGTGCATTAATATGGCCATACAGAAGTGTATAGACCCACTTCGTTTCGCGGGACAACCCCTTTAACTTGGTGTAAGGAATATAAAAGTACAAATAGACTGGATCTATTTGTACTCTTTGCATTCCCTTTCCATTTTTGATGTATCTCCTAAATATTGTTGTTGACCTGAATAAAGCCACAATTGTATATATGTAAATACTTCATTTTTCTTTTTTATATACACTTGCAACAGTTCAGATCTGTTTCTGTACACCATTGTACCATATTTATTCTATATCTGTTATTTACAGCGACAAACAGAAAACGGTCCACTGTGACCGAAACTTCAAAATTAATATCCCACTACCTATGGCTATCTGTATATCAGTATCTTGTTTATTGCACTTGCTAATAAACTTTCCATCAAGCAAAAAAAGAAGAGTGTGCTGTGATTACGTTCTATATTTATCAGGGAGGTCATCAAGTTGTGCATCAATGTCTACAGAGCAGAAACACACCAACTTACCAAATAATGATAATTAAGGGGGTGGCAAGAATTATTTCATTAGCATCATTTTCAAAATCTGTGACATAGTTTAAACTGCAGTTAATTTGAAAAGGCCAGAATTCATGATCCCCAAGGGGTAAAGCCAGGAACGAATCACCAATGGATTATATTTCAAAAATATACTATGACCACAGTGACGTGTTTCGAGGCTAAAGCCCCTTTCTCAAGTCACAGACAAATGCAAAAAAAAGAGTATGAGACTTAAGAAAGAGGCACAAACCCCTGAAATACATCTCAATGGACATAGTAAATTTTGAAATATCATCCTGTGGTGATTTGTTCCCGATTCTACCACTTGGGGAGCATGAGTTCTGGTGTTTTAGATTGACTGTAGATTGACTTTGCCCTGGTTATCTATGGGAGCTATGATCCAGATGTGGTTACATTATAGCTTCTATGTGTGGTGTGCCTTGTGCATAACATTTTAAGGTGCAAATAAGGAAAATGGAAGAATATCTCTGCAGCTCCACTTATTGGATGGCAGCATTCCTTCAAATCAATGTACGACTTTTAAACAAGCCTGTAAAACAATGACTGGGAATTGAAAGCCAAGCCAAGCCATACACAGACAGCCATACACACAAGCCATACACAGACAGCTATTTCGGGGTGTTCGCCCCTCATCGGTGTGCAGTAGTTTTCTGGCTTGGCTAGTGAAAGGCCTGTGATGTGGGTCAAGAGGGGTGTCATCTCTCCTAAGAAGAGCACCCAAAAAATGTGTGGAAACATCTAGGGGATGAGTATGTCAGAGGGGGGGGGGGGGGGGGGGGGCATCGTCTCTTCCCAAGGAGAGCATGCCAATTATTTTCTATCAGAATTGTTTGTTGTTTGTTTGGAGATATCACCCAAGGAGGCGCTTTATCTTATGTTTTGTTTTTCGGGAAGCAATGGTTTACAAACATTCTTTTCTACTTTGTCATAAATGTTTTTCAATTAAAAAGTTATTTTATGTTCATTTTCTTGCAGAGTGATTTGAATGCTTTCTGTGACTTTTATACAATTCTAACAGGATGCCTTTAGCATACCACCATAGTTACTAATTCATAAGCACTGAAGTTGCTTCCAGTTTGATTTGGAGCTTATGTCGAGTTTACATGAAAAAACGACATGATGGAAGTGAAATAATCATCTTTTAACAGGTGCATCTCAGCAGGAGACGAGATGAATAAAAACAAAGGTCGTGTGGAAGACTTTTTCATGCACATGCTCTCATTAACAAACAGCGTGACCTTTAGATAATCTTTCCACTCTCACTCAGTGTTTATATTATCAAAGGTAGACGCTAAGAAGACAAGATAAAAGACTACTTCACATTTTCACTATAATTATTTTCACTTGAATTCTGTTTTGATTCATCATTCTGATATGAAGAAGAACTCTCTGCAATTTATTCAAAGCAAAGACATCTACCAGGGATAAAATGATACCCTGCTAGAAGGAGGGAATTTGGGTGATACATATCAATTTATATTACTGAATTGTAATACTTTGAGATAAAAAATAGTTCACAATATTCGGATGGTTGTAGAAGTTCAGAGTGACATTCTTAGGAGGCATGTCTAGTTGCCAGCTCATAAATGGAAGTTTTCATAGAAGTGTGGAACTTCTGGTTCATGGTTAGATAAGGGTAGAAATTAAAGCCGGCCATGCAACTTGGATAGCTGGTCAGCTTGTTTGGTAAAGAGCTATTCCTCCCAACATTCTCACACACATAGACTTAGCTTGGCCGGGTATGCATGTGTTCTTAGGAAATAGAGGGGAATAGGCTACTTCCAGAAACCTTTGGTGCGGCTTATCTCCCTTGAGAACAAAGGAATTGGGCATGGTAAAATCCAACATGCTCAGCCTTTTTCTCCACATTTGACATTAGAGGAGAATTGGGACACCCCATACGTATCAGATGGTCAGCAAGTCTAGTAAAGTTGATGGGTTTGGCCAATACGTATGACCACTTTTAGTGCAAAGCCTGAAATTTTTTTTCACTGGGGCAGAAGTAGTCTACAAATTTATATACCCTTCACAGAGACTAACTAAAACCAATATATATTCGAGTATATTAAAAAACATATACAGGGTATCAAGACAGACACTTGAACAAAAGTAACAAAGAAAAAAATAGAAGCAATACGTTCAGATAATTGTGAGATAACCACTATTTTGTTGGTTAGTGGTAAAGATTAGAGATGAGCGAACACGTTCGGCCCCGCCCCTTTTTCGCCCGAACACCGAACTTTGCGAACACCTCGGTGTTCGGGCGAAAAAGTTCGGGGGCCGCCGTGGCAGCGCGGGGGGGTGCGGCGGGGAGTGGGGGGGAGAGGGAGAGAGAGAGGGCTCCCCCCTGTTCCCCGCTACTGCTGCCCGCGCCGCCGCGCATCTCCCCGCCCCCCGGCGGCACCCGGACACTTACGCGCGAACACTGCAGTGTTCGCTAAAGCCGGTGTCCGGGTGCGGATGTGTCCGTAACGGACACGTTCGCTCATCTTTACTAAAGATCCATCTAGGCTTCTGTATTTCAATTGATTCTGAATACTAAAAGAACCAACACTTTCTAGGTTGGTTTCTAGGTGTTGGTTATTTTAGTATTAAGAGTCAATTTAAATATAGAAGCCTAGATGGATTTTTCCCATTAACCAACAAAATAACACTGCTCCTCTTTCTACAAATGACAAGGAGATTTTCTCCTTGTCATCATAGCCATGGTCCAAGTCTTGTGTCTGCGTCGTGACCCTTGAGATTGGTGCATGCGCAGTTTGAAGGAATGAATCTTCCTATAACAGGGACAGATTTATTGTGCATGCACTGATTTTGGAGCTCATGGTGTGCATGTGAGACTTGGATGATGGGTAGTGTTGAGGGAGCGATGCAGGGTTCTAGAGATGGCCCTGCGTGCCCACCAGACCAATCGCCTGATATTTGCATGCGCTATGGAAAAAATAAAAGTCTTCAATTTGTCGGTATGGTTCGCACTGAGTGGATAACCAAATAACTTTTGAAAAACACACACCGCCAGTGTTTCAGTGGTGTAGGCAGATTAATGTGTGAAAATGTGCTGACCGGTTCCCTTTAGACATGCAGAACAAATAAAGTGAAGTGATACAAATCAATGGTATATAATGTTCAGTATGAAGGTACAGTGAATTCACACATGGCAGATTTGTTGGAGACATTTCTGTGAGTGGGAATATATTAATTCCATACAGCTGTGCTTGTTTATGTAGAATGTTCTTTGATTTCTATAAATTTAAGTCAGACGTATTGAAGTTGTGAACATTTTTGCAACAAATGTGTAACTTGTAGTCATACCCTAAACCCTTATTCACACAGCAGGCCCAAGTGCACGGAGGTTGTAGGCTGACACACGGGACCCCCACGGTTCCATATTAAGTGCTGTCATATGGTGTCTATGTAGAGCACCAAATTACAGACATTCCCCTTTATAACCAACACTGATCAGGAAGAATACTACAATATCATATGGAACATGCCACAATATTACTTGTCATAGTTTGCTGTATGAACTATTGGGCACACAGAAGTACAGCTTGGCTTTCTGTGGAGCCATTAAATGGTTGTGTGCATTGGGTCTAAATGAAATTCTAACAATATGACTCAAGTTCTGTGGCAATTAGATGCATTTACTGTCCATGTGCTCAGTTTTACAACCAATTTAATTCACACTTCATACCTTGGAAACCCCATGGCTTACTTTATATTAATTGGAAATTGACTACAACTACGTTCTCCTAAAAAGCACTAGCGTGGAATATTATGCAAGATAACAGTTTCTGGGTACTACAGCTTGCAGAGTCGGACTGGGGTGCCTGGGGTCCACCAGTAAAATTCATTCTGCTATATAGCTACATGCAAATACAGCTTGATTCTCATTTGCAAATTCCAGTCCTCCGCATTTTCCGTACACTTCAATAGAAAGAAAAGGACAGGGCCAGGGAGGAAGGTTACAGGCCAGCCTTATAATGTGCCTAGATGTCATCTCAGCAACATATGCTGCCTACTGTATTCATAGGTACTGCAGAGCGTGTACTGCACTGTGCGCCATTCTTATCAGGGGCTGGTGGCCCATTCCTGGCTTAGGGCCACTGGGGATTTACTTGTACTCGTGTGGGCTAGTCCAAGTCTCCTGCTACAAAATAAAAGTATTATTGAGCATTATACTTCCGAACTTAGTGAAAAGGTTCTTAGTATAAAATGAAAGATTGGTGCTTCATAGGATTTCAGTTCTATTACCACACATACCCCTTTAAGCTAGGGCATACAAGAGCTAACTTAATAAAACCAGTGGGTGCAATTATATCCACAAAATTGTAATATAAACTTCCTTTTATGAGCTCGCAACTAAATATGCCTCCTGATGAAATTAAATGACTTTAACCCCTGCTTATACAATTTTATACTGTTTTAACATATTTTTTCCAGTTTCCATTTTTATTATTAGAAGCTATATTTTTAAATTTCCACACATTTATACATGTATAAGCATCACACACATAAAACATATCATTACCGCACCCAAATAATGCAATTAATTATAACAATGTTTAAAAAAAATCGTAATCTCCCCATCCCCAACTAAAAAAAAGAATCTAGACACACACACAACGAAAAAAATAAACTTTCTTGATTATTACAAAACGTCATTGCATGACAAGCTTAATCTTAGAAACAATGCTCTTTTCATGTGCCTAAAGGCCACTCTCACACAGACCGTTTGCAAAACGCAGCAATTTCAATTAAGTGCTCTGCCGCCATTTTACTTTTGGTTTCGGCCACAGAAACAGCCTGTTTTAGCGCACCCCATCATTGTAGTGGGTGATGAGGTGCACTAAACATGGAAGAATACAGCAGACAGAGCTCGAAAATCACAGCGCTAGAAAGTGCCATCCAGCGCCGCGACCAAGCATGTGAAATCAATGGGAGCATTATACCGCATTACTGGCCACGGTAATCGTCATAAAAAGCGCATGTGTGTGAGTGGCCTGAGACCATATGGATGTATTTGGGATCCGTATCACAGGAATGACTGCCATTCATTTCACGTGGGCTTGCATGATTGTATACAGCTGTGCTTGTACATGGGCCCACTCAGATACAGTATATGGACTACATTCTGCCTTGGTAGCACTGTTTTCGGTGCTTTATATGGCACTTAGGATGGAGCAGTACTTATAATACTGGTTAATGATGTAGTAAAAGTATCTGTGAAAGGCAAATTCCTTGCATGATGGTTGCAGAAAGAACAGAAAAAAAGGGATCAGTGTAAGGTTCTGGCGGACCTATATGCATATATTGTATTTCAGTTGCACTTCAGTAGCGGTGAGCGATTCCAGCGACCTCATTGGTTGTTGGGTGCACACACCCCTTTGGAGATGTGCACGAGTGCTACTTTACGAGACCCACGGGGGGTTAGGGGTTAGGGTTAGGGTTAGGTTTAGGGTTAGGTTTGCGGTTAGGGTTTGGGTTTGGGTTTAGGGTTAGGTTTAGGGTTAGGTTTAGGGTTAGCAGTTAGGGTTTAGGGTTAGTTGCCGACCCTCCTACGGCCCTGCTGCTGCTTATTTAACAGGCCGACCACTCGTGCACATCTCCAAAGGGGAGTGTGTACCCAACAACCAATCAGGTCGCTGGAATCGCTCACTGCTACTGAAGTGCGGCTGAAATACAAAATATGAGACCTATATGATGGGAGAATAAAGGCTTGACTTCTTAGAGGATCACTCTCTTTAATTTTCTCAATTCTTCTTAAATAGTCTCATCTGTCTGGTCCATTATTTAAAGCACCACTCCTGTGTATTTTTTTCCCTTCATTATGTAGTTGTCCCCAGTATATATAAGTCAGCTAGTGTTACCTTGTTTAGTTATTCCTTTCTACCTAAAACTTCCAGGAGTCCTTCTCCTCCAGTGGTCATGTGATGTCATTACTTACTTAGCTCTTACTTACTTGGGTTTATGTGTTCTCATATTGGTGAGTTTTTCAATCAGCTAGTCAGCCTTGTGTGATAGACTCTACCGCACAAGCACTTTAGAGGGAAAACTCCCATCACAGTTATTGGTGATGATTAGAGACTCCTGTCACATAGTTATAATGAAGAAAATAACAGTTCAGCTTTCTGACTATATATTTATGGTCTGTAGCTTATTTAAGCTACAGCATGTACCGTCTCTGCCTGCTGGGAAGACACTGTAATTACCTTCTATATTCACTTAAATAAGTTGATGATGATTATCTGTTTAGTCGAATCCAACCCTCAGTTGCTCCATGGATCAATGTTATCCATGCATTTCTGTCTATCATGGAATTGAAAGAAGCTGTGAAAGGCAGGAATGTGTGGAAAACATTAATCCATGGAGTGACCAAGGGTCAGATGCAACTGAACGGATAATCATCATCAGCTTATTTAAGTGAATATAGAAGGCAATGATAATTACAGTGTCTTCCCAGCAGACAAGTGTATAAGAAAATAGCAGGGAAAGTGCCAATTGGATCCTCATATATCCCACAAGGGAAATATAAAAGTAGTTTACCTGGCGCTGAGCAGGACCCCCAACAGATGGAAAGGGGATAACCCGCTCAGCACCCGTAGTCCAGGCGGCCTGTAGTTTATAAAAAGTGGTCCCTGGTCCTATGTGGTCCACAGATTCAGGTGGCCACAGGGAGAACCCCAACACTTAGGAGTGGAGGGGTAGTGATCCAATACCGAATAGCAAAACTGCCAGCAGACAGAGACAGTACATGCTCTAGCTGCACATTTGATAATGTGATGATGCATCATGACTTTAATAGCACAGAATAGAAAAAGCAGAAAAAATTTTCAGCATCCAGTTGGTGCCTGATAAGCATCAGACAGGCGCTGCACTACATGGAAGTGAGTGCAATATACAGAGGAGACCTCCAGAGTATGACGGGTAATCAGATGAGGGGGCAGGGATGGAAAATGTGTTTTTGCCAGAGTAGCCCTTTAAGGCTTTTTCCGGTGTCTTAGGAGCAATTTTGCAGATGCCCAGGAAATAAAGACTGAATATTATTATCAAGAGCTGTCACTGTGTATATAAGAAATTGTTTGTTTTTTCTTTGTCATTCCCGATTTTTCAGGTGCCAGAGTGAATTTATTTTTATTCTTCCAGGTTTTCTTCATAAACAAAATGGAATAGACACGATTTCACTTTGAAATATTATATTGATTTCTTGCTAGGTAGGTCTATAAAACATAGCAAATGGCAATGGCTTGCTATAATAAATTTCTTTAAAGCATTGCAAGGTAAGAATTGATGCTAACTATACTTTGCAAGTTGTTGGTGTGCACTTACAAGTAAACAGGAAAACTAATGGCCTGATGGTTAAATCACTACTATATTACATTGACTAAATCACTCCTCGGGCAATTTAAAGGCTGCTTCTCAGTCTAATCACCTTGCTCAGATGGACTTTGCTGATAATGCACTTGGGGTTTAACTGTCTCCTGTCAAAGCTCTGCTTACCTCTACGGAAAAGGGGCCACAGTGTTATCCATTATTCAATGGACCAATCTTAAATGAGCAAACTAAGATTGTATGCGATGTTCCATGTATATTAATAATACATCCAGATTAGGAATACATATTCAGCTTCAGAAACTCTAGATAATCAGCTATCATTGGAATGGAAAGTTACTGCCACATATGTGTAGCAGACACTCAGGGCAATAATGGTATGACACTCAAATTAATAAAAGACCATGCGACACATGGATGGGTCGGGTTTGCCAGAAGGAGAGCTGCTTTTTGTTAGTGGCTCACTAATCTGGTTCATAGAAGATGGTAATGAGCAGACAATCCTCATCTATGATGTCCATATATCTTTATGGGACAAGTAAACAAGAATTTACCCAATAAAATTACCCCTTTAAAGAGCTTTTTTCAGGTAAAAACTACCGATGACCTATCCTCAAAATAGATCATTAATAGTTAATTGGGATCCTAGGTGATGAGCTGATCGCTTGGCCCACTGTCAGTGCAGCAGAGCCAGACGTCATCATAGGGGATGGCAGCGAAAGTGCCATAGCTGGGCTTACTCCCACTATAAACGATGGGAGCTGAAGTGGCTATTATACTTTCGCCTCCGACCATGGTGTTGGAGGCGGAAGTACTGGACGTGTGATAGCTGGATTCCGTTCCCACTAATAGCATAGGTCATCAATAGATTTGCCTGGAAAACCCCTTAAAAGTGAACCTGTCATCAATAAATTGTAATGCAACCATTTTGTATATGATTTTGACTGCACTGCAATTTGCTCAAAAAACATGCAATTACTAGATAACTAAAAAACTTGTTTATGATTTTATATAACGATACTCTGTTTCACCATACCTTTATGCTGTGAAAGTGTATCTATTTTGTGCTAAATTAAATTTGATACAAACATCCCGGTAATTTCTAGCTAATCTAAATGAGACGAGCGGGCCGGTACTCGCATAAGGCACTACTCACTCCAGTAGTTTGCCTTAGCATCAATAGGCATGTTAAAGTCACCCAGAATGAGAATTGGAATTTCACAGGATAAGAAGTGGGGGAGCCAGGTAAAAAATAATCCAGAAACAGGCTGAGAGGTCTTGGAGAATAGTAGATGACTGTCACTTGCATAGACAGTGGACAGAAGAGTCAAAGAGTATGGACCTCAAAGAAGGGTATCGAGGTTACTGGAGGTGATGATCTGGAAGGTACATTGTGGAGAGATAACACCTTCTTCTGCACCCTGCCTGTTCTCAGGTCTGAGGGTATGGCAGAAGCATAGACCATCATAAGATTCATGTCTCTGTGAGGGCCAGCAGGTTTAGAGATTTTGTAATGAAGTCATCATAAATGGTGGGGAGTTTGTTGCAAGGTGACTTATGGTTCCAGAGTGCACATTTAAAGGAGACAGGAAAGGTTGTATAGTGAATGTTATCCAGATTGGGTGGTTTTTTTTTAGTGGGGCAGATAAGAGGTTAAAGCTAGGGGGAACAGAAGGTGGGCTTGGGTTAGGACACATGTTCCCTGCAGTTAGTAGGAGGACAGAGAGGGTGAGTAGATGTTTGAGAGATGGACAGATGTCAACTATGCCAATTCTAACTGCCCAGTCACTTAGGCAAAAATGACACTTCACCTGAAATGACTCATGCCAGGCCCAACAACATCAAAATTCATTGCTGGGGATATTGTAGGTTGATATTATAGTGGCACAGTGCATAAGATGAGTAACACTTGTGCCATGTTCATAGCATAGGCTATAAAATAAGAGATGCCAATGGGGGGCACTAACACATCCGCAATTACTCTTCTAAAGCTGACAAGGGGGAGGAGGGACTAAAGATGCTTCACTGAAGTCTATGGGGAAATAGCCAAGTGGCAGTGCTAAGCTTTGTACGTGTCTCCTGACCATTAAAACCATTTTAGTGAACTTGTTATCCAATCAATAGCAGTATGGTTCAACACATCGCCAGAAGTATACCCAATATATGTTCATATGAACTCTGTAAGTGGATATTATATTTGATTTACCCATTAGTCAGTGCAGGTGCTCGGGACACAACGACAATTATTTTTTCTGAAACAAAACAAAATTAAAATTATTGACTGAAGGAATTTTACCATTACATTTTGCGACCTGCCGCTCTGAAATTGCCATCCTGAGATAGTGATATAACAAAAGGTGTAATGAGCCTTCATCCACGGTACCATGTCACTAGGTCACATAGAGTGCAGAAAATCAGTAGCAGTTGGCTGTCACTTACATGTATGGAGTAATTGAATACATCCATCATGGGATGCCTCAGTCCAGCTTTTCCTTAACTTTAACAACGTATACATATCAACCTCTTTGACTCCAACAAATGCTTTCATTAGTTCTAGAGTTTAGGATGAGACATTTTTTTGTTTGTCGATTAGTATAGAATTCTCCCAGGATTGCAGTCAACATTTCAATCCATTAAGTTTGTTTGTGTGATGTTCTAGTAGTCACTATATAGAAAGTGCGTGTGATGCTACAAGAGTATTATGTTATTCCACCTGCTGCCTGATATACAGTATGTAGCAGCTAAATCAGCCCATCCCCACTGCCATATCGTTTTACAATTAATCTGTAATCTATTTATTAAACTATATACTAATAAAGTATGTAAATTTTAAAAAACATTCCCGCTGCCTGCCATTAATTTGCTATCAGACAGGGGACATCACATAGCCCTAAATTGTTGGGGTCCAGGTGGGAGGGTGTTTATGAAATATAAACACAATAGAGCAGATTTACTATTGGCAATACACCAATTTTGTGGTGCACATTGTGCCAGATAACTTTCTTGCATGGTTTGCTCCACATTTATCATGTTACACTTTTGGACACTTTTTACAACTCATCCAACAAAGGGACATGGTCTAAATGTGACATTGGCTGCCTAAAATTCTGCCGAAATTTAGTGCAATTTTATGAGCAAACTAAGACAAGTAATGTGTGGTATAAAATTAGATTAGACAGTCATAAGGAGCCAGGTTTAGCATCCAGCACAGTCACTGGGATAACCCTGGTGTATTTTATGACTGTCTACTCTAAGTTTGCACTGCCTAAATTAGTAAAACTGCCCCAATATAAGAACATATTGTAATCTAGACCTTTTAATGACTGCTAAATTCTAAATAATTGCTATTATTTACTTTCCCACTAGATGGCTCTGGTGTCTACTGCAAACAATGCTCTAATTATAGTTCATTTTTGACTCTATCTATCTATCTATCTATCTATCTATCTATCTATCTATCTATCTATCTATCTATCTATCTATCTATCTATCTATCCTTCCATAATGGAGTTGTTTGGAGAACTCTTGTTGGTATACATTATAGCATGTAGCTCTTATTTTCCAAAGCATGCTTTCTTTGCTTTAGAGTAAATGTCAAAACAAGGCTGCAAAAGCAATTAGGTAGAGAACAAACAAGATTAGAGTTGTGCCCTGAATTATGTATTGCTGTGCTCTGCTGCAGAGCCTTAAATAAGTACTTCCTGTGCCATGCTCTAACTCTGTTAGCCAGGCAGTTATTTGTTTTGCTGTTGGGTTAACTTGATTTCAGCTCTAAACGTGTAATGTCTTTGTGTAATGTCAGGGATATGGTCCATGCTGGTATAAAAAATAGATTTAATTAATAGAAAATAATTGCGTTTTGTAGATTAACAAATAGCAGATTACTGCAGAAATAGTTCATAAACATTTTGACTATTAAAGATGATTGTCATTTCTGGGGAATTAGATCATTGTGAAGCATATTATAATTTGGAATCTGATTCAAATAGTTGACACGTGATGGTGTTATTTGCATCATTTTTATCATGAATTTGTTTCCAAGTAACGAATACATTCACATGATTACTTGCTGGCATGAGAACAGTGGTGATCGGCCCCTGATCATGGTCTAGAGATACAGCAGAATTAAACTCGACATGCGTTTACATCTCAGGCGGATATGCAAATGATTACAGTTGGGGTGTAATTAGATAAACGGTCTTGCCAACTGAGCCCCTAAAAGTTGTTCCCCTCATGGCCTATAAACAGTCTCTCAGAGGCTACTTGTGTGTAGTGGACCTCTTCTTCCACTTGGATAGAGCTTGTTGACCACTAGACACGTCCACGACACAAGCAAAAATTTCGCCCAGTTACCAGAGTCTGAGAAGAAGCGCATTATTGGAGGAGGAGGAAGAAGGAGGAAAGAGACAGAGGGAGGAGAAGGCAGAAGCATAGTTAATCTTTGTTTAGCACTGTTACTTTGCAGCATTGAGGTCCTAGGTTCAAATTTGACCAAGGACAATATCTACATGGCGTTTGTATATTCTTCCCGTGTTTGTGAAGGTTTTTTCTCACACTACAAAAACATACTAAAAGTTGAATATGGATTGTGCGCCCTAATGTGGACAGAAAATATCAAGTGATGTAAAGCACTGTGTAATATGAAAATGTTGTATAAAACAAGTTATTACTATGAAACACAGTGAGAGCATACATACTCTGTACAGATATTGTCAGATTTGAACTTACAAACCTAGCACTGCAAGGCAACAGTGCTAACTGCTCAGCCACAGGAAAAGAACCATATTTGAATCACCTGAGTTTCAGGTACGCCGCAACCGAACTTTTAGAAAATGTTCAACCAGAAACAGGTTTTACTGGTTCGGTTCGCTCAACACTAATCCAACTCACCATATACCCTTCACAGATTGAATTAACTAAAAACATTTAGTTATATGTTAAAAATTCTAATAGGGTAACTGAAGCAAACACCTAAACACACTTTCCAATAGACTGGATGTATCTCAAAGACGACCATGAGATAACCGCTCTGCAATCAGTGTACTTGGAAGCCTATCTTCTCTGTATAGCTAGAGTGCCTTTCTAGATGAAGTGCAGAGAGACCTTATTACTATTGGTCTCCGAGCAAAGAAAGACGGTCTTTTCAATGTGGCATCCTATCAGAGATTGCGATCATAAGTACATTAATTGAGAGTCATATATGCCGTATGTGGAGGAGGAGGAAAAAGAGGGGTGGAGCAAAACCTGTACAGTCATGTTTGCTGTGAACAATGATACTGCATACGTGGTGAAGAGAGTAGAGTGGTATCTTCAATGGTGGAGGTGCTGCCTGACTAGATGACACACCACCTGGGTGGGCGTGACAGAGTAAGAGAATAGGACTAAAAACTGGCAGTGGAGAAGGCGCAACACTCCAGGTTAGAGCAAGTAGGAAGTGACCATAATCTGGAGTGTTGCACCTTCTCCACTTCTCTTGATATATGCTGTATGACTCACAATTTCAAGTTAGCCGAGAAATTTGTATAGTAATGGTTCTGAGCTCTTAGTGAATATGACGCACAGGTGGTGGGCTGTGATGTGTAATCATGTGATACTTCTGCTGTGCTCACAGTGGAAGTATTGTGTGATGGATGGCTTCCATTGACTACATTTGAACCTACAATGCCAGCACTGAAAAGCTGCAGTGGTAACCACTGAGCCAACACCCTTGCCTGTTCTACTCCAGAGATGGGGAAAAAATAACAAAGACAAACACAAAGAGAATGTAAAAAAAAACATTAAGATGTTGCCCTTGGTTAGATTTGAACCTAGAATTCCAGCACTGCCAGTTAGCATTGCTAACAACTGAGTCAGCACACCAGGTCTTTCTGTTCCAGAGGAGAAGAAGAACAGGAAGAATAAGCACAAAGCGAACATTAAAACACCATCTAGTTGTTGCCCTTGGACAGATTGCAAGGAAGAAGTACTAGCAACTGAGCCACCATGCTTGGTCCTCATTCTCTGTATTTCAAGCCAATCAGGAAGACAAAAGCATTCAAGATCATATGAATAACAATGCTTAATAAATAAATGTATACATTCAATGAATGTAAAATGTAGTTAAAGGGCAGTATTCTTCTAAATACTCAATTATACTTATATGCTGTTCTGCTTCTTAAGCTTCATTTATACTTGTTGTTACGGCACTCTGACCCCCCGAGCGCCAGGTGGGGTGCCCTGAACTTCCCGCACCCCACTGTCCCTGCCTACTTGCCTCGACCCTGGCTAACCCCAGGCGGACAACTGGACGGCGGTCCCTATCCTGGCTAGGGACCTGGCGACTACAAGGATACAACTAACTAACGGGGGACAGAGTGCCGACAGCAAAGGCAGATGGAATGGCCAAACAGGAACAGACAGAGCTAAAGGCAAACTAGAAGGAGACTCACTAGCAACTAGTAATGACTGAGACAGGCTGCAGACAGAACTGACTAGCGGCTAACAGAACCAATAACTGTCAGTGAGCTCAGGTCACTGCCAGCCTTATAACTACAAGACTCCGCCCAGGGGCGGAGAGTGGGAGGAACCAACTCCCCACTACTGCACAAGAGAGGTGGAGGAGTGCGGGCGGCACCCTATGGGCGGACACGCCCACGCCGCCGCACACCAGCCGCCCTACCTCACCGGGAGAGCCCCGACATCAGAGCTCCAGGACGTCGGAGCCAACGCCGGAGCGGCGCGCGCTGACCGCGGGACCCTGCGCCGCTCTGCATGGTAACACGTGTTGTGGCATTGGGTTTTCCTGCTCTTCATGGGAACAGGAAAATGAAATGCCAGGCCATGATGGATTTGTCCAATGATGGAAATGAACGGTGCCCGACAGGCGCCGATGTCTGTAATGGGGATGCTTTGGGCTTCCATCATGCCATCTCTCGTTTTCCTAGTACAGCATGTTGAAACTCTGAGGCAGATGTGAAAGTAAAGCCTTATCAATGGAACTACATAGTTAACTAATCCATTGCTGTGCAGCAATTTTACATTTGGTTATAATATTCAGTCATGGGTCTCACATAGATCATATTATTTGCTATTTTACAAACACCTACCACATCTTTTAATGGGGACAATCAAACAGTATGAAAGAGAATGAGAGGCTTTTTGTTTGTGATATAAGAATCACAGATTGACTCAAATTATAGTAATGTGTTTAGAACACTTCAAAAAATGATCCCAATCCACTAGTGAATTAAAGTATTGTAACAATGACTGGCCCGCTCTCTTGACACATCTATTTTACTAATTTCACCATTAACCCCTTCAGATTTTTAATTTTTTTTATTTTTGATTTTTAATCTCCGCCTTCCAAGATCTGTTATTTTTTTCCCCACTGGCATAGCTGTATGAGGGCTGTTTTTGTTTTGCAGAACAAGTTGTATTCTTTAATATGCCATATAATGTACTGAAAAACTTTAAGTGGGGAGAAATTAATTTAAAAAAATACATTTTTGAGAAGGTTTAGTTTTTACAGTATTCACAGTTCAGTAAAAAATGACATGAACTTTGTTCAATGGTTCAGTTCTAGAGATGAGCGAGCGTACGCGGCCACGCCCCTTTTTCGCCCGAGCGCCGCGATTTTCGAGTACTTTCGTACTCGGGCGAAAAGATTCGGGGGGCGCCGTGGGTGAGTGGGGGGTTGCAGTGGGGAGTGGGGAAGAGAGGGAGAGAGGGCTCCCCCCTGTTTCCCGCTGCTACCCCCGCTCCGCCACGCCTAACCCCACCCCCGGGCGCCACCCGAATCTTTTCACCCGAGTACGGAAGTACTTGAAAATCGCAGTGCTCAAACAAGTAGGTTCGCCTATCTCTATTCAGTACCAATAAGGTGAAATGAAATTTATATCGTTTTTTAAAATGTTTTTCTACTTTTAAAATTTACATATAAAAAAAACGTTACTTTCCATTGCTATATTCTGAAAACTGTAACTTTTTAATTTTTTTGTTGATTTTGCTGTCTGAGGGCTCATTTTTATGGGGTTAGCTGTAATTTTTGTTAGTGCCGTTTTGGAAAACATATCTTTTTAATCACTTTTAATTCAATTTTTTGGGAGCAATTCTGGCATTCTGTACTTTTTTCAGCTTTAACAATCCAGAGTTAATATAGTGATATTTTAATAGTGTGGGCTTTTACATACTAAGCAATACTAAAGATGTGGGATTTTAACATTGTTTAGACTTTTTTATGGGTCAAGGTTTTTTCTTTAACTTTTAATATTTTTTATTTTTTTAACTGTTGATAAAACTTTATTACATTTTTTTAATACTTTTCTTTAGTCCTCATAGGGGACTTAAACTTGCAATTATCTCATCATAGCTTGTACTATATACTGTAATACTTCAGTATACAGTACATAGCATTTCTTTTATGTTGCCTATGAAGCCTTGCCATGGGCACCTTCAGTTGGCTCCAGGCTGCCATTCCCATCAGCTCCCACACAGGGTCTTTTCACATGCACGCACGACATCCCCCTGTCCTGACTTCAATGGCTATTTAGCCTAATGAGGTCCAGATGTGTCCTTTTTTTACAATACTGTGCAATGTATTGCACATGTGCTTGCGTTTTGTGTGCACAGTTGCACACCTGCCATAGACTTTTATGGGTCCCTTGGTGCGCAAATACGCAGGCCCTATTTTTTTGCATGGGTGCAAAAAAGGAAGTGAGAACAAACCTATTGAAATCAATGAGTTCTATTCTCTGTGCTTTGTGCACACAATTTCTTGCATTCACAAAAATGTACGCAAATATGTCCATCTGAGGAAGCCCCAAGGGCAGCGAAATGTGTCACTGTTTAGTCATTATTTAGATCACAGACTAGACTTTACAGCTAAGAGCAGAAATGTTCAGAATCTAAAGAAATCTCCTGCACATATGCACAGCACATACAAGGTCCTGCAATCCTTGTCTAAAGTCCATTAATAAAAAATGCTTGTGTAATAAATCCTTGTTTTTCAATACTTGGTTTCTATATTTGCTTGATGATACAAATATGTTACTTATGGACATAATCACCCAAGTGCACAGTTTAATTCATCAGATATTCCTGTAATCCATCCACTCCAGCTGACCTTGGAAGCAAGCATGTAGTCAGGCCAAGATGTTTTAGTGGATCTCCCTCGTCTACAGGCCTAGGTGGTTATGTCCATATGTAATATAGTTGTATTATGAAATAAATATATAAAGCAAAAACAAACCTATATTTTAAGATTAAACTGAGAGCAGGAGCAGCTCTGTACTGGCTCTCATCCTCTGGAGGAAACAGGAATGCTCTTATTTACTGACAGAAAACAGAGATCTTTAAAAACTGAATTGAAGAACAAGTATATTTGAATATCCAAATGAATGAAGCAGCGGAATGAAAGCTTGCTGAGAGTGGCTGCAGAGCTTCTAAGGACTGCAGTAGAGTCCAAGTCCGCAGCAGAGACCAATAAAATTAAGAAGTAGCACTCAAATATCTTCCGTGAGATGGGCAAAGTTTAGTCAAATAGTTTTTACAGGTCTGAATGGAGTCATATAGAAGATTGAAAATGGCTCCAGCGGGGAGCTGAAACACTGCTATACAACTGTATGTGAATAATCCTTGTAGATCTCATGGAAGATTTTGGAGTGCTGCTCTTCTTTATCTTGAAAGTCTAACAGTTGCAGAACATTTTATTACAATTAAAGCCATTATACCAAGATTACAGGTAATGGCCTATCGACAGGGGGTCTCACTATTGAGATCTCGAGAATGGGAGTCTTGTGAGGAGGAGACTGAATGGAGCGCTGGTCGTGCATGCGCTCCATTTACTTTCAGTGGGACTGCTGAGATGCCCTAAAACAAGTAAGCATATGTATTTGTAATGTTCCCCACAGAAACCAATACGAAGGCAGCTTTCATTCCCTAATATATAGTTATAGCTATGGTCAATGTGCCTTTTCACATCTGCAGTTGTTTTAAAAATCTCCCTCAAGTGTAAGACGAATAAGACCTGACAGCATTGCTTATCACACCCTGAATGTACAGACCATTCAGTGTCAGAATTTACTAAATAATGCTGAAAAAGGATCATCCTCTGACTAACACTGCTAAATGAGCTGTATTAGCTCTCAGTACAGAAGAAGCCCATCAATCAATCTGCAGTGTGTGATATGTATCATTCCACAGATGCAGCAAACACTGTAGCACGAAAATCTGTCAGCCATCCAGTAGAAACTGGCATAAAAATGTAATCTGATTTCCATGCACTGTTTGTTTTCTCAAATAATCCAATCCAATGACTGTCTGGCTATAATGTAATTACTTAAAGCTATTTTAAGCTGCAAGTTATTTCCGCACTTTTTTTTACAGAAACAAATTTCTTTTGTTTTGAAGTTTTGAGAAAATTTGATACATTTTATCTACGGCAAAGAAAGAAATGTAGAATTGTTTTTAAAAAGCCATATTGCATCATTGCCACACTGCAATCCTGTAAAGGCCATCCATACATGTTGAGGTGGTGAGACATTAGACACCCCATCTGTGTTTCACTATTCAGGGCCAGACTGTAGGGAACATCCACTACCTAGGGACCTCTATCTCCCAGCTCCATAAAGACCTGCTCAGTCACTGCTAAGGAGATTGACAAATGTTTGAGTGTACCTCCAAAAATCAAATTGTTTTAATATGTGGAAGACGATTATGCAGCATTTACTATTATGTATAATAACTAAGAGTGCCAGCTTCCTTCTATTTTTAGGGACTCTGAACTGCCGGAGACATCAGTTTTGTTTATGGCTGCAAGAAGAGAAAAACTTAGGACCAGCTACATCCAGCTCTAGGATAATTAGATATGCAAGAAAATAACATCAGCAGATGTTCTTAAGCTCGAGTCCCTAATGATGCACTTATTTCCTCTTCAGAGTCCAGTAAGAAAAGGCATTGAATAGTGTTCCATAGCATTGTAAAGCTCACTTGAGTCCATCAAGCCATTGGAATCAACACCTTTTCATTAACAACAATTCAAAGTCATTAAAGTTTCCTATTAGTGCTAAAACAATTTAGCTATTTACTGTGTACTGCAAGAACTAATCAGAATCTCAGCCTAAATATTTCGATAAATGTCATGCAAAGTAGGAAAGTCTTTAGGGTATGTTCACATGTAGTGGAAATTCTGTTGTATTTCCGCAGCGGAAAATTCGGCAGCATGTTGCTGGCTCTTTACTGTGCTGGGTGACCTGGCTTCATTCTGACATATAATTCATTTCCTCTCATTGCTCTTATCACTTCTGATGGGAATAGGAAAATGTGTACAGTAAGAAGCCAACTTCAGTACTAGAGATGACCGAGCAAACTCAGTAAGGCGATTTACTCGAGAGAGCATCGCCTTTTTCGAGTAACTGCTGGCTCGTCCCTGAAGATTCGGGGGGGGGGCCGCAGGGAGCAGGGGGCGGCAGGGAGGAGCAGGGGAAGAGTGAGAGAGATCTCTCTCCTTCCCGATCCCCTCCGCAACCCCCACTCACCCCCGCGCCCCCCCCGAATCTTCAGGGACGAGCCAGCAGTTACTCGAAAAAGGCGATGCTCTCTCGAGTAAATCGTTCACCTTGTTCTTCACTCACAGCTCCCAAATTTTCAGGAATGTAGTCAAGGTGTGATTGGAGGAAAGGCACTTTTAAACTCATCAGGCAACCTAAAGCTTGAAATGCTTTCAGCATCCGTCCGACGAGCTTTTTGTAGTCAGAATCTTTCTTATTGCCTAAAAATTTCTCTACGACCTCCTTAAATGCAATCCACCCTTCTTTTTGAGAATCTGTCATGGTATTTACAAACTCTTAATCAGCCATAAGTCTTCTAATGTCTGGTCCGACAAACACACCTTCCTTCAATTTTGCCTCCGAAAGGCCTGGAAACTTGGTGACCAAATATTTGAAGCATTCTCCATCTCTTCGAAGTGATTTCCCGAATTGCTTCATCAATTCCAGTATTATATGGAAAGGTGGTAGAAGAACTTTATGTGGAAGTACCAAAGTTTCTTGGAGGACATTTTTTTGACAGACGATGAGCACCCTCGGCTGCCAACTCTTCTTGGTCCAGTGATTTGTCTGTCTCGACTGTCCTATAGACACAGAAAACAAGGGTATTTGGTATATCCAGCTTGTTGCTCGTGCAGCATGCACAAGACCTCTAAATCCCCACACACTTGCCAACCGTGGTCTTCATATGTAAGTTTACGAAGAACCAATTCCAAGTTCTTGTAGGTTTCCTTCAAGTGTACGGAATGACCTACAGGGATAGAAGCGTGAAAACCGCTGTTGTGGAGCATAATTGCTTTGAGACTTCTTTTTGAAGAATCTATGAAAAGACGCCATTGCGTTGAATCATATTGGATTTTGAATTGACCCATCAAACCTTTGACATTGATGCAATAAACCAACTTGTCTTCCTGGGCAAAGTAAGGAACAAACTCCTTTTCACGATGTCTGAACCATGAAAAAGACACTCTTGGCAATAATAAATTCCTGCTTTTGAGCCTTGAACCGAGTAACTCAGCGGCATCTTTGGGAAGATTCAAGTCACTTACCAAATTATTCATCTCCTCTTGGGAAAAATATTTTGGTCTTGTATCATCTTCAAAGTCAGAACTTGATTTGTCATCTGGTTCAGGTATGACTCCACCTTCATCGGAGCTAGGTATCTTTTCCAAGGTAGCAGGGGGCATGGGTACTGGTATATCTGTGCCATGGGGGATGGGACAAATTGCTAAGTGAAGATTGGGGTATGAAATAGAATGCTTCCATTTGAAATTATACCCTTTCACATCACATGAACAAAAATAACAGTCGTTACTATGGATTTTTTGCTCTCGCCATAATTTAGGAATCCCATAACAGAAAGCTTTTTTCTTTCCCTTGAACCAATTTCGGAGGTCCTCAACACACCAGACCATTTGCACACTTTATGAGGTGCTCAATCTTTATCTTAATCTCCAAGTTTTAGTCCGAAGTATGCAAAGTATACTTTTTTCACAAAATCTATAATATTCAACTGTTGCTTCAACACTGTATATTTACCACGAATGAAGCAGAAACTGTCAGGCAAATTAATACTTCCGTGGAGCCATAACGCTAACTTGGGTAAACACAATTTAAGAATGACAAGCTAACACAAAGAGATTGTGGGAGTTACTAGCTCTCTTTCTGTTTGTCAGTGGCCACAGCAGCAGAGAGCAGGCATCACTGGCAGCGGCGGCAGACACTGAGCGGGGGAGTGAGCTGGTAGCGGCCACAGCAGCTGTGAGCTGGCGTCTTGCACAGAGCGGAGAGGCGGCACAGCGGCAAAGACACGTCTGAAAAAGGGAGATGTGAGGGAGGAGATGGCTTGGGAAGATGCTCTGTGGCTTCGTAAGTGACAGCGCAAGGGCTTTGCCAGGGGAGATGGGAGGGCACAGCCTCACAGCAGGGGGATTCCTAGAGTGGCTGGTTCACAATAGGGAGAATGAACGGGGACGGTTGCTCCGGGGAGATTGATTGCTAAGGCATGCTAGGACCTTGCTTAATGCAGCCAATCAGCTCCTGGGGGCATCACCGCTCTGTCAAGCACTCTGTATCTTGTCTCCACCCATACTTCCGGTGGCATCAAGATACAATAGTCCCACAGGCAAGAACCAAGAAAAAAAATTGACTCAAGCCTGTGCATGTCAGAGCCTGAGTGGTCAGCTTGCAACATATTGATGCTGGTTTCCATTAGCTCACTCTGGAAGTTCTTTTCTTTGAAAGTTATGTTTTTTTTGGCATTGTATATCTTAAATGCACTAATGTGAATTAATTAATAGTAATTTTGACTTTAAATATAGTTTAAAAATAAAGATGAGCGAACACCAAAATGTTCGGGTTCGCGTTATTCGAAACGAACTTCCCGCGATGTTCGGGTGTTCGTTTCGAATAACGAACCCCATTGAAGTCAATGGGCGACCGGAACATTTTTGTATTTCGCCGATGCTCGCTAAGGTTTTCATGTGTGAAAATCTTGGCAATTCAAGAAAATGATGGGAACGACACAGCAAGTTCTCCTCTGCCACAGCTGCAACAGCTGTGGCAGAGAAGAACGATGTTAGCCCATTGAATTCAATGGAGCCGTCAATACAGCCGACTCCACTGAATGCAATGGGCTGCCGGCGATCGCGGGATGAATTGTCGGAAAGGGGTTAAATATATAAGCCCTTTCCTGCAATTCATCCAGAAATGTGTAAAAATAAAAAATATATATATACTCACGTGGTGCCGGCAGACGGAGTTCAGCGCGGCAGGCTGCAGTTCTCCTGAACTGCTCTGAACAGCTGTGAGTAGTATTCAGCAGCCGGGGATTTAAAATCCCCGCCTGCTGAATAAGATGCCTCTGAATGGTCACAGCCTGACCAATCAGAGGCCAGCCCTCACTCACACCCATTCATGAATTCATGAATGGGTGAGTGAGGGCTGCCTCTGATTGGCTCAGGGGCAGGAGAGCTGCCCCTGAGCCAATCAGAGGCAGCCCTTACTCACCCATTCATGAATTCATGAATGGGTGTGAGTGAGGGCTGGCCTCTGATTGGTCAGGCTGTGACCATTCAGAGGCATCTTATTCAGCAGGCGGGGATTTTAAATCCCCGGCTGCTGAATACTACTCACAGCTGTTCAGAGCAGTTCAGGAGAACTGCAGCCTGCCGCGCTGAACTCCGTCTGCCGGCACCACGTGAGTATATATATATTTTTTATTTTTACACATTTCTGGATGAATTGCAAGAAAGGGCTTATATATTTAACCCCTTTCCGACAATTCATCCCGCGATCGCCGGCAGCCCATTGCATTCAGTGGAGTCGGCTGTATTGCCGGTTCCATTGAATTCAATGGGCAAACATCGTTCTTCTCTGTCACAGCTGTTACAGCTGTGGCAGAGAAGAAGGATTTGTCTTCTATATGTTCTCAATGGGGTTGGCGCTGCTGCCGCCGGCCCCATTGAGCGCATATAGAAAAGATTTCTCAGGGAAGAAAGTTAAAGTAACCCGAACATCCGAACATCGTGTGGTGTTCGTTACGAATAACGAACATCCCGAACACCCTAATATTCGCCCGAGCATCAAGCTCGGACGAGTACGTTCGCTCATCTCTATTTAAAAACCCTAAGATAAAAGAATACCAAAAATTGAGAAAAATTTTCTAAATTTGAAGAGAATTTAATTTTTTTTTTCGTTTTCAGCACACTAATATACATGGAAGTTAGTTGAAAACAATCAAACAGCTTTTTAGTCACAGATCTGTGTAATCGTTGTGTCTAAATGGGCCTCTAGAGTAAATCCTGATTAATTAGCTAAATAGTGTGTCCCACTACATCACCTCTCTTCCCCCTGCCATAACTACTCCACTCCACCTGCTGTACATGTTATGTTACATATCTCACCCTTCCTGTTATTGGTTTCAGTCTCCCATCAGTCTGGCTGACTAATGTATTCTCAAAAAATCTCAGTGCTCCAACAATGCACTGTATGGGAGTATGCTGAAGCATAGAAAGTAAATGGTTAAACATTTTTAATAATCAACTACAAGAATGCTTTTTATGTAAAAATACTGGAATTACAGAAAAAAAGTCAGTAAAGGTGATCATAGCCTTTAGGGCTAATTCCCACCGCAGCATTGCCCCGCAGCTATTAGGTTCTATTAAACCTAATAGCGCAATGCTCACGGTGCGGAATTCCACTGTGAAATTCCGCCCCGTGAATTCTTCCGTACTCACCCCCGGCATGTTCTATTTGCCGCAGGCGTATGGGCGGTCAGCTTCCATTGCACTCAATGGAAGCCGTCCATCACGCTATCTTCCGCTGTGCAGCACAGCGGAAGATAGCGTGAAAACGCTTCCCCGCCTACGGCCGGCGCGTCACATGACACTGCCGGTGCGTCATGCGCTCTACGTCATGCAAGACGTCGGGCGGCGGATCCGGAGGTAAGTATGGGGTCTCTGGGGGGGGGGGGGGGGGCGTTGTAATGGTCTCCCCTGCCGTATTCCGCTTGCGGAGCTGGTCATGGCCGTGGGCATTAGGCCTTAAAATGAAGCCAAAAAAAGCTCTTGAAAACATTACATTTCAATACAACAATAAACAGTAAACAATACATGGAAGAGAAAACCATCAAATACACAAAACAATTGAAAAAGTATATGTGTAATAGCGTCCGTTCAGGCAAAAGCAGCATGTTTGCTAACACAGCCAACACATTAGTGCCATATTTTCACCAACCCAGGAGTCTTCGTCAAGCATTAATAAGGAAAACACAAATATTTGACAACTTATCAATTAAGATGTAATCAGTATACAGGGTGAAGTTTACTTTTCCCATTACTACATATTAATATTAATGAAATATTATAATGCAAATAGCACAGTACTATAATTATGACATAGTACAATAGTATGCTAATAAAATACATTCAAAACTGCTGATTTCTAGACATGAATAACAAAAGGTAAGTGCAAGCTTTGTTCCGAAAATATTTGTAAATGCGCATACGCTGGCAATCACAACTATACACCAGACATGAAACGCAGTGCAGGACCAAATATTTGGAATGTCCACATATATTCATTAAGTCTTAGAGTGCTGTGTAAAGACCCATTTACATCGGGCAAGTGTCGGGCAAACGATGCCCAACAGCGCATCTCTGTGTATACTCGCTCCTGTGCTGTTACACAACAGCGAGTATCGCTGGATCACTCACAGCACGGCCAACAGGGGGCCGGGGCAGCTGCAGGAGTGTTCTCTCCTCGCTCTCCCCCCGCCCGCCTACATGCACTGTAAGCAGCGTCTGTTCAATACTGAGCGACTACTGTTTACACTGAACAATCGTCGTTTGGTTCTCAAGCATGCTGGAACTGAATGACTGGACAACTCTCGCTCAGTTTCTTCATGTATTTACATGGGACGACTATCGCTTAAAATCCCGTGGGAGCACAGAGTTTTCAACAACTACCAACGATAAATCATCCTGTGTAAAAGGGCCTTAAGAATAGTAACACTGGAGACCAAAAAAACATTGAAAATGTGTCCCCTGCAAGAAGACATAGGTAAAAACATACTTTACTAAAGAAAAAGTAATTACAATGGATCTTCCTGCTAGATAGTTTGCAAACAATGAGTTTGAATATTGATTATAAAATTCAAATATTTATCTGAAGCCTACCTAGTGTCCATCCTCATAAGGTAGATTGTGTCGATGTGACATAGAATCATAGAATTTTAGAGTTGGAAAGGACCTCCAGGGTCATCTGTTCCAACCCCCTGCTCAATGCAGGATTCACTAAATCCTCACAGACAGATGTCTGTCCAGCCTCTGCCTGCAGACTTCCATTAAAGGAGAACTCACCACCTCATGTGGTAACCTGTTCCACTCATTGATTCCCCCCACTATCAGAAAGCTTTTTCTAATATCTAATCTGTGTCTCCTCCCTTTCAGTTTCTTCCCAGTCTTTCCTTGTACAAATGAGAATAGGGCTGATCCCTCTGCACTGCGACAGCCCTTCTGATATTTGTAGACAGCTATAAAGTCTCCTCTCAGCCACCTTTTTGCAAGCTAAACATTCCCAGATCCTTTAACCGTTCCTCATAGGACATGATTTGCAGACCGCTCACCATCTTGGTAACTCTTCTCTGAACTTGCTTCAGTTTGTTGGTGTTTTTTTTAAACTGGGGTGCCCAGAACTGAACACAGTATTCCAGATGAGCTCTGATTGGCTCAGCGCAGCTCTCAGCTGAATGACAGCTAAGCTGAGCCAATCAGTGGCGGCACTCACTCACCCATTCATGAATTCATGAATGGGTGTGAGTGAGATCTGCCTCTGATTGGTCAGGCTGTGACCAATCAGAGGCAGCTCATTCAGCAGGCGGGGATTTTAAATCCCAGGCTGCTGAATACTATAGAGAGCAGTTCAGGAGAACTGCCAGCTGGCCGCAGCTGAACTCCGTCTGCCGGGACCAGGTGAGTATATATATATTTTTTATTTTTACACATTTCTGGATGAATTGCAGGGAAGGGCTTATATATTTAAGCCCTTCCCGAAAATTCATTGTGCGATCGCCGGCAGCCCATTGCTTTTAATGGAGCCGGCTATATTGCCGGCTCCATTGAATTCAATGGGCTAACATCGTTCTGCCGGAACAAGGTGAGTATATTTTTTTTTTTACTTTTTACACATTTTAGGATGATTTTCAGGTAAGGGCTTATATTTTTAAGCCCTTCCCGAAAATTCATTGTGCGATCGCCGGCAGCCCATTGCTTTTAATGGAGCCGGCTGTATTGCCGGCTCCATTGAATTCAATGGGCTACCATCATTCTGCTCTGCCACAGCTGTTACAGCTGTGGCAGAGGAGAACAATCCTTATGCTGACAGTGCGGGGGGGGGGGAGGGTCTCACTCTTGCCACTATTGTGGCTTAATAGTGAGACGTCGGAGCCCGAAATACAGCCCTGCATGTTGCTCCACGCCTGCCCTATCCATTTCTGTGTATTTTACATGACTTTGGTGATTTGCTAAGATATTCACAAATGAAAACCTTAGCGGAGCACCAGTCATATACAAAAATGCTCGAGTTGCCCATTAACTTCAATGGGGTTTGTTACTCGAAACGAACTCTCGAGCATCACTGAAAGTTCGACTCGAGTAACGAGCACCCGAGCATTTTGGTGCTCGCTCATCTCTATTTATGATATAAAATCTCTAACTAGACGATGCATTTATGGACACCTGAAATGATAAACGCATGAATAACATGACCTCCTTTGTATTCACTTTCAGATTGTTCCTGATGTTACAGTATTAGATTATAAGTGACAACTGTTGCGTGCACTGTGCACAATATACTGTAAACACATAAAAGAGAAGAGCCAGAGGTCATAGCTGGAGCCTACCAGGGTGCGCCATTAGCCTAGTCACTGTGATGAACAGTCAAATAATAGGACTCAACTATCCTATGTGATCACAATTATGACACATTTTAAATGTACTATTGATTGTGAAGCAAGACTAATCTAAAGTGAAACAATACTAGAACACAAAAAACCTTAAACAGCATTATAACTTGGAAAACAAATTACTTTGCAATGTCTACAAGTCCACAAAACCATTTAAATTTAGAAAAAGGCAGATAAAACTGTTGTCTAGTATTCTGACTGAAGTAAAATGTATTTGTCAGTGAATATTGCCAAGTGACCTAGTAAAAGAAATCTACAATTACCAGTTACAAAAAAGTAAAGCTCTCTATTCTGAAAGAGATATAACAACTCCATTGTGAAATAATCTATTTTCCATTCTCCTCACTGCTACAACATTATGCTGTGCTTTACTGAAATGCTGACATGGAAAATAACAGCCTAATAAACTAATTCATCATAACGCATAAAGGAAAACCAATGGAATTCAGGACAATAACCTTTCAAAAGCAGCAGCTTTTAAAAGTATTAATTTCTACTTCAGATAATTGGGTAGGGCACCTCGGCGGACAGGCAATATTTTTATGGGATTGCCATGTCAGCAGCTCAAATAGTCTTTAGAGTTGGGAACAATTTCTTAGCACTGAATGACAGTGGATCTTGTAAATAGGTTGTCGATGACAGAAGTCACCATAAATTCCTAAACTGAACTCTTCTTACAAGGTCAATCATAAAAGCATGTAGGTATCACTTGGCCTTCGCTGGAATCGAAGGAGAAAAGAAAGCTTCATAAAATGGCCAGTTCTTGTGTTAGAAGTCATAAAATCAACCTAATAGGCTAACATAATAAATTACAATCATGTCTAGTTTCTCTCATCTTCTGGATACCCAAGCCGCACAAATGTAATTTCTGGACAGCAGTGATACAAAGCTAAGAACTGCAGGTCTGTGGTTTCAGTACAGAGAGTTTTGAGATAAGCTTATGGGTGAATGTTACAGTAATTGTACTAAAATATGAAACCACTGTTGTGGTAAATGGAAACAGTGGTCATGTGTGAAGGTCTATTTGCTATGTAACATGCAGTGATATCACAGGTTGCTTTACATGCAGTAAAAGGAATATACTGATCCTGTTATTTTTTCATTGTCATTTTGACAAGAAAATGTTTTACTGACTACTAGAAACAGCAGGATCAATGCTTATACAAATTCATCCAAAGGAATTGGATATTGCATAATTGGGTATGAATGTAAACTCCTAAGTTAGAAAGAAGAAAAGAAAGAGAATATAGAATAAATAAAAAATAGGAGGGTGGTAAGTCTGGTTAACAAATTCTAAAACAGCCTTTCCACTTGGATAAGAAATGTATTTTTACCAAAAGTTATTTAATCACTTTAAGGCTTCATTCATGTGAGCAAATATCGGCTCCGCTTGCACGCCCGGTCGATATACGCTGCCCATCTAAGCCATTGTTTTACAATGCATCAGTTTAGATGGGCGAATTCCCGCGGCGTAAAAGTGCCCAGCCAAGATAGCACTTTTACACTGGGCAGGAAAGATAGTTCAGGAACTATCTTCCCAGCCAGAATATGACGGCGGCTCCCATAGACTCCTATGGGAGCAAGTGGTAGCTGTCAGAGAAGGGAGGTAGAAGGGCGTTTACCAGCGTGACTGCTAAACTTCCACCCTCTTCTCTAGTCCTCTCTGCCCCTTGTCGGCTGTTTGCAATGGGAGGGGGTGGGACAGGATGAGAGCTAGTTGCTAAGCTCCCGCCTCGTCCCACCCCCTCCTATTGCTGGCAGCCAACAAGGGGCGGAGAGTGGGTGGAAGCATAGCGCATTAGCTCCCGCACCGTCCTGCCCTTTCTTCCTGCCAAGAGCCGGTGAGGGGGAGGAGAGGGGAGGCAGTTTAGCAGAGCTAAACTGTCTTTCCCTGCCCAACAGTATTCCGGGCTTGGGGTTTATACGCCGGACCCAAGCCGTCTGAACGGGCACATAAATGATTTGTGTGCCTGTTCATGCGATTTTTGGTTACGCTGTGGCCATGACACAGCCAACCAAAAATCGCTACGCTCGTGCTGGATTTCGTGTGTGTTAAAAAAAAATGCAGCACAAGCTGAATGTATTTTTAAAAAATGCATGCAGAAATAGCAGAAAAGCCACAATTAAAAACCGCAATAAAAATAGGTAAACGCAGAATAACAGAGACTGGAGGAGGGCCACAAGAGGGTTGGGTGACTACTGATTCCAGCAGATAAAGAGGTAAAAATCTTTTTAAGTAGAGAAAAGAATTCTAATTGTTGCAATGAATTACATTTCAGTCAAGTGTAAACAATTCTGTTACTGCTAAGCTGGGATCATACAGTCCATCTGGCCAGGTCATATCAACTCATATTTAATGGTAGACTCATGCAGCTATTGGCCACCATGTGCGGGTGTTGTCCGGCTGTGTGCAGCTATCCAAACCGTGTGATTCTAGCCTCACGGAAAGAGATAAGTACCAGACAACTGTCATTCTTGTGAATTAAATACTTAGCTATGAAATCTACAGAATGATGTTAGTGCAGAATGATTAAATGTCATTGCTGCTTGTTTGTATAAATAATAAAACGATAAAACAAAACAAATTTATAGCAATTAAAAAAGGTAAAAGGTGAGAAAAATTATCTGAATGGAAAAATTGTGCTTTCTGGCAAATAAAAGAAGAATGTAATTAACAGGTCGAGTATCTCTAACTCAGAGCAGTCATTTGATTGGTCATTGACCCCAAGGTGAAGACTGATTCTTAAGAGCTCCAAATAAGCTGCATTTCCAGCAGAAATTGAAGATTTAATTTGCATAATTACATTAATATTCAGATAAATTCCTCAAAGTATTAGAAGAGTAATGTCTTGATTAATTCTTTTTACATAAACTGCGCATTTGTTCTATTTAAAGGGCATAAAATAAATATGGCATAATAATTTACAGTAGAAGGAAGTGCCGATCAAGTGTCAGTTGCTTGTTGGGCTTAGGAACCCAACTAGTTCCTAACTTAGGTTTTACCTTATATTTAAAGGGACTCTTTGGCCTTCACAAATATTTGAATGATAACCATATGGATAGAGCATGATTGTTAATTAGTTGGTTGCCGAGATTTTGTTCATACAGGCGGTCTCCATGAAAATTTGTTTGCAAGTCATTGAAATACAAATGACTGTGATTTCATACCAGACAACTTTTAATCAACAGAAGAGTATTTTTTTGGTTAGCTGAAATGAATGACTAGCGACTTATCGCTCTGCACCCTGTTGGTGGCCATGTTTATGCTGAATGACTGTTTGTATTAGGTCTTTCCAGCCATAATTGGGCCAATTTTCATCCTGTGTAAATGTATCTTTACCCAGTCCTATGAAACATCTTATATTTGTCTGCCCAAGTTCAATCAACTATTTTGCAGACAGTAATTTATTGTTAGTTTGTCATGTACGGGGACTCACTAGGGTAGAACTTTGATACACCATAGACACATTTTGCCTACATTTTGACAAATGAGATGAAGCGGATTGTCATTAGGCAGACATAAAAGTTTGCATCTATAGGAGCTTGGATTACCAGCATGAATGCTCATTTATGTTGCATTGCTTAGATAACCTTTACAAATAGCTTTATTTCCCATAGAAATGGTAACAAATGCATGCTGACTGCACTATATAGCATGACTGGACCTTATCTTGGGTTATTAAGCAGATACAAAACCACTGAGCATCAAAATATATGAAGGGCTTTTTAGGAGCTGGATGCTCGTCTTATACTGATCCCCAGGTTTTCTGGTTGCATGACCTCGAACAATCAGTTCATTATTGGGTATGAAGGTTTTACAAGAACTCAGACACATATCACAGTATACAAAGGCTGTTCACACAAATGTCAATACAATATTAACAAAATCAAACACCTTTCTATAGCGGTTCATACTTCATGAAAAGATGTTCTACTACTAATGTGTATTTCTTTGTGTCCCAATGTAAAGATTTAATACATAGTAAAGAGACCATCCAATATGCTGGAAATTATATCTGTGATATAATATCTAGTATATCTTTGATATCTTTTCTCAATATCAGAAGTTCACAGTATGCCCCCATGGCCACCATACGGGGTTTTCCCAAGTAAAACATTTCTTATATAAATTTAATATGCTAGAAATGTCTTCCCTGAAATGTGTTGTTCTATGGATTTCTATCATTAATAAAAGAACTGAGGGTTTTATGGAGTTTGTGCCCGTACTGCTTTGCTGGTGTATACAACGTCTCAAGTTGTCTTCTTGGATGGGGCTGGCACCTCAACTACCATGAAACGTTGTATGGCAGCACCTCCAGCTACAATTGGGTTAGTTACAATGTTACAGTGTGCAGCATTCTTCTGTTTGTCTTTGTCACAACATATTTAGGCATTTCTAATATATTTGTGCAATCACTGGCTATGTCAGTGATTCCTTATAGGGCTACCCAGTAAATGGGTCCAGGCAGCGCCCACCGGAATACACTAGAGCTGGAGGAGAAGCACTGCTGTGACCCCTGTGTAGTGGGTGGTGCTCATAATTGCAGGCGCAGCTCTCACTGAAATCAATGGGAGTTACACCTGCACTTTTGAGCGTCGACCACTACATACCCAGCTCCTATTGATTTCAATGAGAGCTGCACAATGAGCACCCACCACTACACACGGATCATGGTAGCAGTTTCCACTCCATTCTTTGCATACCCCAGCAGGCACTGCCTGGAAAACCCCTTTAGACTTGGTCCCCATTACAGTGTAATTTCTGTGTAACATAGTAACATAGTTCGTAAGGCTGAATGAAGACAATGTCCATCTAGTCCAGCCTGTCTAGCCTCCTGTTTTGTTGATCCAGAGAAATGGCAAAAAACCCCAAGAGCAGAAGCCAATTAGCCCTTTTGGGAAAAAATTCCTTCCCGACTCCCTAATGGCAATCAGACTAATCCCTAGATCAACCCCTAATAGTTCCTACCTGCCTGTATACCCGGATTAACAAATAACCTTAGATTTATAGCCTATAATATCCTTCCTCTCCAGAAAGACATCAAGTCCCCTTTTAAACTCCTCTATGGATTTTGCCATCACTACTTCCTCAGGCAGAAAGTTCCACAGTCTAGCTGCTCTAACAGTAAAGAACCCCTTTCTATGTTGCTGATGAAACCTGCTTTCATGTTGGTGATGAAACCTGCTTGTGGACCACATGGAAACTTCTCAGCATTTATAGTAGCAGCAAAGTAGATGAGATTTTAAAATTCTCGTCAACAAGTTGTGGAAATTGACATGGGGTGCAGAATTTCATTTCGAGACATGTCAACTTTATCAGGGCTTCCATTGCAGAATTCACCTCTGCACAATGAAGGTGAAGTCTGTACAATAATACGCAATACAACCCACGTCAAAACTCACACCAAATGGTGCTGGTTTTAAGGTAGGCTTTCAGCTACTGATCTGCTGCAGAATGTCAGTTGCAGACACTCTGCAGCAAATCAGCCACGTGGGGACCCAATCTTAGGGTATGTTTAGAGATAGCGAAAACCCTGTGGATTTTCTGCAGCGGAAAACTCTGCTGCAAAATCTGTAGCTTTTCCGCAAATCAAACCATCAGTGTGGATTTTCACTAGAAATCAGCTGTGCTTCTGCATCTGATTTCAGAGGATTCTGCTCTCCATCTCCCATCTAAAGTCTTTGCATTTGAGCGTTTCCTTTACTGAGCAGCTGGCGGACTCTAGTGAGCTCAGTGCCCCTGGTCAGATGATATGGAAATGGCCAGCAGAGCTGCATTCAGTAGAGGCATCCGGGTGTCCGGAATATTGGAGGTAAAATCATGTGTGATAAGCCATGACCCTAGTCACCACCTCTGACCACACACACCCTTTTTGGTAGGGGTGCTATGGGGTAATTTTTTCCTCCGAGGGGTGCCCCAAGGCTGAAAACCTTAGGAAACACTGGGCTAAACATACCCTATGCTGTGTCCCCTGTCTCTCTTTTTCATGTTTCGTACTGTCATGCGGAATACAGCCGAATTTGTAAGTTCACAATATGTCCCTATTGTCACCATAAGGGATTTTTCAAAATAAACATTTATGGTACATTAATTTGGTATGCTATGGATGTCTTATAGTTGCAGTTTGACTGCTGGGAAACCTATTGGTCCCGAGAACAGTGAGCAGTCACTCTCCATGCAACTTTATGGAAGCATGCTGATTTGGTATGATTGGCTGATTTCTATTTTGTGTTGCAGTCTATAGCAGTTACAAAAATAACCTAATCTGACTGTGTCTCTACCTCCCATAGAGAGCATATAGCTTACACATACAGTAAAGTCTCTGCCTGAAAAGGGAAATGGATAGCCCTGTTCTAAAAATTAGTATAGGTCTGACTGCCACGATAAGACAATTATAGCATATTATGAGAAATGATTAGAGATGAGCGAACGTACTCGTAATGAGTACTTACGCACCCGAGTACCGCCATTTTCGAGTACTTCAGTACTCGGGCGTAAAGATTCGGGGGGCGCCGGGAGGCAGGGAAGAGGCGCGGCGGTGCGGGGGTAGCAGCGGGGAACAGGGGGGAGCCCTCTCTCTCTCCCTCTCCCCCCCACTCCCCACTGCTTCCCCCCCGTGCCGCCACGGCACCCCCCGAATCTTTACGCGCGAGTACCGCTGTACTCGAAAATGGCGGTGCTCGGGTGCGTAAGTACTCGTAACGAGTACGTTCGCTCATCTCTAGAAATGATCCCTAAAGAGACTATTTGAATTTTTCACATTGCACATATCCATGATTTTGGACTATCATCACTTAAAATGTTGCTTATTCTCACAGTTCATATAAAAAAAAATATTCAAATATATAAATTGTATTTAACAGATCTACTAATAACCGTCCCCATCTAAATGTTCCACGTTATCAGTAGTATTGCTCTAAAATTTTCTTTCTATGGTTTGAAACCATGAATATGTCATTGAGGAACGAACAACTCAAACAAAAGACGGAACATTCAAAAGAAATACTCCTGAAATGTTCACTAGGAGTCTAAATCAACTTCAGAGCACCAAATGGTATTATATGTCCAAACCCTTTAGATCTGATCGTAAAAAGTGTTAGTGACCTGTTCAAAGAAAAAATCTGAACACATTATTCTATATTTCCTTTGTTTTAAAAAAGTTTTTATGGGATTTTACTATCAATGTCCTATTGATGGGGGTCCGCTTTTCAGGGCCCCAACAGGTCAACTAAATGAATTGGAGTAGCAACTTTCCTTTCATTGTGCCTGTTACTTCTACTGCTACTCAGTCCCAGTCATTTGCTATAAGCTGGTGTCCTGTTAAGAGGTCAGCACTCTAGCTAATCAGCAGTAGTCCTGAGGCTTGGATCCCCAATGATCAACCGTTTATAGCCTTTCCTACGCATAGATTATGTTTAAGCCCTGGAAACCCCTATAATGATTTAGTTATGTGCAGAACAAACTGCACATAAAATGTTTATCACAGAACTAAAAGTACTTTTTTTGTTATTATTTTTGCCACCTGCCCTCCGGAAACAGTTTGTATTGTTTTGTTTTTTTTACTATTGAAGCCATGTAAAACCTGCGCATTACTAAAGGATTAAGGAGAACATTACCATAAACTCAGCAAATTACTATCCAGGAATGACCCCTACCATGCCTCAGGTACTGTAGTATCTGATTATAATCATTTCTAAGGACTTTCATGAATTCTTCCCCCGTGACAACAAGATGGGAAAACCGAAACGCAGCTATTACTCTCTACATGACTAAAACAGTAATGGAGCCTATCGTAATATATACAAGCATGTCACGTCCACACAGCAATGTTCACAAAAAGAAATACCTTATTATTTCTATTGGTGTATAGATATAACTATTTTATAGTCACTCTATGCTGCAAAATTAAAAGTGATAAACTGTAATATTTGGGAGCTACATGTTACAATCTCGTCTTCCAATGATTAAAACTGCTACAGAGGCCTGGTAGGGTATAAATAACCTACAACATGCAATGACGTGGTGCTGAATTGGTTCATTTTCTCCTGATACTGTAGGTCACACTAAAGCCTACAAGATTGAAAACCTGCAGAGCAATGTAGCAGTTCACTTAACTCCATTCGGTGGCATTTATTTGTCATCTTAACTCTAATCCAAACGAGGAGTGACCCGGAACAGCAGAAAGGTAATTTTGTCTAGCACATCTTGATATGTCCCATGCCAGCTCGCTCAGTTGGCAATGATTGCACTGATTGTCGCCAGTGTAGCTAAATAAAACCTGGCTTGTGAAGGGGATAGAATTGTAAGAGGTTAAGTTATAGGTATTACTGTAAGCCTTCTGTAATTAAAGAAGCGGCCTTGTAAAATCAAAATGGGAATTGAAATTGAATTATTAGTGAAATGTCATTTATTAAAAAATAATCTAGAGAGAATGATAGTGAGTCGTATAAATTACTGGTTACTTATACCTTTATATAATATGGAGAACATACAAGTCGCTACTATATAAGAATATGTCAAGGTTAATATACATGACTCATTGCACTGTGGGAACTATTCGTTGGCCTCTATACTGTACAATAGCATGATAACTGATTTAGAATGTAGTTTGGAATATTGTTTTCACTCTTAAAGTGTATTTTTAAACATACAGATTATTTGTATTATAAGAGATCAACATTTGTAGCAAAAGACAGTGGAAGTGAAAAAAGAAACTATTTATAAAGAGAAATGAGAACAGACCCATGAATTCACACCCACCTTCCCTAATTTAAAGGGGTTTTCTGAGTTATTTTTTTAAAAATCTATCTGCCCAAAGCCAAAAACAATAAAAGAACCTATGCTCATCCCTCCTTCACCACTGCTCCAGCCTCACTGCTTGGTCTCGGTCAGCGTGTTCATGGGACCTCACAAGCTGCTGCAGCCAAGCACAGGCATCAACTTTCTACAATCACTGGTAGGATGCATGAGGAGAGAGAGGATTATTTTTACAGCACAGACCCTAGTAAAGTTTGTTGCTACAACAAGTTTTCCTGTCCACTCCAACATTGGTTGCCGTAGTAATCACAGAATTGGCACAAGAAACAATGAGGTCCCGATGATGCAACCATGACCAGAGGTTGTTCATAAAATTGGGATTTGGTGTTGAGTTTGCTGCAGGTGTCACAATCAGTAGCAATGAATGGACATAAATATACATCAATTCTGTAAAAAGGCAAACAAATCTGAATGTACATTTTTAGTGAGTGGTCCTGAAGTGCTTAAAAGGATTTCTGCAATTTATTAATACATCTGCGGATATTGGTGTTCTTTTATTTACCGAATCTCTAAATAACTGGGAAAATGCAGAAGCTATTATATAAACACCCAGCAAGATGTTAAATGTAGCAGCGCAGTTTTTAATTGACTTGAGAGGCTGAACCCTATTATTGGGAACACTGACAGCACAATTAATCCCTTATTCCCAATTCATTTCATTCTAAAATAAGCCAATTTTAGGTAAATTTGCATTTAGGAAATGGGAAATCATGAAATAGAGTCAACTGTATGGTACTATGGAGACATGGAAAGTCTAAGAGCTAATTCTACCAAAATGATGCAATTACCGTCTCCAGTTCATCTCACATTGATTGCCGTTTTCTTCCAAATACTCTTTTCTTCAGCAAAGTAACCTAATCTATTGGCCATACAGACTTCAGGTTTAGCAGTACAATAGCAGTGAGCTTTCCATTTGGCTACAGAAAGGGCACACTTTATTAAAGGAAACTGATGGTTTGTAAACACAGCGAATAACTGATACAGTTGATATGCAAGTTGGTTACATAAAGGAAAGAAGGGAAACAATCTACAGTGCAACATTGTGTTATCTTTAAAAATATTCTGCTTTACTTATCTAGTGCTGCCGGTTAGTACATGTTCTTCTATTTTCCATTCAGGCAGAGCATTAAATTCAGAATTCTACTGAATTTTTGGTACCAGAGAGAAGTGCATTGAGGGAGTTCAATGACAATTATGTATTAGAGAGCTGTTCTGTTTAGTAAAAAACAGAGAAACTTGGTGGATTCCCTAATGAGTCAATTGGGGGCACAGGTATAGATAACAATGGATCTGACAATCGGCTTATAATGGATCATCACAGGTCATAACTGATTTGTCATGGATCCTGTACAAAACAGAAGCAGAGCCTTACATTTTTACTTACAGTGTGATTGATGAAGAAAGGGGGATATGGAACCCCTTTGTTTAATCAAAATCAGAAAGACACTAACAAAAAGTGGCTCTTGTTGTGTCAATCCAGACTAACCAATATATGACACCGTTGATCACTGATGAACCAATAGCTAACACCTTTTCCCGGCAATCAGGTAATTAGTAGGCATCAACTGCAAAACAAGGAGTAGGCATTACCCAAAGGAAGGAACTTATTGTACATATCATTTTTGATATTCACTTTTGCCTTACATTTTGAACTGATTTACCAGCTTTTTGAATACTACCTGAATCTCTGTTTACATTGTAAATTCATAGATACAATGAGTTTTAATAAATCGAACATGACAATATTTCTGTATTAAAATAAGCAAAATTTGCTTTTGATCACATAAAGGAAGTAAGAAAAATAACCAGGGTATAAAGCAGTTAGTTGGGACATTTAGTTCCTGAACCTTAGATATTTAAATGCTTACTTTTCAAAAGCAGCCCAGGTCTTCTTCAGCTGCTACTTTGCTGTTCTTTGTTTCTAGTTTGAGTTCTATCAATTCAGTTTTCCATGTAGCTTTTCAGTTTTCCATCACTGTATAGCCCAGATATACAATACCTGGGTACTGGGAATTTTAGCTCAGCAAGAAAAGTTCTCAGAGAGCTCTCACAGTAAGGGCTTTTCACGGCCGGCCTATATATACGCTTCCAGCTAAGCGGTCCTCCCTTCCCTCCACCTCACCGGCTCTCTACCTCTCTCCTCCAGTCCTGCGTTTACAATGGAAGGGAGTGGGGCAGGGACAGAGATAAGCACCGCTCTGTCCTGCCCACTCCCATTGGTGGCTATGGACAAGGGGCGGGAGCTTAGCCCTGCCCCCTCCCCGCCCACTCCCATTGGTGGCTATGGACAAGGGGCGGGAGCTTAGCTCTGCCCCTGCCCACTCCCATTGCAAACTGCTCGGAGCGGAGGAGAGAAGCAGAGAGACGGTGAGTGGGAGGCACAGTGTATATCGGACGGGTGTGAAAACCCGGTCAATATACGCACGTCTGAATAAGCCTTTAGGTCTCTTTCATACAACAATATGCATTTTTATGTACAACCATATGTGCTGAAAAATTGCATAAAAAAAGAATAGCCACGATTCAGTCCCGATCTTTAGCTGCATATTTTCTGCCATTAACCCTTTCCAATCCACTGTCTGACATCTAAAGACATTCTGATTGAAGGCTGTATAGCTCCGATGTCTGAAGACGTCTGGCAGGGTATTCTTACTGTGAATTATTGGCCGCTCAGTTGTCGGGGGCCTCTCCAGCATGTCCATACTGCAGTACTGGCTCTAGCCAGCAGATGGCGCCATTGTATAATGGCAGAAAGAGAAAGCCCCCTAGGAAACCCTGAATCTAAAATTGGATTGCAAAGGGTTAACATAGGTGGCTGCAGCATATTGGCATAAAGAATATGTGGCGGCGGGGAAATCCCTTGTTCGGCAGAAATACTCAGAATGACTGCTTAAATAGAGCCAGCTGTTCTATTTTTGCCAGCGCAATTTTTTTTACGTTGCTAAAAGAAAAAAAAACGCACATCTGAATGAATACATTGAAGTCCAACGCTACAGATGAGTTTTGCCCAATTTTTGGACACAGCTAAATAGCTGCGTATACACGGTTGTGTGAATAAGGCCTTAAAGTGGCCATTTCTATTAATATTATTATATTATGGAATTGCCACTCAAGCAATTTCCTAAGAAAATTCTGTCTCCAAAGTAGAAGCAGCAGCTTCTCTTTACATAATAGTGATATTTGCTTTGCCTTGATTTCTCATGTTTATATTATAATTCTTATGAATGCTTCTTCACGCCTATAATAAAAAAGTACAGCCAATTCAGATAACCATTAAAACTAGAGTTAGTTGCGGGGATAGTGATCTAAGGCACACACAGGGAAAAATTTCCTTCCTATTTTCTGATGAGACAGGCTTTTTTTCTAAACCACAGTACAGCAATTACAGTTACTTTAACAGCCACCGCAATGTGGCAATTATAACAACATTACTGGCTCATTAAGGTTCTTTAATGTAATGGTGACAGTTCATTCTATCTTCTAGAAGCAATTGTCTAACAGGAGAATAACACCCGTTAACTTGATCTCTTAAAGCTCCTACACAAAACACATTTGTACATCAGGAGACACATTAGCAAAATATAGTTACTTAATAATGGGGAATGGTAATGATCAACATCCATTGGCAACTCTAAACATCCCCTGCTTATAGAAATTTAGTCATTTTGCTTTTAATTTAATATTGGCAGAAAAAGCATAAACAACATAGAAAAGTTTTCCAGGAAGTATTCATTATTGCAGACACTGAATCCTACTGATCAAGTCAAGTAAAGATATAAAAAAGGGATTCCTAGATGTATCTATATTTGTGTAGATGTTGTAGAGAGAGAACATTACATTGGAGCCTTGTGCTATTCATAACATTCTATTTTATAATAGTTATATAACAGTTGTATTGATACATTTTTGCATTATGGAGTCATTTTATAACAGTTGCTAATTCAATTCACTATTTTGTTTCCTCTAACAATCTCATGCATTACTCAATAGCACATTCCGGAAGGGTCTTTTGACACTGTTCATATTGTTCCTCCTAATTCGTGACAATAAAGCCCCAATTAAATGGGGCGAATGTCGGGCAAACGATGCATGACACTTGTCCCTATGTGTTCTCACTCCCATGCTGCTGCATAGGATCGAGTATTGCTGGCTTCTGACAGAGTTTCTCTTCTATGTCCACCTCAGTAATTGTTCCAAGTGGTCACACATGCTCAGTCGTGCTTTTCTGTCTGCTCCACTGGGTATGCTGGTGTGGTGAGTTGAGCTTTTGAAGCTCCAGTGTCTTTTCTGATGATCAAAGCAAATGCTTTACAATTGCAGCAATGCTGTCTCACCCTTCTTCCTCTTGTGCAGCACCTCTTATCATTTGGCAGTATCTTTTCTTACAAGCAGAGAAGCCCCAACTTCAGAAGCAGCCCCTTACCATGCCAGGGATCCCTCCACATACCCAGTGGAGTAGAAAGCAAAGAAAAAGTGAGCAGATGTAACCAACTAGGAACAATTACAGAGGTGGACACATAATAGAAACAGCAGGTGGTGCTAATCTACCATTTGTCCTGGAATATAAACATTTTAAAAGGGGTCTCAAAAAGTTCAATCACAGCCATGTAATACTGTAAAACAAAGAAAAATAAGACATTCACTTGCTTCAGTAGCTCCCATTCCAGCTCTGGAGCCCCAATCCCTACTGCACCACACCAGGAAAAAGTTGGCTGCAATCACATGCCATTCATTGTGCACTTGACCACTCAGCCAGTCACAGGCTTCAGCAGTGATTCTACAATAAACAGTATGTGACCGCCGCCAGCTTCTTCCAGGTTCAGCATACCAAGAACTGGATCTCCAACACTGGACAGGGAGCAGGTAAGGAGATATGACTTGTGTCTTTATTTTACGTCTCTCCCTACCGGTGGAGGTCTATAACATATGACCCCCCTCATCCCTGTCTTCTACCTACTCTATTACCCTTAAATTATGAGGAGGTTTCTGGACACTTAGAGAACCCGCAAGCAACTACAGGCTTCTGTGAAGTGATTAGGAAGTCACTTTTCTCTGTTAGGATATTTATAAGATTTATTACAATGTTTCCTGTACTTACATTTACTACTCATTTATGTTAAAATTACTTTATAATTCAGGTCCAGACTTCAACACCCAGGATTAATGGTTGCAGTCAGTAAGTCTCAAGCTTTCTATTGACTATATAATATTCAAAAACTTCACACAGACAATTCGGGAACTTGTTTTCCGTATGAAGTTATCAGTGCAACCAAAAAGTATTAACTAACTTTCATTAACTAATTATGTGAATGGATACAAGACATAGGAATCTTACCAGGTAAGTATTTAAACAGCAATAATTTTCTGAACAAGTAATATATCGGAATGTCTTCTAGAGCAGTCTGGAATAGAGTGTCCCAGTGGAGCACTTACAAAAGCTCTAATATCAATTAAGTGAATGACTAGCAGGTGCAAACAAACAAAGAGACTGTGAATACTAAGATCTAATATCTACTAATGTGTTAAATATCATGGAAGTGAAATCTAAATATTAACTGTCTTATAATAGTCTCTTTCTCCTTAACTGTCTACTGGCAAAGGGTCAATGAGCCATTACCATGGTGGATGTTTTCTAGTATTATTGGTAGTGAATCTGCTCTACTTTCTAAAACTCTTAAGGCTAATTTAGACACAATGATTATCGCTCAAAAGATGTCTTTTGAGCGACTTTTGAGTGATAATTATTGTGTCATTTACAGTGCAAGATCATTGCTCAAACGTTAAGCGATCACCTTGCACTCCGAGAGGAGGATGCAGAAGACAAGCGGGGTGTCCCTGCTTGTCTTCTGCATCCAGCTGTTCTCTGCTCAGAGCACCCGGCTGTTATACAGCCAAGCGCTCCAAGTAGGGTATGGAGAACACAGCTGGACCGCTCTGTTCTTCATTCCCAACCTGTCATCAGGGAGCGGGATACAGCTGAAACAATAGTATCAGCTGTATCCCGCTGTGAGACAACGATGAGCGACGGCTTAACGAAAACTGCACAACGTCAGTGCAGTTAGACACAATGATTATCCTTCAAAACACGTCTTTTGAGCGATAATCATTGTGTCTAAATGGGCCTTTACTGTAAGGGTTTAAGCACTTGGGAGTGTTTTAGCCCCGTTAAGCGCGTTATTTCTACATGTGAGAAAAGTTAGGATTTGTCTAATTTTCTTGCATATAGTTTATACTGCGTGCAAGAAAGACAGGACCTATCGTCTCACTTTTTATTTCAAACTCGCTTGTGCTAGTGCATAGTTTGAATAGTCCAGAAAAAAAAACCTGGTTCGTGTGCTAATATACTCCGTAGTGGTGAGTGTGTTAGCACATGCCCCATGTGTTTTTGCCCTCACGTTGGAGATCCACTGGGAATTTTTTTGCAGTGAATATGCCATTGCAAAAACCAAAACATGAAGTCCAGTGCTTTTGAATATCTTGTGATTGTCAAGTCGCAGTGCACTGCATTCACATTCATTATAACCCAATGATGCAGTGCTGTGTTGTGGAAAGTCACTGTGTAGCTCTAGTCTAAATCGACATGCTGTAGATTTAAAATTCCCAGTGCAAATCAATTTATGATGAAGATTTTTTTCTGCAGCCTCTGACACTTATACACAGCATCTGTATATCTCTAACTGAGAATGGAATCATATCCAAGCAAGGAAAATTAAGAAAACCTTGCCCGGAATACTTGCATTTAGATGATGGTTCAAGTGGTTGTCTTATCACAGCCTGCCCCTTTAGGGTGGCTTCAGACGACCGTGTGCACAAATACACTCGCTTCAGCGTGACATATTTGTGCATGAATGAGCCATTTTTGCATGCCCATTGGCGCATAGTACTGCCCTTTTTTTTTTTTTTATACACGCATGTCAGGTTGACATGCGTGCGTAAAACACTCCTACTCTGATTTAAAACACTAGTTAGCCTAATGAATTCCGGATGTGTTCTTTTCCCCATGGTGTTGCATATTTGCGCGGGTATTGACTGCGTATTTGCACACGCCCCATAGACTTTTATGGGGCCCTTGGTGCACAAATATGTAAGGAAATAGAGCAGGTATTTATTTTTTGCGTGCACTGGGAATGCACCCGCAAGAAACGTTCATGGGAATGAAGCCATTGTTCACCTATATATTACGCACCCCAAAACACACGTAAATATGGTCATCTGAAAAAGCCGGTAGTTTGAAAGTCACCTTCCCAGACCCCCAGCAAGCAGAGTTTTGTTGTGGGAAGTTGCTGTTAGCTACGTCCTTTGCCTGCGAAGGACTCTACAGTGGAAATGTAGAACTATATGTGTCACTTGAAATGAATGGATGTAATACCAAGGACTGATTCAGTCTTAGGGCCCCTTCACACAAGCACAGGCGGAAAAACTCACATGTCAGCGCAACATATTTGTGCTATGGATGAGGCTTTTTTGCGTGTATCGGTGCATAGTACTATACTTTTTGCACAGGCTGTCTTGGGTTTTTTTGCACATGGGACACTATCACACCCAGATTTAAATGCTATTTAGCCTAATGAGGTCCAGATGTGTTCTCCTATTCATGAAATTTCTCAACGTATTCGATATTTGTGCGTGTATTGAGTGCACATTTGCATATTTCCCATAGACTTCTATGGGGACCTTTGGTGTGCAAATGCACACAAAAATAGAGCATACTGTGTTTTTTTGCACTCACATGTGCAAAAAGGAAAATTAGAACTGACCCATTGACATCAATGGGTTCTATTCTCTCCATATTGTGTGTGCAAAAGGGTCCAGCTAAAAGAGCCCTAAGAAAGAGTTATGTGCTACTCTGGCTCGTGGGGTAGAGGGATACTGAGTAGGGAATACCCCTTTATCCCTTCCATATGCCCTAAAAGAATATATGAGCAGGGGCTGTTATAATGGGACAACACCTTTTAAAAGAAATAGTGACTCAAGACATGTACCATATGGCTCAAATTTGGCAGGAGGCTGCAAATCTCTTGTCCTTTTATATTTCTGACAATATATCACCAATTCACTACATTTTTCAGGCTTTCCAATTCCATTATATCAACTTAAAATACTACCGTAGACTGATGTTTAAATAGATCGTATGAAGAGACTTTTCAGCAGAAGTACATTGTGATATTTGACACACTGTGCTGTGCTTAATGTCAGGTACAACACCACTCAATAGACTGTCACAGAATGTTCCTGTGGTGCTTCCATGTGCACATAGAACAGAATGACTAAAATAAGCTAGCCAATTAAATTATAATATCTGAATAGAGTCAGACTTGCAGAAACTCTGTGAAGTGAAGGCATTTCTATTGCTGGAATAATGTTCTCCATGGTACAATGAATTGTACATACATCAGTAACACAGCACAGTAATGTCAGAAAGGCACTTTGCGCTAGTTCTGGTCAACCACTAACAGAATATTTAAAAATATAGACATCTTTGTCCTGGAGAAGCATGCTTCTTGAGTGTTATTACTGCCAGCAAGAAAATTATTTTACTTGATTAGATCCTTTAATGGGCAGAAAGACTCTAATCAACAGTACTCACGGCTGATAGACTAATGTGAAATGCAGGCTAATGACACAATGTACAATATAAATGGAAGTGGAGCCGTGAACAGAAGAAAATACACGGACGTTTTGTTGTCGCTTAATTGCATTTCACTTACTAAATTGTTTAGATTAATTGTACAAACCAAGTTTGATAATGGGAAGGCAGAAAATATCCATAATTGTCCTCTACCCTAAAGTGCATGTTCTGTTTCTTCGATAAGTGACATGGGGATAAGTTATACATACCTTTGCAGCTGGTCTCAGAAGAATCATAGAATGGTAGAGTTGGAAGGAACCTCCAGGGTCATCGGGTCCAACCCCTGCTCAGTGCAGGATTCACTAAATCATCCCAGACAGATATTTGTCCAATCTTGTTTGAATACTTCCATTGAAGGAGAACTCACCACCTCCCGTGGTAACATGTTCCACTCATTGATCACCCTCACTGTCAGAAAGTTTTTTCTAATATTTAATTTGTGTCTCCTCTCTTTCAGTTTCATCCCATTACTTCTAGTCTTTCATTGTGCAAATGAGAATAGGGCTGATCCCTCTGCACTCTGACAGCTCTTCAGATATTTGTTGACATGCATCTCAGCCTTCTTTTTTGCAAGCTAAACATTCCCAGATCCTTTAACCATTCTTCATAGGACATGATTTGCAGACAGCTTACCATCTTGGTAACTCTTCTCTGAACTTGCTCTAGTTTGTCTATGTCCTATTTAAAGTAGGGTGCCCAGAACTGGACACAGTATTCCAGATGAGGTCTGACTAAGGAAGAGTAGAGGGGAATAATTACCTCATGTGATCTTGACTCTATGCTTCTCTTAATACATCCCAGAATTGCGTTTGCCTTTTTGGCTGCTGCATCACATTGTTGACTCATGTTCAGTCTATGATCTACCTTGTTTCCCTGAAAATAAGACATACCCTGAAAATAAGACATAGCATGATTTTCCAGAATTTTTGAGGATGCAAAATGATTTTTCAGGCTTTGAGGATGCTTGAAATATAAGCCCTACTCCAAAATTAAGCCCTGCTAACAGTTAATTAAAAAAGTCCATTTAAATAGTGTCCAGGCAGCTATACATGTAAAAAAGTTAAACCTTTTTGAACAAAAATTAATATAAGACACTGTCTTATTTTCGGGGAAACACGGTATTAGTATACCCAAGTCTTTTTCCCCAGTGCTGCTGCTTAGCTCAATTCTTCCTATTCTGTATGTGCTTTTTTCATTTTTATTGCCCAGATGTAGGACTTTGCATTTCCTCTTGCTAAATACCATTCTGTTAGTCGTTGCCCACTGTGCAAGCTTTTCTAGATCTTTTTGAATACTCTCTCTCTCTTCCCTAGTGTTAGGTAATCCTCCTAGCTTTGTGTCTTCAGCAAATTTGATCAGTTTCAAAAGACCTGAAACCAATCTTCAAAACCATTGCATGCCATATGTAAATGATGCTAGAGCAGTCCGATGGGTGCTCCATTGCTGAATAGTGGTCCTGGGATTTCTGCATTAAACGACTGCCAACCCTCCAGTAAGGGCTCTGGGTGTGGACCCACTGTGCTAACCATCCAAATCTGGTTTTTAGACTAGACCTGATATGGCTGGCAGCTGACCCCAGTGTTCAGAGGTGCCAAAGCAGGGAAATCTTAAATGCGTAACTTGCCCTTACCTAAGCAGGAAGATCCCTGCCTATATGCAGGGTAGGCGTCCTGATAAGAACAGACCCGCACTGGAACCTTGGGGCTGATTATCTTTGACAGGAAACAGGGACAGTGTACACAAAGCGCAAATCAGGACAAACTACCACAGAAACAGGAATGATGCACAGACTAGACAGAAATGGACAGACACACACATGCTAAAGCATAAGGCAAAGAACATATAAAATAAAGAAATACAGATACCTGCTCCAAACTATGAACAGTCCTGAGACAGGCAACCTAGATGTGCTGGGTGTCTGAAGCAAACACACATCAATTCTGAGGCAAAGAGGGAGGGTCCTCAGCTAACTTAAATAGGAGGGTAATTGCTATCTAAGCAGCAGCTAGGCTGTGAGCACTGAGAAGGGTTAACTCCCTCATTGCTGGTAGAAAATAGAACAAAGAGTACATTGAAGCAGAAGAAGCAGAGCAATGCTAGCGTCGGAATAGCAAGAGGGCGGCAGACACAGATAGCTGACCTATCACCTTCCTTGTCTCTTGATTGTCTCTTAAGTCATTTCAGAATAAGCGTAGTTTGAAATTTGACTTGGAAGGCGTTCTGAGTCACCGGGGTGTGCCGTGACACCCCCCCCCCCCTCTAGATCATCTGGAGTGACAGCTTTCTCCTTATACACAAGCAGGAAAAGGAGCTGTCACTCAACATGGTTGGGATGGGGAGAGTCAAGCTTCAAAGTATGTTTATTCAGAACTGCTGCACTGTTTCAGAATAAAACATATATGGGTGCAGTGTATATATCTGTCCCAGGTTCATGTGGTTCGAGAGGTTATTATGTAGTTATTATGTCACAGCTTCCCACCAAACACTAATGCGACACTGAATGTACAACCCCAGAAAAGCGTAGCCAAAGAGATCAGTCATTAAATAGTTTCACCAAACTTTTCATATAAATCAATAGTACAGTCAAATATATCACACTTTGTGATATATTCTATCAAAGAAAAATGCCCCCCCCCCCCCCTTTAGCGGTCTGGCTCCTTTCCTTCTCTCCCACCCTCTTAAACTGTTCACCCATGCTAAAAAGGGATTATATGTGTCTTGCGGTGCTTTCACATTTCACAATTTGAACGATAAACATTCAGTGTAAACATAGCCATGACATGATGACTTGTTCACTTATCATTCATTGTTCATTACATGCGAGCATGAAAATGATTCTTGGCTCAGTCGCTAATCACCCAGTTTAAACACTGATTGTTCAGTAATTCTCAGTCACTGGTACAGTGAACTGAATGATCCAGTAAAAAAAAAATATTAAAATAATCTCTGTGTTTAAGCTGATTGCCCCCTGATTGTCTGTGACATTGTTTGCTCTTCTGCTCAGGTGAATGATTATCGCTACATGTAAAAGTACCCTTGGTAAACAAGACAGACTAACAGCTCACTGACAGATCAGATTACATGCTGCTCATAGAAGAATTACATAGGCATAAGATGAGTGAAGTAAGGGAGACACACGCAGAGAGGCTGCTGCAGATAATAGTTTTCTGTCTCACCTCAAGTGCTTTATTCACATCGATACTATTCAATGCTTCTTTATAATGTCCTACGTGATGCTGATTCTTTTTTTTTAAATAAAGTCTTTATTTGTAATTTTCATTTAACAGAAACATTTGCAATTCGGTATCAGTGGAGTGGCACGCATGTCTAGACAATTAGCCGTAAGGTCTTCTATCTCTTTTATTTCCTCTATCATATAAAACCATAAAGAGAGCCGAGGTGGCCCTGACTCATGCCAAAGCATGTGATGCTGATTCTAAGTGAGGGCTCTTTCACATGGGTGCTGCCCGCCTGCAGTTTAGCCACGTGCACAGTTCGCGGCTACACTGCTATTAAGATCACATGAATGAGTTCATTCCAGCTACTTCACACGATTCGCAGTGCGGGCTGCGTGGTTTCCAGCTCCTATAGAACAGGTCCTATCTTTGCACGCACCACGGCGCTAGAGGCACACATAGCACTTGCATGTCCTATTTTTGTGACATGCGAGTATTTAGCGTGGCTACAAATCCTGCATGTGAACGCTTCTATAGCAAACAATTGTTTTTTTAGAAGCGCTTCCTGTGCACTCCTATCCAGCGCGGGGACAGCACTCATGTGAAAGAGCCCTGAAGGATACTTAGGGAACAGAATCTGCTGCTTTCTCCTTTGCTGTGTATAGGAGCTATCATTATAGCTAGTCTCCACCCAATAGCTCAGGGATGACTGAAAATTAAAGGCGCATCCCGCAGAGGGCAAAACCATAAGTTCCATATGCAAGTCATACAATCATCAGAAATACTATTTTATGTAGTAAACACATATTACAAAGTGCTCTTCACAGATTATTATCACTTACATTGGACTCTGTCCTCACTGGAGCTCATAATCCATATTCACCTATCTGTTTTATTTGGAGTGTGGGAGGAAACTGGATTACCCAGACGAACCCCACACAAAGGGGAGAACATACATGCAGGTGTTGCCCTTAGTCAGATTTGAACTAAGGACCCCAGTGCTGCAGGGCAAGCAGTGCTAAGCACTGAGCCACCATGCTGTTATACCTTATGTAAACATACATGACAGCTTATTATGTAATGTCGCCTGAAATGACAGGTAAGATTCAACTAGAAATATAACTTCTGATTTACAGCATTGTAAACCTTATTAATCTAACCAGGAAAACCCGATTACTTCACATATGCTTCAGAATACACCGAAGAGTATCTACAAGTAGGGAAAGATTGATTCTAGAAAGGTTGGCAGTTGCCTAATTTTAAAAATCATTTTCAGAAAGACTTGAGGAATTCAAAGAGTTTTGGTTTGTAAAACACACCCATATTAGTAGAGTGGCCTCATTAGAAGGTTACGTCTGAAGAAGGTCCTCAAGACAACACTGCACCTGATGGACATCAGAACAGGGAATATCATAAGAATCCCTCAGTAGTGCAGCCTCAGCCTCCAGGCTTAGAACTTCAAGCAACTATATCTGTGCACAGACGTAAATGTTAAAATAGTTTTTGCACTTTCCTTCACGGTAAAGGAGCTTTTTTAAAGGCAAACGAAGATGGACGGAGACAGCTGAATTGCAAAATCCAATAAAGAAGATCTTTTCATTTACTGAAAACACTGCTGTCAGTATTCATGAAACAACTTTATTGCTTTTTTCTTTCTTCTGTAGCTCCATACATTGATATCGATATACGACAAATTAATAGTAGGATCCAAAGCTATAAAGGTAGCATTAAGAATTCCCCTGTGTCACTAGCTTTATAATTATTGACAGCTTACTTTTTTATATCTTCATCTTTGCTTATTCCTATGGCAGGCTGTACATGACCGGGTCGGATTCTGCATGCGGGAGCCCACAGCGGAATCCAGCCCTGACTGCAGCCGGTGTCCGCACGTACCTGTCACTTTTCTTCTTTATCTGTACTGCGGATGGCTGCGGCGAGCCGCCATTGGACTTGCACAGTACAGATGTTTTTTTTTTCTGCGCCGTCGCTAGGCAATGACACAGGTAACGGCAAACTGTCTGCAATGTCAAACGCGGATGGGCCATGATTTGGACAGCTTCCATTGACTTGCCAATGTATGGAAGCTGTCCATACTAAAATTGAACATGCTGTGATTTCCCCTCTGCTCGCGGAAATTGCAATTGGTTTCCGTCAACGTGTAGGAAAAAACTATTTTTTACATAGCATGCTACGAACAATATTTGCTGCGGATCTGCAGTGGGGATTCCGTAATGCAAATCTGTTAATGTGCAGCCGGCCTAAGAACCATCAGACAAGATTCCCCCTATGCCACCAAAAGATGTCACCTGACTGCTGCAGCCAATCAGAGGCTGCAGCCTTACCATTCTGAACTCTTGACATCATGGCACCAAGGAGCGCTAATGCCAGGAGAAAAGGCGGTGATGCTGCAGTCTCTGATTGGCTGTAGAAGTCAGGTGATTTCTGTTGACATCATCTTCAACAACAAACACTGGGAGTACAGCGGGGCTACAGCACTGTATCACAATGGCAGAAAACAGGTAAGTATGGCTGATTTTGTTATTTTAGCACAGTTGGTGCTAGATTGGGAATGTTGTCTGGTAACCAGAGAACTACTTCAACTATGACTATAGCTAAAATAATATTGCCTAATATATTAACAGCATTTTATAACAGTTAAAGGGGTATTCCCATCTCCGTTCTTCATGGCTACTCTGTTCTATCGGAAACAGCGCTGCGATATGTGCCCAGCTGTTTCCCTAGGCTCCGGCCAGTAGCCATAGCAGCTGTTTCTCATCTCAACTAAGAAAGGCATCTAAAACTGCATGATAAAACACATTTTTAAAAAATATCAGTTTTTTTTTTATTAAACTTTTTTGCAATATTTTAGTGACATTTTCTACATATGTCATTTTCCAAGTCCTATACAGAAGCCTATGGGAAAAACACCAGAAAAACACGGTACCTAGAGTAAGCTGTATTTTTAATAACTGGAAAATACAAAAAACCTAAATGCATTGTATGTAATGAGTTTTATCTTTCCCTATAGCGTTTAGTGACTTTTTTGACTAACACAAAATACCATGAAAAGCTCTTCAAGATATAAAACGCTGTGTGTGAAAGCAGCCTAATGAAGAATAATTGGTTTTATAGAAAACATACAAGAAAACTAATTTCTTTTTGGTTATCTTACATTGCTATAAGGCATAACTCCAAATCAAACATGAAACTCAGTCAGCCTTGTAGTTCATGGTTAGGAAAAAACAGAAATCTAATATATAGCTATGATACAGAACGCATAAAATATTTATATGCCCTGTTAATTACAAATACAAATTGTATCTGTGCTGAAGTGATTAGAAAACATTGCTGGGCTCTATAGCCTCCGGATATTGTTTTGCATTTCTTTGCAGCGCTACGTCTTAAAAAATGGACTTTAATTATGTAGGCAATAGTTGGCAATTTTCTAAACTGTGATCTTACATGGTACCTTCAGGGGTTCCGGTTTTAATTTGAATGATCAGAACATCTGCTAACATTAAGGATCGCTTGCTTGAATGCAGCACAAAACAACGCCAATATTAACCAGATGGAAATCACCAAGTCATTAACAACAGAAATGATCCAGTGGCAGTCAGCCTTATTGGAGCAATGTCATTCATCAGGAACCTTATTGAAAATAGTGATTGTGAAATAATATTCTTAGGATGGCTACAAGACTCGCCAGAAATGACATTCACACTTCAGCAACCAAGCTTCCATGGATCAAAACTTAAAAAAACTGTTTCTTTACTACCTAAGATAAAAAAACAGCATGTTCTTTCGAATGTAATTCTATAGTGTGAAACTGGAGCTAAAAGTAACATTTAAGGTCATTATTGATAGTAACACAATGTCAAAGGTATTAATCCTAAAATCGGTTAAGCTCCTGAAGCGGACAGTAGACTTGACTTGCTTACATGAAATATAAACAGATAAATAATATTTAAGTAAATGAACTACGAAGGGTTAATCCCAAGCAATCAAGAATCCATTAATTGGATATATTTTACAGCTAAACATGGAAGAACGGTACTGGGAGTAATGAAGCGCTCATTGTACAGTCACTTTCCTTTCTATAACCAAGTAGCATGATCACTTGGCTCATACCAATCATCTGTTTGGAAATTCTGCACTTAAAATATAATTGTATCTAATCTGCATCTTAATGAGGTTCAGCGCTTTGTAGTGTTATAGCCTCTTGTCATCAACAGTGTTTTTATTCTGATGTGTGAGTGACAGTCTGACACGTGGGGCTGCTAATTTATGTAGTTAAAACACATGAGAAGCTCACTGGATTATACTAGGATTCTAAAAGTCTTTAGATGATCTTTAGAAAATGCTTGCCTACACCATTCTGTAATATATCTTTAGAGATGAGCAGATTTTAAAAATTCTATTCTCCATTGGGTCTCAAAATTTAGGATCACTTTGATTCATTGTGGATCTGGAAGCTGGTCCATAGATTCAACTATCTTCATCATTTAATTGTTTTCTATACAATCAGCTTGGAATAGTAAGTTAGGCAAAATTCATGTATTTCTTCAAGAATATTCACATTTATCTTGTTCAGGTCAAGGGGAAGATCAATATGGTTCATGTAAAATATATACCCGAGTCATTACATTCAGGCACACACTTGGGTATAATGTTGGCTGAGAGTGTGCCACTTGGCTCTTTGGTTTAGATTTTTAGATTTAGAGATCACTTTTATGGCTTTGTTCAGTTACCTTATAATTGTGAAAGGTAGCCACATACTATTGCCAATGGTTCCTTTTGCTATATATATGTACACACACATATATACACACACACACGTAGCCAGTATTACCAATAATACTAAGGACTACGGGTGGTGGGAAGGCTTAAAAGTTCTCAACCTGACCAAGTAGGTAATGAGCTAAGGGCATGAAACTTTGAAGCTATTCAATATGCTTCCTTCTGAACCTCAACACACTTGTTGCATCATTTCTGAAAGTTCTTTAGGCTGCCTGTCCACGGGCGTTGCGGTATCCCACAGCGAATCTCGGGAGCATGGGCCAGCAGACCGATCTCCGCTGTCAGCCTATCTAACAGATAGGCTGACCACAGAGAATCGTGGCAATTCGCAGCATGCTGCCAATTGCCGGCCATGAGAGGAGAATCGCAATGATTATCTGCTCGTGGACAGGGGGCCGTCGCTTTCCATAGCAATGCTATGAAAAGCTTTAGACAGGGTGATTCGCTGGCGATTTACCGCCGGCGGAATCACGCCTATGGACAGGGGGCCTCAATCCTTCCAAAAAGACCTTGGATGTTTGGCTACTGAAAAACTGCTCTGTTGCTGTTATCACATGTGAATCATTCAAAAATTTGCATCCTCTCAAGTTTTTTTTAGGTTTGGAAATAGGTAATAGTCTGACTTAGCAAGATCTGGTGTGTAGGATGGATGAATCCAAAGTCAGTATTCGGTTCTGACAATTTTTGCTACAACTAATAAAAATTAAATAGATCAATGCGTTACTTCAAACTCGCCTTAGCTGCCATACAGCTACAAAAGCTTTCTTCTATGTGCTTATCTCAAAAGGTGCAGACTGGAGTGAGTGCAAGAAGCAAACGTATAAACTAATCGTACTGCCGTATTTATGTGAGTCAGTACAAAGGTGAGGACATGAGGCATTTACAATGTAAACCCTAACATTTTATGGCATGTGTCAGCAGTCTTCTGCTCATGGTAGATCTCCCCTGCATTTATTAAGCCCTGATATTCTGCACTGTGGAACAACATTAAATGTGGAATGGAAATGCAATTGATCCAATAGGATATGAAGAAATTGTCTGACTTTTAGCCAGCAGGCCTCTTTTAGACAAACCGATTCTTATTTGAACGAGTGAATAAGAGAAGGACCTTACCGCTAGCTCGTTCGCGCTCAGACAGGCAGACACATCATTGGCACGTTCAAATAAGCATCATGCAGTATCATCCAGTCTTTCACATTTGCTGTAGAAGTAAATGAAAGGGACTGAAAGAGGACTCTTTGAGGGGTTCTTCACTTGAGCATATTTGTGCAAACTGACCACAGAGAATAGTACCCATTGATTTCATCTCATGCGTCCATAAAAATATAGGCCCTGTTCTATCTTCCTGCATTTGGACGAGCAAAAAGCAAACTATTCTTGTTCCTAATTCAGCCTTTGACTTGTGTTTAGACTGAACGATTATTGTTCACCTTTGCTTTTTTTTAAGCACCTTTAGATGCAGCAATGCATCGAACTCAGGAATATTAGATTGTTGAAATGAATGAAATTTAAATTTTAAATCCGGTTTCTGAAGTGGTTTTATATGATTCTTGAGAAGTTCTGCTTTTATTGGACGTCACTAAACAGAGACCTTCAACAGAAACATTCTTAATGCATTTAAAGCTTCATGAGATACTAGTGATATATGTGTGAAAAAATATGTTTCCCTATATAAATATACCGTATTATAATGCAAGCTGAATTCAAATATATATATATATATATATATATATATATATATACACACTACCGTTCAAAAGTTTTGGGGTCACATTGAAATGTCCTTATTTTTGAAGGAAAAGCACTGTACTTTTCAATGAAGATAACTTTAAACTAGTCCTAACTTTAAACAAATGCACTCTATACATTGCTAATGTGGTAAATGACTATTCTAGCTGCAAATGCCTGGTTTTTTGTGCAAAATCTACAAAGGTGAATAGAGGCCCATTTCCAGCAACTATCACTCCAGTGTTCTAATGGTACAATGTGTTTGCTCATTGGCTCAGAAGGCTAATTGATGATTAGAAAACCCTTGTGCAATCATGTTCACACATCTGAAAACAGTCTAGCTCGTTACAGAAGCTACAAAACTGACCTTCCTGTGAGCAGATTGAGTTTCTGGAGCATCACATTTGTGGGGTCAATTAAACGCTCAAAATGGCCAGAAAAAGAGAACTTTCATCTGAAACTCGACAGTCTATTCTTGTTCTTAGAAATGAAGGCTATTCCATGCGAGAAATTGCTAAGAAATTGAAGATTTCCTACAACGGTGTGTACTACTCCCTTCAGAGGACAGCACAAACAGGCTCTAACCAGAGTAGAAAAAGAAGTGGGAGGCCGCGTTGCACAACTAAGCAAGAAGATAAGCACATTAGAGTCTCTAGTTTGAGAAACAGACGCCTCACAGGTACCCAACTGGCATCTTCATTAAATAGTACCCGCAAAACACCAGTGTCAACATCTACAGTGAAGAGGCGGCTGTGGGATTTTGGGCTTCAGGGCAGAGTGGCAAAGAAAAAGCCATATCTGAGACTGGCCAATAAAAGAAAAAGATTAAGATGGGCAAAAGAACACAGACATTGGACAGAGGAAGACTGGAAAAAAGTGTTGTGGACGGATGAATCCAAGTTTGAGGTGTTTGGATCACAAAGAAGAACGTTTGTGAGACGCAGAACAAATGAAAAGATGCTGGAAGAATGCCTGACGCCATCTGTTAAGCATGGTGGAGGTAATGTGATGGTCTGGGGTTGCTTTGGTGCTGGTAAGGTGGGAGATTTGTACAGGGTAAAAGGGATTCTGAATAAGGAAGGCTATCACTCCATTTTGCAACGCCATGCCATACCCAGTGGACAGCGCTTGATTGGAACCAATTTCATCCTACAACAGGACAATGACCCTAAACACACCTCCAAATTGTGCAAGAACTATTTACAGCAGAAGCAGGCAGCTGGTATTCTATCGGTAATGGAGTGGCCAGCGCAGTCACCAGATCTGAACCCCATTGAGCTGTTGTGGGAGCAGCTTGACCGTATGGTACGCCAGAAGTGCCCATCCAACCAATCCAACTTGTGGGAGATGCTTCTAGAAGCGTGGGGTGCAATTTCACAAGCTTACCTCAACAAATTAACAGCTAGAATGTCAAAGGTGTGCAATGCTGTAATTGCTGCAAAAGGAGGATTCTTTGACGAAAGCAAAGTTTGATGTAAAAACAATGTTATTTCAAATACAAATCATTATTTCTAACCTTGTCAATGTCTTGACTCTATTTTCTATTCATTTCACAACGCATGGTGGTGAATAAGTGTGACTTTTCATGGAAAACACAAAATTGTTTGGGTGACCCCAAACTTTTGAACGGTAGTGTATATATATATAAATATGTGTGTGTGTGTGTAAACAGTTTGGCATAAGTCTTCGAGGGAACCTGTCACTTACTTTTAGGCCTGTAAGCTAAACTTATGGGCGGAAGGTATGTGACCTATGAAGTCCAGGGATATAAGTGTTATACTTACCTCCCCATTGTTCCCCAGACGTCAGCAATGAAAGCTGCAGTTGACTTCCAGAGCTGATACCAGCGGAACAACAGAAAAGGCAAGTATAACACTTATATCCTCTGTTTCAGCTGGTCCCCTACTTTAGACCGATAAGCATAGCTTTTAGGGCTAAAAGTAGGTAACTGAGTCTCTTTAAAGATTTTGTAGTATCGATCAGTATCCATAAATCGTGTAAATTATAAGGTATGGCAACTGGGGCAACACGTGACCTACGGTAATTAGGTTTTGCAATCATTTACCAAGACATCAGCATTTACAGTTAGCAATCTCCATATTTATATGACATTCTGGGACAACCACAATCATTGGCTGTTTGTTCTATTACTTTAGAAACATGGCAAGACATACACATTGTTGGGGTTTAGGTTGCTATTTTTGGCTGCAATGTCTTTCTATTACGTAAGCTGCTGGGATCTGTAATAGAACTAAGGTTCCTAGCAGCACATCTCACAGGTGAGGGTTAATTGAGCTGGGTGTGGTATTCTCCAGCAGCCAATCCATTTTAGTCTGCAGCACATAAGAACCAGCATCTCTCAGTAGTTGACGCTGGTCTTGTACTGTTTGGATGTATCTGTCTTGTTCCCACTCACATCTGTGTTTGCAAGTAGGTCGGTTATGTTTCTCTGCTTCACATAAGACGTTTGGAGGCCGCACCTGTCAGTGGAAAGGAAAAAGGGGAGCTGCATGTGCTGCAGACTAGGACTACAGGTGTCCAAACCATCTTTAGGGAAGCAGCGAGACACAACCGACCTACTTGCAAACACAGATCTGAGTGGGAACAACCTGTGAGATGTGCTGCCAGGAACCTTAGTACTACAGATCCCAGCAGCACACATAACACTTTCATTTAGACATGACCTAAAGTTTCTTATTTTAATAGATGTGTTTTTTAAATAAAAATATTTATTTACAAGTTAAAGTGTTTTATATCTCCTCTGATTTAAAGTTGCGTCAAAAGGAAATTTTAAGTTAAAGCTTAAAAATACAAAAAACTGCTGCAAATGGACTAAACCATAACTATGTGATAGCCAATGTGATCGTTTGTAAAAGTACAAATCACTTTAAGATGATATTTTTGTGCAGAAATTTTGCTCTAAAGTGCTGGTCACTACGTGTCTCACTTTCTTCTAACTTGCACTCCACTACCTGTTATCATGTGAAGTCCACATCTAGTAACAGAGACAACAGTACGGATTATGAGAAATGGCTGTGGGGGGGGGGGGGGGGGGGTGCTTGCTGAACTCTCGTGCTGCCCAAAGAAGACCATGGAAAAGAGACACAGAGAGACTAACAACCAACACTTGTACTGCCTTGCAGCTACTGAAATCACATATTCACTGCTCAGTACTGCTGTGTAATGTCCTCCATGATGCTATTACTGATGAAGGTATGCTACAAAGAGCTAGAGAAGAAAATATCCTGCTCTCTTATGTATGACAATATTCTAACAAGTCTGCACCCACCAATTCAGGAGCAGCTCAGAATTACATATAAAGCCTGTAAAAGGGAAACTGGTGAGAAATTCCACATAAAAGTAATATAATGACCAGAAAGTGTAACTCCTTATGTACACACACGACAGCTTATTCTGAAAAGGCACCCGAAAGTACGAGTACACTTTAAATGTGGTTGAATAGATTTAATACATGTAGTGCTCAACAAGTAAAATATGAGCAATGTCATAATCGTCCCCCAGCATATGGCACGGATGTTTTCTGCTGCATTACAATAAAGTATTGGATACCAGAAACAGCAATATAGTATTCAGTTGTAAGATGCACAGGATAAGTGCAGCAAATTTCTGCAGCCATACAATATCACTACTAGAACACTTCCACTTGTAAAATAAGTGCCATTTCAAATAAACAATTAGTTTTCTTAAGAAGGTTTTTCTATTGTAGAGTGTTTTAGCATATCACCGGGATATGTCACAACATTTTGATGGAGGGGGTATTGTCTGATCTCTGGGCTCCCTCAAGTCCAGAATCTAGAAGATGAAGGAACTGAGGTCCAGTCAGCTTTCCTCCCGTATAGCAGCGCTACCAGCCACCTGCTGCAGATGGAATTGCCCTATTGAAGCAGTAGGGGTATGTTGCAGGCTGCTGCACAGTAGGTGGTTGAGAATGTGCTGTGCAAGGACACACTGTGAAGAAGTTCTAGAAGTTTTACCCCCACTGATCAGTGACATCAGTATGCTATTCATCGTTTATGTTTTAGTCCGCATTTTGCTCCTTGTAGCTTTGATGATTTCTGCTTATTCTACTTTTTGAATGGTTCCCTTCATATAGTCATTCTGTTTTAGTACACTCCTATCATTTGTATGGCCAATATTGCCAAGTGGAAAAAAATCTATTCAACCCATATGCTAGTTGTAAACTACACAGAGGCACCTGCATCCAGTAGATAAACTCATTTAGCTGTGATATTTTCAATGTAATTAACATTTATGTGTAGAGAACATGAACATTCTCCTCCATTTAAAACACAAAATAATAGAATCGAGATAATCTGAATAAATTCCATGACAAAAATAGCAAATATTATCTCCACTGACAACATAATTCACTGACAGCTTCAGTGCAGCTCGAAATATAACTGAATATTGGAAAGGAAAATGAAATTTTATTTTCATTCAACCGAGAGAGATAATAGTTTTCCTTATACTGTTAATTATATTATTTTCTGCAAATCCAGATCCAGTAGCTGCAGCTGAAATGCAGCATATTACAAGCAAATAGCTACACTACAAATCTACGGCATCCTTGGCAGACGAATGTGTTCAGAAATTTTTGTGCCATTTTCTACCCTTGTAAAGCTCAATGAACAAATTTTGGTAGCGCACTGCAGGCACAACAATATATTTGGAATCCTCCCAGGCCAGATGGAAGGTAAAGAATACATAAACATATGAAGTGTATATATACACAAACATGCAGAAAAGTTCAATGTAACATAAAATCATCCCTTTATAAAATTCGTAGGGGCAAAAGGAATTGGTAAATCACCAGCAGTGTGCGCTCACACACGTCAATTCAATCTAATACAATTTTTAAAGCAAAAGCAGAATGTATTCAAAAAAATATAATTTGCTTCATTTTACCGTCGGCGCCTCACATTGGCTTCAAAAACTACATCAAAATGACACTTGAAACGTGCCCTAATGGTGATGGACAAGGTCTTTTACATAGTCTTCCAGGAAATGTAAGGTAATCTATACGATATATATCTTGTATATATAAAGGAGAAAGCCCTCTCTGACTGACTGACTCGCCACTAATTCTCTAACGTCCCAATGTTGTACAAATGTGAAATTTGGCAGGAACATTCTTTAGGTCCTAAATAGGAAAAGTAGAGGGGTCACAAGATGGTAATTCAATGCTAAGTGCAAAAGTATTGGCACCCCTGTGTAATGTATCTAAACTAATTCTCTAACTTCCCAATGTCGCACAATCATGAAATTTGTCACACAAATATGAAAGCTGTGCTGTGATTGGTTGTTATATATTATACCACTGAGGTAACATGAAATCTGCACTGTGATTGGTTGTTATATATTATACTGCTGAGGTAACATGAAAGCTGCACTGTAATTGGTTGTTATTAGAGATGAGCGAGTATACTCGCTAAGGCACATTACTTGAGTGAGTAGTGCCTTAGCCGAGTATCTCCCCGCTCGTCTCTAAAGATTCGGGGGAGCGGCGGGGGAGAGCGGGGAGGAACGGAGGGGAGATCTCTCTCTTCCTCTCTCCCCCCCGCTCCCCCCTGCTCCCTGCCGCAACTCACCTGCCACTGGCGCCGACCCCCGAATCTTTAGAGACAAGCCGGGAGTTACTCGGCTAAGGCACTACTCGCTCGAGTAATGTGCCTTAGCGAGTATACTCGCTCATCTCTAGTTGTTATATATTATACTGCTGAGGTAACATGAAAGCTGCACTGTCATTGGTGTTATATATTGCAATGCTGAGGTAGCATAAGAGCTGTGCTGTGATTGGTTGTTATATATTATACCGCTGAGGTAATATGCAATCTGTGGTTTGATTGGTTGTTATATATTATACTACTGAGGTAACATGAAAGTTGTGCTGTGATTGGTTGTTATTGTTATATATTATACTGCTGAAGTAAAAGTAACCTTGACTTCCTAAAATTTTCCATGCAAACATAACACAAAAACACGTGTATCAAATTATCTCAGGTGAGCTAGTATACAATATGATGGATGTCCTAATTCAGCAAAATAAGAGAGTACTCTTAGAAATTTAACCCCAATTCCAAAAAAGTTGGGACGCTGTGTAAGATGTAAAGAAATGTAAAGAAAAAAAGAATGTAATGATTTGGGAATCTCATATAAGCATATTTTGTTCACAATAGAACAGATATAAGAAGGTGAAAGGGGACATTTTTCTATTTCATTTCAAAAAAATGTACTGATTTACAAATTGACAACACATAACAGTATAACAATGTATGGTCCAAGGTAGAGTCACAGTTCAGAATAGGTCTACAGGCAGTACGGATGTAAAAGCCGCATGTGAATATCTATTTACTGTTTACAACAAGGCCATGTATTATTTATATATAACTACAGTGTGTCACAGCACACAGCTGTCCAATTTCTATAATGTAGCCATATGGAGAAGGTCATCTATCAATACAATCATGTTAGTTAACTGGTGTCATTATACTTGACAGAAAAAAACATGTTATAAATGTCTTAAAGGGTTATTTCAAAATGGACTTTTATCACCTATTCATAGGATAGGTAATAAATGTCTGATTGGTGGAGGTCAGGGGCAACAATTGGGATGGCAGCTTATCTCCAGTACTAGATGCATTCACAGCTGGTTCTGGCCTTGGCCAATGAGATAAGGGCCAGGTATGGCATGAGCAGAGAAGTAGTGATGTGTCGTTTGGGGTAACACCACATGTTCAGCGGAGACACTTTGTCAATGAATCAAAGTACCACAGTGCCACTTCATTCAATCTCCTCACTGCAGGCGTGCAGTAAACCTGCAGTGAAGTGAATAGGGGGACGCGAGACCCACATTCTCAGTCATCTCATTCATATTCTCTGAGACCCTCACCAACCAGACTTTTATTACCTATCTTTTGGATAGGTAATGAAAGTTGAGTTTGAGAATAAGCTTTTGAAGGACTCCATACGCATTAAACTTGGGTAATCTGAAACCACCTATTTCAGTAGAATTAGACGGCTGGTGAATGTGTATATGAGCTTTCACCTGACGGATGATTTTAGGGGAAAGAAGGATTAAGCACGTTAAATTCAACACCCAATCCTTATGTTTAGAGAGACTTCACATGGGTATATGAGTTTTTGCATGTGACTCAGCGCAATGCAATTGCACTAAGAATGGAGTTTGTATATTCTTCCCGTGTTTGTGTTGGTTTCTTCTTCAAAATACTAATTATTTCATATAACGTATATAGTTATAGAGAGGAAACACAAGGAGAGCATGCAAACGTTGCCCATGGTCAGATTTGAACCTAGAATCCGAGTGCTGCAAGGCAACAGTGCTAGCCACTGAGCTATATTTATGTAAAAATAGGAATTTTAGTGGGTTTGGCCAAAATGAACCATTGGAGTTTTGGATTCTGGCTTTGACTCACAATTCCCAGTCATTGTTACAAAGCTAGTCAATGGGAATGCTGTCTTCCAATCGGTAGCGCTGCAGAGGTATTGTTCCATCTTCCCATTTGATAAATAAATACATATCACAGTATACCTCAAGTACATGAGAGTTCAAGAAATCTCATCCACATACTGTGCAAAAAGTCTGCAATGTTAACATTGACATGCAATGTGGATTTTAAACCCGCAGCATATAAATTTATGCATTGGATTTCCCCAACAGATTTCACCACTTCAAATACATCCCATGCAGACATACCCTTAGGGTGCATCACACATACAATTTTCTTGTAGTGTTAGTATATAATGGGAAGTGATTATTGTCTAATAAACACTACAAAATAGCATTTTGTATGCTGTACTTTTCTTGTAGTGCCTGTGAGTATATATTCCTTATAAAGGACATAGTGCTACTAGCGTAGTGTTAACTTATAATAAAAGTAATTATATTTTCCTGGGAAGATATTCACTAGACCAAAACTAATCATTGATCTTGGGCAATTGTATCTAAGACACAGAATGTATTACCAGCAGCTGTAAATATATTAATATAAAGCTGTCACTGAAAGCGTCATTAACTTCTCAGCATTTAGACTACATTGAGTCTCTTTTTTCCAATCTCCATTAATTTGATCAGATAGCTTTATCATTGAGACAGTTGCAATTTCCAGTTTCCATGAAGTGGTGAGAATTAGAAGCACATGCTATAATTACAAAGATACTATTTTAGTTTCAAATAATGTGCTGTCAGTACCTGAATGCATTAGAATACACGCCTGCACACCCCAGGCAGAAGGACATTTTCTGCTCTCTGACATGTGAAGATGTCCAAAGTTGGAGCAGAATCTTTCAATATCAGATTTTTGCCTGAAGAAGCAGGTTGAACGACCAAAGCTTTTTAAGTCCTTTACAGAAGGTATCGTCTATCTTCTACACCAATTTTAGTTTTTACTTTTGCAAGATTAACAAATTTTAGGAGTTTCTTTCTGAGAAGCTGTAGGCAAAATCTTAACATACTTAGAAAACACTACGCCAATAATCTCTAAGAAGAAATATCTACAAAATATCACAGTTTGCTTAATCTCTTCTTCATACATTTGACTACTTGTAAATTTGATTTATGCAGTGTTCGAGTCATTATTAGAGATGAGCAAGCACGCTCGGATAAAGCAGTTACTCGAGTAACTGCTTACTGGTCCAAACAGGCTCGGGGGGGGGGGGGGGGGCAGCGGGGATGAGCGGGGGGGGGGGGGGGGGAGAGTGAGAGAGATCTTTCCCTCCCCCCTCCGCTATCCCACACCGCCCTCCGCTCACCCCTGCCTCCCCCCACCCCCGAGCCTGCTCAGACCAGTAAGCAGTTACTCGAGAAGAGCGATGCTCACTCGAGTAACTGCTTCAACCGAGCGTGCTCGCTCATCTCTAGTCATTATGTACTCGTATGGAACAGAAATGACTTAGATCAAAGATGTCGTTATACTTGTTTGGCTAGTAACGGTATAATTAGTGGTACATTTGTTGCAGAAATTTCTGCAACCGTTTCATTAATCTGAGTTGGACTTGAAGTAATCCACGTTTATTCCCCCCAAAATCGATTCAGATAAATAGAAGTAATTTTTCAGTTGTAGATATTTCTAAAACAAATTTAATAGTTTAAGTGTAAATGAACTTTGGTCAAATCCTTCATGTGTTCAAATATTGATTGGATACTCATTTTCTCTAATGACAGCTGGGGGGTATATGAATGCAATCCAATCTGAAGACATTGGCATTACGTGGTGCCAAGAATGAGAACATATTTCTATCAGAATAACGATGAACCCTTTTGGTTATAATAAACTGTTTAGGCTTCTCTTGGATGGGTGTAAGTTGCTGTGCACCACGAGTGTATCAATGACATGCGTACTTCCTGCGCACTGATGATCCCCTTACCCTTTCTTGGTGTGTATGCGCCTGTAATATGTACCAAGATGGTGCATGCCGCAATTTTAGTTGTGGGTGTATTTCTCACAGTTAAAGTCTTTGGGAGATCGGTACTGGATATTACGTGTGCAAAAACAGCACACGTAAAACACAGTGACCATACACTCGTGTCAGAGAGGCTTTATTTCAATTTTCTTTTTGTAGTCATTAAAGTTTTTTTTTGAGTTAATTAAAAAAAATAACATAATCAAAACATGTCCCCATACCTCAGCACACCTACTGAGCCCATTGGAGTGAAAAATATATGTACTTATTATCTCCTGTGATCCCAGGAGAGCCCTTGTTATTCTGTATGTTCTAGATCTAAGGTTCCTGTCTGTTCAGTCTGCTATGTAGATTAGCTGTGCAGGCTGTGTGCACCCCCTTCCGCAGACACTGCATGCAGTTCCTGTGCTGTAGCCTCCAGCACTGAGCTCCATTATGCAACCATTCAAATAGTAAGACACTGTCTTCTTCACACAAACTCCATCTATGAGTGTTTCCCCAACTCCTTCTACCTTTTTCTCCCATTACCAGCTGAGTAAAAGATCAGTGTCGTACTGGCTGCCTAGGGTTCACTGGAGGAAATTATTCTGGGGGGCCGTCTGGCAGAGACCAGAGGATAGCAATTTGGTTCATCCAGTTGCATAAGCTTTTTGTAAGTGTGTAAGCGATTAGTGTGAATTATTGGTTTCCTGACTCCAGCCTGTTTCTGACAATCCAGACTTCTCTATTTCTAAGCTTGGCTATGCTAGTGGACTGCCCTCTCTGCAAACTGCCTGCTCTGACACAGACTATTTACAGTACTAAATCTGTTCTGCCAGCCCCAATGTTTTTGCCTAATCTCCATATCATATATATATATATATATATATATACACACCTTAGCCTGATGAGCTGCGGTTTGTTAATAAAACAACTCTGCTCTCATGTGGATGCACTATGTAACTACTCACTTTGTCTCCCACTCAGCATCACCATAGTATCTATGGTGGCCACAGAAAAAGTACCCCGCCACCACACTCTTATGAAAGCTGGCTAAAATAAAATCTGTATTTGTTGCCCATAGCAACCAATCACAGCGCAGCTTTCACTTCATATAGTGCTTAGATAAAATAAAACCTGTGCTGTGATTGGTTGCCATGGGCAACAAAGATTTTCTTTTTGATAGCTTTCATAGTACTGTGGCCACCTTGTACAACAAACTTCATTGGAAAGTTGTTTACCGGGAAATATTCTAATTAGATGTGTCAAGAATAAAAGAAAAGCCTACGGAGACTTCTGAAAAATTCTGCCAATTTTTACAAAAGTAGGTCAGTGGGGCAACACACAAAGGGATCTCCAAGTTGGTTTGCACTAAGTATATTATGTATTGGAAATAGCTGACACCTTTCCACTTTCTTCTAATTCTACTGAATCATTTTCCTGAGCATGGATATTTAGTTACATATATATTGTAGTTGCTGTGCTGGAATGGCTTTCTACTAGTTGGAGTATATGCTTCCTACTATGACCACCCCTTGCCTACTAGTTACATCTATGTCCACACTCTTAGGCCTCCTTCCCACGAACGGATTTCCGCCGCGTAATTCGCGGCGAAAATCCGCTGCGTTGCCCGCAGCTATTAGGTTCTATTGAACCTAATAGCACAATGCTCACGATGCGTAATTCCACCGCGGAATTACGCACCGCGATTTCTCCCGTCCTCACCCGCAGCATGCTCTATTTTCTGCGGGTGAGGACGGGCTGTACGCACTGACGGCTTCCATTGCAGTCAATGGAAGCCGTCCGTTCACGCTATCTCCCGCTGTAACCAGCGGGAGATAGCGTGAAAAAACGCTTTCCCGCCCACCGCCGCGCGTCATATGACGTCATATGACGCGGCCGGCCGCATCACGTGACACGGCCGGCCGTGCACGTGACACGGCTGGTGACGCGGTGGCGGTGGGCGGTGACGGGCGGTGACGCGGCGGCGGTGGGCGGGGAAGCGATTTCACGCTATCTCCCGCAGGTAAGTATAGGGGCTCTGGGGGGCGCCGTGATGGGCTTCGCAGCGGAATATTACGCGGCGGAGCCCGTCACGCTCGTGGGAAGGAGGCCTTAGTTAACATGCCCTGGCCTTCTGTAACAACAGTTGCCACTCTACTGAGACTACTTCTGCGCATAACAGCTTGGGAACGTGCAGCAAATACTAAATACTAATTGGTAGCATAATTGGGGAAAAGTAATGTTCCCCAAGTAACATAGTATGTAAGGCCGAATGTATGTCCATCTAGTTTAGCCTGTTCAACCTCCTTGTTGATTCAGAGGAAAGTAAAAAAAAACAAAAGGCAGAAGCCAATTAGCCCTTTAAGGGAAAAATTCCTTCCCAACTCTCTAATGGCAGATCAATCTCTAATAGGTCCTACCTGTCTGTAGACTCGGATCAACAACCCACCAAGTGTTGCCACCAGATTTAACTTAAAGCCAATTTAGTGTGTGACAAAGCAGCATCTACTTTCTGATACCTGTCATACAGTTTCACAAAAAATAAAATGCAGATAGTAAAAAAGAAGGTTTGGGTTCCTTAGCAGTAAACCATACACAGTATATGTCCTGTATGTACAGAGGGTGGACAAAAATATGGAAGTAGCATGTAAAATGCATGGGTTTTAAACATTAGCACTGAGCTGGCTTTTGTTCCCTACTTGGCTAAGAGCTTTCCCATCAAATTTGTGTTTACTTCACCTCTTGCCTTGCTCTGGGTGGTTTTGGGAGCCAACTGGTAACAGCAGCTGAGCGGCTTAAACCCCTGACCAAAGGAATCTTGTTGCTTGGGCAGATGTTCACAGCTCCCTGGCAGCATCTGTGTCATATTACCTCCACTTAAAGGGGTTCTGTCATCAGAAAACAAAAATTCCATACTCACCTATTTCTCCCCTGTCAGTCTTGTTACAGCATCTTCTCCCTGACGATCTTTTTCTGTCTTCTACAGTCCCTCCAGGTCACCTCACTGCAAGCCGGACGATTCTTCTTCTTCCGGTGACGAAGCTTCCATTGTCTGCAGGCTCCTTCCTGCAGGTCAATGTACGCTACGTTACTAGTGATGTAACATTCACAGCCTAGCAGGGAGTGCTGAGCTTTGCTGAGACTGCACATGTGCGCTGTCTCTCTGCAATAGTATATGAACTCTTGTGGTGAGACAATGGCAATGCGCAGTCTCTGCAATAGATCAGCATTCCTTCCTAGGCAGTAAACATTATACTGACCTGCCAGAAGAAGAATGCAGAGAATGGATGCATCATAACAAGAAGAGCATCTGGACGGCTGGAGGTGAGGTGGAGAAGATCAGTGAGGGGAAGATGCGGTAAGAAGACAGCCTGGGATAGGTAAGTCAAATAAAATAGTAGTGGCATGTTTGACTTTTGAGCACCAAGGTTGTTCCTGTAGTAGTTCACCAAAATCATTAGGATCTGGAAGTTAATGGTGTCCACTTTGGGCACCTAATGTGATTACAGAAGTCAAGCATGACTTACAGCGATCCTTGGATGTCCATATAAATCTTGTAATATAGCTTTTATACAAAAGTCTATATACATTTTTTCGGCCATTCTGCATATGCTCTGATTATACTTCAGAATGAATGCTAGTCCTAAACAGGTACACATTGCTCTAGCCACATTACTAATACACTAGTCTAAGTATGTGTGAAAGTCACAAGTTCAACTATGAATACCAGAATTTACTAATTAGGCCAGATGTTTGCACTAGATCATAGAAATCTATTCTGTACCAAATTTAATAGTAATAAATATAATCCAGTGACCACTAAGACGATGTTCCATCAAACTTCTGAAACTGCCAACTTCCTTTAATATAAAATGTAATTAATATTCAACAGTGGAATCACCAACATAGATTTTGAATCAATCACATCAATCTAGTTGTTTTGCTTTTTACTATTGCATTTTAACATAACATAGCTGTATTACAGAACCCTTAAATGGCCACTCTAAAATGTTCAGCTTGCATCTAAAATTAGTTTGAACCATTTTACTGTCTGCACAATGATGGCAAGACACCTGCTGAGGGTAAGACTAGAAAATTATTGTAATCTGCATTCCCAAACTGATTAAGCGATAGGCACAGTCGAAATCTGCAGACTACAAACATACTTAAATTACTTCCTGCTGCTTTAAATTCCTGTTTTGTCTCTGTATAAGACCACCCTCATTTGACTCAAGTAATGCTAAAGTCATACATGAATAAAATTATCAAGATGAACTTCTGAACATCAGGATACAATCAATGTATAATGCACCATGATCGCAAACACAAAACGGTAATTTGATACAAGTGGACTGCTAAGAAGAAAATGTACCTCATTTGTATTTAGGATTGTATTGAATGAGCAACATATTATAAAACACAATACAGTGCAGCAGAATAGTTCAATTTCAAAGCCTCACAGGATACAAAATGTGCAATAATTAACCTGAAAACTGAAGGGATAAATGACCTTGTACATGCAAACAATTCTAAAGTTTAGGTTATGTTCAGATTTAAAATATCTGTTCTTCTGTTCTATTATGGAACAGGAATACATAACTAACGACATGCCGGATCTATCAAATGGCAGACACCAGAAATGCCCAATGGAACCCATTGACTGACTATAATGGGCTGCATCTGATTTCTGCCATTTCTGCCAGTTTACTGGGAAAAATAGCATGGCATGCTGCTCTATTTTTTACAGCATTTATGTTGGAAGCTCTGGACAGAAGTCCCAAATGGAAATCTGCATACAGGCTAAGAGCTCATATTTACGAAGGTGAATGGGGTCGGTAAAAGTCAATAGACTTCAATTGATCCATGCACATGTGCGTGTAGCCGCTGCGTGCTTTATTTATCTGCATGGTACGCAGCATGAGCCTTATACATTGGCATAGGCAGCGTATGAAACGCTGTCCATGCGCAATACATTGCGTATTGCGGCAGTTTTATTTGCAACCTCACTCTAAAACAGAGCGGGGAATTGAAAAAAAAAGAGTCACACTGTGCATGTCCGTGTGCTTGTGATATGCGGGCAAGTGCAGTGCACTCGCAGCCATACTCAGTCTCGGCCAAATCTCTGCCAGCACAGCCGGAGTTTACGAAGTCAGTAAGACGTTGTGTTTTACCGATACGTTCATAGACATGAGACCTAACCCATAAAAGCATCTTGCTCAAAACTAAACTACTGAGTTTCTTGCACCGTTATCCTTGACGTCTTTACTTTCACATGGACGGAATAGATCCGCAATACACAGAGCAAGATGCAGAAAACGCCATAACAAAATACAGCGTCTTTATGGATTTGATGTGGAACTGAAAGTGGCTTAATTCTGCATCAATATCCACACGTACGTAGACATGTGGTTTTTTGGAGTGGAATCCTGCAGCAGCAGATCAAGCCGCGTCTAAGGCCTCATGTCCACTTCTTCTTAATGATTCTTCACGTAGAATCCGTAGCGGGTCACTCCTGCCCCGCGGACATGAAGCCTACAAATCAGAATAAACTCACCTGCTCTGGATGATGCCGGATCCTCCTTCCTTCGTGGCTGGATCTTCTTTCTTCGGCCCGGCGGATGTGCGCAGCACGCCGGCGGCATGCCGCGTGCACGCGCCGGGCACATCCGCCGGGCCGAAGAAAGAAGATCCGGCCGCGAAGAAGGGAAGAACCGCATCGTCCAGAGCAGGTGACTTTAATTCTGGTACGGGTCTCCCGTGGATCCGGACGGCTTCCATAGGCTTCAATAGAAGCCTGCGGGAGCCGTCCCCGCGGGAGGCCCGCACGAAAATGGAGCATGTCCATTTTTTTTCCCACACGCGGATCCGCACCTGACGGAAAAAATGACATCCGCAGGTATTTAACTACCTGCGGGTGTCCAACGCATCCCTATGGGGCACAGATCCGCGTGCGGGAAAACCGCTGCGGATTTAAAGCCCGCGGACATGAGGCCTTAAAGTACTTAATATGGAAATAGTCTGCTCATGTGAAAGAGCACTAAAGTAGCTTTACATGGAGCAAACGTTTTTCAGATCACTGCTCAGAAAGGTTATTGAAGCATACAGACGGCAGTCGCTTGCTTGCTATTATACAGAGTGCTGATTGTTAGTTGTTTCCCGAGATATTGTTCATTGAGGGAATCTCCATGCAAATTTGTTTGCAAGTTGTTCAAGTACAAAGGACTGATACCAAACAACATTTGTTCAACCAGTGACTGTTTTGTTTTTTTTGGTAAACTGAAACGACTAGCGACTTATCATCCGTCACCCTGTTGATGGCCATCTTTACAAAGAATGACAATCATTTGAATCCGCCGTGCTTCGATGCTACTTTGTTTTCTTGACCATAGCTGCCTGCAAATGTGTCACTGTGTACCATGGTACTGGTCAAATCTGACTGCATGAGCAAAAAAAGTATAAAGGTATATACTTATTTTGTCTTAGTACTTTTCGAAAGTAAAATGCTTAAAAAAAATTATTATATTGGCATCATTGCATTCTTAGACCCATAACTTTTTATTTTCGCACCAATGAAGCTCTGTGAGTTCTTCATTTTTGTGAGATGAGTTGGAGTTTCTATTTATACCATTTTGGACTACCAGTAACTTTTTAATAACTTCTTATTGCATTGTTTTGCAAGGCAGATGAATAAAATAAAATAAAAAAAAAATATATATATATATTTATATGTATTTTTTTTTACATTTTTTTTACTACCTTTGCACAACAAAAGTCCTTATTCTAAAACAATATATATGACTTGCCGCATTCCACAACATTTTTTAGCCAAATAAGCTATGGTAGGTTTTGTTTATTGCCGGACAAGTTGTAGTTTCCATTGGTGTCATGTTGGGGAACATGCAACTTACTGATTGCTTCTAATTGCATTTTTTGGGAGGTGGATGAAAGAAAAATAAATTGACATTTGTTTTATATCCTTGACTGTGTGGGATAACAGAGATATTTTACAGTACAGATCTAATACAAGTCTTTACAGTACAAACACAGCAATACCTATTTTTTTTCCCAAAAAATGTTTTTTTTAGGGAAAAATATGTTTTTTGGGTTTTAAAACATTTCTTAGGATTAAATGAAAAAAAAATTTTCTACATTTTTTGTTCCCTGAAGAGGAATTGAAGTTGGGATGGTTAAATTGCTAGTATACTATACTGCTCAACTTATGTAGCGCAGTGTAGTACACCATTGACACCTCCCCATCAGGATCTGATAGGCTGGCTTGCATCTCAATCATATTATGGGATGCTGATGGGTGAACTGCTTACATGGCATGATTGCTATTGATCATGGCATACAATTAGTTAAATCACCAGTTTATCTGCTACCGGCTATTGGAGCAGCAACGTGTCCCGCCTCTTCCTGGGATGGGACTTCTGGGACAGACTGGTCTGTTTTCATGGCTGCCTTGTCTAAGGCCCCTTAGTGACTGGTGTAAAACCACATATGGCTGATCACTATGGTTCAATAGTTCAATGTCTTTACTAACCCTCACTGCCATTTACATGATTTTGTTCCCCTTTGTAAAAGCCATTTGTTTCTTAGCCATTTTGTAATGATGTTCTTAGAAGTTTACTACTTTGAATCATATTTGCCAATACAATTATTTTCACCATAAATGACTTGGCGTGATCTCCTAATATATTTGATAAGGCTGCGCTGCTTCATTTCTTTTGGACAGAGAACTGTTTACTACACAAACACATCAAGAATCTCATCCAGTTTTAGCACCACTGGGGAGCTAATCTATACACAACAGTATAGAGATTGGCTTCAAAGCACCTGAAAGAAAAGTTAAGAAGATTATTTGCCATGTACGTTCAGGTTGGAAGATACAACTGTCGTCCATTGGGAGGTCACACTGTGAAATGAAGCTGCAGGGTATATTCACACATGGCAGAAAATGACTTTCATACATCTGAATTGGGTTGTTCTGGTGACAGGTATGTGAATTTCTCCAGATGAATGGGACAATTGCAGAAATGCTGGCAATAAACTGCTAATATATGAATGTATCTGTGTGCCATCTTTAATCTTGCTGGAGCACAGAGTAACCATACATCAGCAGGTGAAATTAAAAGACAATTATATTTTTTAGCTTTTTGGCTCAGCGGTATGATTGATCTGTACTCTTATCAGGGAACTTTAAACACTACACTCAGTTTTTGCACATCAGAATACTTTGGTTAGTTCCTGGGAAAAAGAACTGGGAATATCCCTGTCCCAGAGTGACGTTAAGAACACATTAAGCACCTCCTATGGCCTCTCTCCTTGTGTCCTTGCCCAGGAGTCCCACTACAAGCTCTTAATTAGGTGGTATAGAACCCCGCAGTGGCTCCATGCATACAAGTTGGCACCGCATAACAAATGTTGGAGTTGTAACGTCGAAGTAGGCTCCTACCTCCACATTTGGTGGACATGTGAGAAGCTGATGCCCTTCTGGAGGGGAGTGGGTGAGGTGCTGGGAAGAATCAAACAAAATTTTACACTCACACCAGAGATAGTGTTCCTATGGAAAACGTCTCCGGAATTCAATCCGCGAAAAGACATACTGATAGCCTGTCTGACAGATGCGGCCAAGGCTTTGATCCCCTTGCACTGGCGGAGCGAGGCGCCTCCCTCCCTATCTCAATGGAAGGAAAAAGTAGATATGATCTACAACCTTGAGGAGCTGGCGAGCTGGCAAAATAATTCGTACGATAAGTTTCTAAAAACTTGATATCCCTGGCGTGACCTGAGGCTCATGGACGTACTACAGCAGTAAGTAGTACCTCTCCAGTTGGACCTGCCTGGATCACTTTGCTCCCCCCCCCCCCCTGTTCCCGTGCCCTTCTTCCCTCTCTTCCCCTCCCCCCTCCTCCCCTCTTCTTCTCTCTCGCTTTCTATCTTTTATTCTACAGGGGTGATGACACTTTACCCAGATGGAAGGGCGGGACGCGCCCCCCCGCACTCCGCCCATAAAGAGCGGATAGTTTGCAGTGTCAAGCCCTATGTTTGTTCCTGTTTAGTCACAGTACGATGATGATCAGCGTTCATCCTACTACACAGTAGAATTGTATGTACTGCCTAGCCTTGTATGGGCCCAGTCGTATGTGATTTCCCCTGTTCCTTTCTTCCTTTCTGTATCACAAATACTTGAATAAAAACTGATTTAAAAAAAAAAAAGAAAACTTTGGTTAGTCACCTTGAATGTAAATATGAAATACTGTATATTTTCCAAGAATTCATTAACCCTTTCCAATCCACTGTCTGACCTCTGAAGACATTATGATTTAAGGCTGTACAGATCTGATGTTGGAAGACATCCGTCAGGGTTCTCTTACTGTATATTGCTAGCCTCTCTGCTGCCTGAGCCTATCCAACGTGTCATCCCATGCAGTACTGGCTTTAGCCAGCATATAGCGCTGTTGTATAACGGCAGAAAAAGAGTAAGCCCCCTAGGAAAGCCAGGATACAATTTGGATTGGAAAGAGTTAATAGGGTGTACTTATTGCTTTATACTAGCAACATACATCTAATATACTAAGCTGTACAGTGCTGATGTAGCACGACTCTGGATGTGTAGTGGGTCTGTTTAGTAAAATCATAAAATGTAGAAGCATTAATGCAGTCTATTATGAACAACAATGAAATCCATTACACAGTTCCATTAACTAACCTTTGTGTTCTTCGGTGCATCCAGACAGCCCTCTTCATCTGAATAAGATCAACGGAAATCAGTTTTCATTCATCTGAAAATCTCCTGTTATTTAAAGTTGCCTTTGTTCAAAGTGGCTTTCAGAGGGACATCTTGCAGGACATTCATCTGTGCAGTCAAGTTATTATATTTAGGAAATCTGGAAAAGGAAATGCATTTTTATTTTATAGGATTTGCAAGTATTGCCAAAGAATTAGCAAAAGCTGGAGATTTAATAATGTTTTGTGATATATTAAAAAGTTGAAGTGCAAACCGTTGTATAACATTTGAGTATTGTTAGGCCTTGTTCCCACTATCATTTGTATTTTGGCAACCCCCCCCCCCTTTCAAAAAACTATAAATCCAATGAGAGATCTCTTGAATTTTTAAGGCTCATTTCACATACGTGTCAGGCATGCCATTTTTCTGTTTCACCATAGGACACGAGCAGGATCTGATGGACTCCATTGAATGTAAATGTCTAAACAAGGGAATGTTAGATCAGCTACTTGAAGCAGAAGGAGGGGATGAGGAACGTTCAATGAAGAGTGCATAGGACACTGAGCAAGAAGGGGCCACCCCATGGGCACTTCCAAGCACACTGCCAGGGGCAATAATATTTAGATTTCTTGTTCATATAACCTGCATGACTATCATCAGACAATATGCACACAGCCCTCCCTGTTACCTATGTAGTGTTGTCAGCAGTTTTTAGGGGTCAGAACTACTGATGCACACCCCATTTACATGCAACGATTATCGCTCAAAATTCGTTCAAACGATGGCTTTTGAGCAATAATGGTCGCATGTAAACACTTCCATCTTTCAGTCTTTGGCTTAGCAAAAAATCCATCATTCAACTGGAGAGAGATAGAGGGACCGCATGCTGTGTTCCCACGGAAACAGCTGATTACATTGTGATTAGCTGACAGCCTGCGGCAGCCCGTGCGAAGGCAAAACAGCTGATTGCAAATTCCAGACCACATTCTGGAATTTGCAAACAGCTGCTTGAGACTCATTGAAGCTGATAAAGTACTAATGGGCATTAGTGCCCATTAGTACTTTATGCAAAATGATCGTTAGAACTGTCAATCTTTGAAAGATTGCCTTTGTGTGTAAGTGGGCCTTCACTGCTTTTAAGCCTTATCTTTTCCACATAAAGCTTCAAGTCAATCTGTACCATATCTATAAATGTGCTTGATTTTAAGCTACAGCTAAGTTGGATGCTCCAAGACTGAGTCCACACAGGATGGAATTGCTGTGGATTTATGCAGTAAACGTCTGCAGCAGATTACAGTAACAGGCATGAGGAGATCTCATCCACATGCAGCGAAAAGTTTCTGTACAAAAAAATTGATCTATGGTGTGCATTTTAAACAAAATCCCTATATTACTCGTTACACAGATAGATTTGGAATAATTTGGTGTGCGATTAAAATATTTGTTTCTCTTCATTGGACATTACTAAACTGATATTTTTCCCCACTGGTTATTATCAGATAGGTAATTAAGTATACTTCATTCAACTTCTTGTTATTTTCATATTCAGCAATGCTTTTGTGGCCTAGTACAAGTACAGTATATTAGGGTGGTATTAGGTGTTTTATTCTGTTTTGTCTACTAAGGTTCACTGGATCTTGTATTGTAAATATACTTTACTGAACACAGTAAGTAACGGCCATTTTCTGTGATTGTGAACACAGGTTCACTTTCATCATTTCAGCTTAATTAATCAAAATAGGCATGGATCCTGACCTAGGGAAGAAAGAAACAGTTCTAAATGTTGGGAATGGGGCCATTCATATTTTTAAAGAACAACAACAGAAAGAACTGATCTTTCCAACCCAATCGAGAACATGTCCTTAGTGAGATATCACCAGTGTACTACCTTAGAAAATACAGCAGCTATGATTGGGTGCTCTTTCTTTCAATAGACAAGATTCCTTTTGTCCATCTTAATCTGATTTCATATGTAGACAAAGAGCTTTCAAACTTTCAGTTTCATTTTACAATTACTAGTATTACAATAGGGAATTAGTCACACTAGGATCACCATCTTTTCCTCATAAGACGGGTGGAACATGCACAGAAACTCAGTCCAGAACAACAGCTTCTTCAGATCTGGCTTCTGCCATTTTATAGTTTTCAGCATAGCAATGGTCACACTATTCAACATTTTTCACAGTGCACAAAAATAATATCTGGCCTTCTGGCCTCTATCTAAACATTAGTACAAATAGACCTAATGCCGACACTTCACAATTTATCACATAGTCCATTACCATGACTTAGCTTGTCCCATCAGCTTCTCGGCATATCACATCAGACTTTGGAGCCATACTGGAAGCCTAGTAGCCAGAAACTCAGAAGGAGCCACAGGCTCAGGAGGTTCACCTCCTTTTTAAAAAGCCCTCCTAATTAACCAGCTGAGGCACCCTTTATCTGCCAGAAAGACTTTTATTGAGCCCTCCAGTGGCCATTTCCAACATTGTACTGATACATATCCTCTCCTTGACAAAGGCTGTAGGTTTTCTCACCTTGCCTAATCCCCAGGGATCAAAGTTTCTGTCTTGGGACATCCTTTTTCACAGACACACCAACTCATTAGCAGTAATAAGTTCTACACCATTAACACATTTCCTTTTCTCATGATTGTCACACAACACCATTTGCTCCTGACTTTTGCAGGTTTAGGGGGCTGTCATTTTCAACTGCCTTTCCTGCATTACCTTTAGAGGACATGCTTTTCTGCTGTTGTACTTAAAGGGGTTGTCTCGCGGCTGCAAGTAGGGTTATACACTTCTGTATGGCCATATTAATGCACTTTGTAATATACATCGTGCATTAAATATGAGCCATACAGAAGTTATTCACTTACCTGCTCCATTGCTGGCGTCCCCGTCTCCATGGCTCCGTCTAATTCTGCTGTCTTCTGGCGTTTTTAGACGCGCTTGCGCAGTCCGTGCTTCTGCCTGGTGAATGGGGCCGCTCGTGCTGGAGAGCTGGTCACCGAGTCCTCATCGTAGCTCCGCCCCATCACGTGTGCCGATTCCAGCCAATCAGGAGGCTGGAATCGGCAATGAACCGCACAGAGCCCATGGTGCACCATGGGAGAAGACCTGCGGTGCACCATGGGAGAAAACCGTGGTGCATCCCTGGGAAAGGACCGGCGGCCATCTTGGGGAGAAGATTTTTATAACTTCATATTTCGTCAGATCGGTGAGTAGCAAGCGGTTTAAAAACCACTTTAAATTGCTATTTTATGCCAGGGGGGTGACAGGGGGAATGGGCTAATGTAAAATTTTGATGTTTGCCGCGAGACAACCCCTTTAAGCACCACATGGAACATCTGTCTCTTCATTGTGTAGCACACACCATGTTTTACTTTCACAAGGACCAGTACACACTCTGTATCTTTCTGCCATTTTTTTTCTCCTTGACATGGCTGCATCCATAGCTCCAGCACTTCTACTTTATTAAGTGCCTCCCCTTCAAGCACTTGTACATCCGCTAGCATATGCTATTTATGAGCCACCACAGGCTCTTCTGTCACATTTTGTCTGGTCACCTTCATGTTACTTACCAGTTTAATTTCACTCATTATAAAAACATCTACTTGAAGCCTTTTACCTTCTGCAGTCTTTATCTCAAGTATGGTTATATTGCACCGTCACCATCAATTCAACTTTGTGGTCACCATCACTGGACATGTTACTTGCATCTTTCAGGCTCGGCACCACAATCATCTGATCAGTGCTTTTAACTTCACTGAAGATCTATCTCACAACTGTTGGGCTCCGCCCGATAACACAATCATATTCAGCTATATCAGTCTCTTTTGACAGTCTATTCTGACTGACTGCATTAACTTGCTAGTAGAGATGAGCGAACGTACTCGTTTAGGGCTATTTCGCAATCGAGCATCGCTTTTTTCAAGTAACTGCCTACTCGGGTGCCTATTCGGGGGGCGCCGGGGGGGGGGGGGGGGCGTGGTGGAGCAGGGGGTAGCAGTGGGGAACAGGGGGAGCTCTCTCTTTTCCCCCTTTTCCCCAACTTGGCACTATTTCTGACTTGTAACTCATTTTCAAGTTTTTCCAACTGAGTCTTCATCTTTTCCACTTGCTGTGTGAACACTCTCTTGAACCTTTCCAGTCTCTGAACCTTTCTTTTAGTATTATCTTTGGCACTCACCAAATCTTCCATCTCAGTAAGTAACTACTTTTTGAGGCCTTCTAAGTCAGCTTTCACTTCAAGAGCCTCTTTCATCTGCATCTTTTCTGGAAATAATTCATCTTCCTTCAATTTCTTTTGTTTCATGGATTCATCCAGTATCTCCCTTAGATCAGCGTCACCTTTGGCGAATCTTCTGAGGTGCTCTTTTTCAGCTCTCTTTTCTTTTAAGGCTTTCTCAGCCTCTATCTTCAACAACGCGCCTTCACTAATGGTGGTAAATTTCTCATTCAGAAACCTTCCTGCTTCAGCCATCTGTTGTGTGGCTCCTTCCTCTGCCACCAACCTTTGCAGCTCTACCTCTTTTGCAAGTGTGCATAAGTTGGCAGCCTCTTCTTCTGCCAATGATCATTGCCTCATGCCAGCTTCTGCATGAGTGCTCAGTTTGGAAACTTCTTTCACAAGCCCACTTAACTTGTTTGTTTCTTCCAACAGTCTGCTTATACACTTCCCTTGCAGAACACCACTACTTTTTTGCTTTGCCATTGGAAGAATGCTTTCAGAAGAATTTATTTCTCAACACAAAAATTTTTATAAGCTCTCATCAATCCTGTACAGCCTCATCTATTTCACTTTTGAGTCCTGAAAGTTCCTTCTCCTGAAACTTAACTTTCATTATCTCAGGCTTGTTATGAACAGCTTTCTTCCCTTCATACTGCTGACCTACATCTTTAACAGAGCCTACAGGGGCATAAAACTTTTTCCTACTTTCTTTTTCCTATCTGCCTTCTGTACATGCAGGATTGCTTTTACTTCATTGTCCCACTCAATATCCATTACATTAACCATATCACAGCCCGGGAAGAGAAAATGTACATTTCCAGTATATTGTGGTTACCCATACATTTTCATTATAGCATAATTGTTACACTTCAGTGCATTAAACATTTGGTTGCTACCAGCAACAATATTTGTTTCACAAAAAACTACACTGGTCACACCACTCATTGGTTTGCTAAAAACCACCGGAAACACATTACATATGACTTCTACATTAATACACAATACTTTATCATTTCTCACTTGTATCTCCTGAGGAATTAATACTCCAGTATCTGCAGGCAACAATTCAGGAGTTACCTTTGTTGAAGATGTTGTATGTACAAAGTCACCTAACACATTCATTCTCAAATTCGTCAAGGTTCTCAGCTCTGAGAGCCCTACCAATTAGCAAGTTAGCCCATATCCTGTGAATAGGGGATAATTTGATATGCTGGTACAAGCCATTTAACATAAGAAGTCCTGTGCAGGTTATCACTATTCAGCAGCAAAGGGATGGGACCAGATATGACTGGACCCTCTTTCTTTGTGCCCAATAGCAGCTACATGATCTACCTCTATGATATATATATATATATATATATATATATATATATATATATATACATGTTTTCCTCAAAGTCCACCCTTTCACTTTAGGGCTACAATATATTTTTTATCTGCTAACTCTGTAAAGGGAACACCTTTACAACATTGTCTCACAAATTATATTTCTCACCTATCTACAGGATAAAGATAAATGTCTAATCGCTGGAGGCCTTATTGTGGTGACACCCATTTATCACCAGAGCTCCGTTCAGATATAATGCCACCTGTGATGATTCGAATTAATGATACTGTAATAACGTATACAGTCTGCAGAGTGCCTGTGTAGAACTGGTATCTACAACTATAAGTTCATTTTATGGGGCTAATATTCGTCTTTGTACTGTGGTTTTATCTATATCTACTAATTTCTTAAAAATTAAGTATATATCTTTGTGGAACGTACAAACCAACTGCGAAAATTGTGTGTGTATATCAAGGAGGGAAGTCCAAAATTTGCCCATAGGACAGTAGTTAGTTCCTTGCCACCATTTCTGTCCATGGGTCTGTTATTGAAGTTCAACCCTATTCATCTTAATGGCAATGAGATTATGTCTGTGTGGTTCACTAAAGCTCCACGCCTCAGCACGGACCCAAGATGGTGTTCTAGTAAAACCGCAAACACATTCACATAGTATTTGCAAGGACAAATTACACCACTGCAGGCAAAGACAGACGGAAACCTTTTCCTTACTAATCAGAAGTGGGGGCACCCCAGCCTAAAAGCGGGATAGAAGCCTGGCTACCCCGATAAGAAACCTGGAGAGATGCACTAAACACAGGACACATAACTGTTCACACCTATATACAGAACAGGATGGTTCATACACCACATTTCTGGTCACCTTCACAGACACCAACACACCAGGTAATGCAAACCACACAGAACAGGACTGTTTATATACCACATGTCTGGCCACCTGCACAGACCCAACAGAACACATCGCTGTTCACACCAACACACCAGGTAATGCATACCACACAGAACAGGACTGTACATACACCACATGTCCAGCCACCTGCACAAACCCAACAGAACACATCGCTGTTGACAACAACACACCAGGTAATGCATACCACACAGAACGGGAACCCTACTCAGAACTCACATACATACAGCTAGTAAACAGTTGCTAGTCCAAATTTCCGAACCCCAAGGGGAAAGAGAATCAGCCACCATGCTGACATAAAGGGTACAGTGTCCAGAATCACCCATCTGACCATACATGACATCAGATGTCTGGAGGCCGCACCTGTAAGACGGGAAGGGAGACGGGGGGGGGGGTCTGCATAAGATGTAGACGGGGTCAACAGATGTCCAGACTGTCCTCAGGGAAGGTGAGAGAGAGACACTTCAGACTAACAAGCACAACGCCAAGTTCTGAGTGAGAGTAGAACAGAATGAGTAAAATTACAAGCATCATCTAGCCAGAGGAGCTGGTATTTATGTGCAACAGACTAGCAGGGATTGGCTGGCTGGAGAAACTCCACACCCAGCTAGCTCAATTATCCCATGGCTGAGAAGTGTGCTCCTGGAAACCTGTAGAACAACAGATCCCAGCAGTACAACCTAACAAATGAGCTGTAATATCCATCCCCAGGAAAAGGTTTGATTCTCTTTTCTTATTTTCCCTCTTCTTGGAAAATGCGTTTAGCAAATAAAAGTATATTAAAATAACTATATTGTAATAAAAATGTAAAAATATGTGTGTGTATCTCATAAAATGCCCTCTACTTAACTTTATTCATGGGATCACTATGATTAAAAAAGTTACAAGAAGGCTCAAAACAACAAATGTAGTATCTGATATTTCATAAGCTATTAATATTTAGTAAGATTGGATGTTTAGTTTGCTTTTCTGTTAAGTGTTTTGACACCTGTTTATGAAATGCTTATTTGGGCAGCCCTGTAGTTGATTGTCTACATAATGATTATAATTAGTGCCCTTCAATTAACCCACCCAGCAAAACAACCTACTCTACTGCGTGGTAAACAGAGAGGCATAACAGCTGAACCTTGTACCCTGTCATCAACAGGTCATGGGAGAAGCATTCAGAGAATAAAGAATGAAATATAATGTTACAGATGTAAGTGTTTAATTGAAGTCTAAATGAAATGACGTGTAATCTTGGCAGTAGTGTCACCTTCATAATCACATCAGCAAAGTTTTGTATCATTGCAAGCAGTAAATACAATTATATATGTATATATATGTATGAGCAGATCTTGAACAGAGTCTAGAATAAGCAGTTGAAACATTCTCTAAAGGCTCAATGTATATAATAAGTACAGTCCATGGTTAGTCTACAAATGGATTACTCATAAAGTGGTTGTTCATGATTGGAAAAGATGGTCTGCTTTTTTCTGAACCAGTTCCATTCCTGTCTACAGGATGTGACTGATATTGCAGCTCAAGATGAACTTATCACCAACTTTAAGCATGATAAACTAAGTTTGTAAGTGCTTTTAATTTTGGTGATGTGGGGTCCCGGGAGCCTTTTTTTCATACACACCATCCTCTGTTCATGCGATGTTCCCTGGCGAAGTCAGAGCATGCACAGCAAGAGTGACTAGTCTGAAGGCTGTGCACGCACTCCCATAGAGATTATTGGGAATGCGTATGGACTCCCTTCAGAAAAGAGACACGGTTCCTGTGCGCATGCTGATTTTCGCCAGGGGGCTCTGCAGAATAAAGACTCCCTGGACTCCATTTTACCTAAACTATATGGCCTTAGCCAGATGGGCGTTTTTTCGCGCGATTTGCGGATCGCATGACGGATGCGCATCCGCAAATCGCGTGACCGGTGCCCGAAAATCGCCCGAAAATCTGCTCCTAGCCGCGTTTCATTAGAAACGGGCTGGAGCTGTCCAGCGCATTGCATTCAATGGAGCCGGCAATACAGCGTCTCCATTGAAAGCAATGCGCTGTGGGCGAGTGTGGGATGAATTGTCGGGAAGGGCTTAAATATATAAGCCCTTCCCTGCAATTCATCCAGAAAAGTGTTAAAATAAAAAAAATATACATACTCACCTGCTCCCGGCAGTCGGAGTTCCCCGCGGCCGGCCTGCAGTGGGTGTGAAGGGGGTGTGATTCAGACCTGCCCCCTGATTGGCTCAGCGCTGATACGCACCTACCTCTGCTCGTGTGACTGAGCCCTAAAACAGTGCTGGATTTCATCCTTAGACCTAATGTGCATCTGCGGTGGTGGTGGTGATGAGCATTTTGTGACCTATAGGGGGTGAGTGGTGCTGGCCAGATCTCTCAACTTGCATATGGAAGTACCTTGTTCACCTTCAATTACTGCATATGGCCAATGGTTTTAACACTGAGCATCTATCCTGCTTTTCTATTTCTTAAGTTGCTAGTTAATAACATTGCTTCAGTTACATTACGATATACTTTTTTCCCTGTAAAACATATTATCATACAAATGAACTTAAAAAGAAAACAAAATATCTCATCACTAGAGATGAGCGAGCCTACTCGGTAAGGCAGTTACTCGGGCAAGCATCGCTCTTCTCGAGTAACTGCTTAGTGATCCGAGCAGGCTCGGGTGGGCTGCGGGGGGCAGGTGGAGGGGGGAACAGAGCGGGAGGAAGAGTGAGAGGGATCTCTCTCTCTTCCCCCTGCTTCCCTCCGCTCCCCCCCCCCCACAGCCCACTGAGCCTGCTCGGATCACTAAGCAGTTACTCGAGAAGAGCGATGCTTGCTCGAGTTACTGCCTTACCAAGTAGGCTCGATCATCTCTACTTATCAGCTGATTTTTTTTAATTGTGCTCAGTCTACATTGACACAAAAGAAAGGAAAAAGATTGGATTTCCTCAAAAAAAATCATAGCCCTGTGAGTGAGCATTTGACTTTGAAGAATGGTGAAAAACAGGGATACAAGGTAAATGTTCTAATAGTTTCTCATTCTGCCTTTTTAAGTTAAAATTTTTAGACTACAATATGTTATGGAAATTATACTTAAAAGATGATATAATCCCGGATGATCGGTTACCAGTACAACTGCCTGACTAGAGAATTTCTAGTCTTTCACATATTGAAACACATGCTCTTATTCTATTTCTGAAGGGAAGTTGTTTAGACACTTGCATCTTCACCGTGATGTCATGCTGTGTGTTTCTGGGTCTCGATAATGATGGTGTGAAGACTAGCAGCTTGCTTGCTACTTGGTTACTGTGTCTCCCTATTATCCTGGAGCCTAATACTTAACAATACATCATTGTTCTCATCAGAATTTCTAAATCAATTGTACTATAAATCTATAGCTATATTCAAGTGCAAAGTACAGAAACCATTATTTCTTGGATTTATTCCTTCACTATTGTAGGATCAATTCATGGCGGATTTAGCCTGTCAATCATGTAAGCATATGCCAAACTTTTTTTTTGTGTGTGTGTTCTGGTCTGGACAGCAGATGGAAACGTTAACAGTATGCTGAGCATCCAAAAATCCATTTGAATATTTATGTGAGTGAACATGCATATCCAAATTTAAAGACCTACTATGGAAAATAAGAACATTGACACTTCACACAAAATCTCCACAACTTATCAGCCATACAGGTGGTAATTTTATAGTCTAGAATGTCAAGTATAAGAAAATGGGGGGAAAAGAAAAGGAAATAGGAAAATCCATCTGTAAAGCTACCATGAAATCAGCAAGCTTTCTGCCACTTGCAATTATAGACATGTTCTAAAGTACTCACAAGCACAGAAGCAAAGTTGTATATTTCTGTACGGACTACAGGATAGTGTTTTACAACTTTAAACTTTGGCGCATTTTTATTTCTTTTTACATTTTTATAAAGAAAATAATAGACACAACTATATATATAGTCTTTATTGTGGCAGTCTGTTGATATAAACTCCCAATATACAACTAGGTGGTTTAATTTCATACATAATCTTTATTCACAATGAATCAAACCACTAAATATATGTTGTAGCATCTGAAATAATTCAGGCGTAATATAACACAGAAATTGATTTGTAACATTAGAAAAATGGTAATAACGGGGTGTTATTTGTGTACAGTGATGCTTTGGGTTAAGAGTTTAATTTGTTCCGTGATAGGGGTCTTAACCGAAAACACTCAAATCAATTTTCCCTATTAAAATGAATAGAAAAGCCATTAATCCGCTCCGGATCGCAAAGCTCTCCCACATATTTTAATGGAGATGGTGTTGCCCCGTTGAAAGCAATAGGACGCTGGCACCCCCGCAGTGATTTTCGGGGAAGGGCTTTAAATATAAGCCCTTTCCTGAAAATCATCCCTAGATGTAGTAAAAAATATATACTCACCTGTCTGACGGGGCTCAGGCGCGTCTAGCCACTGCTTGTTCTCCCTGCACTACTCTGAAGCTTTTCAGCAGGCGGGGATAAAAATGCAGGGAGAAAAAGCAGTGGCTAGACACGCCCGAGCCCTGGCAGCGGCGGACAAGTGAGTATATATTTTTTTTCTACACCTAGGGAAGATTTTCAGGGAAGGGCTTATATTTAAGATGTGGCCAGCAGGCCATTGCTTTCAATGGGGCCACGGGCAGCAGTGGCGGCCCAATTGAGATCAAGGCTCTTAACCCAAGTTTTTGCTCTAAATTTATATCAAACATTCGGGAGGGAGCCTGCTCTCCAGTCAAAAAGCTTGTAAGCTGAGGCACTCTTAACCCAAGATATCACTGTATTTTAGAATTCTATGGCTTTTTTAAACTTGGTGTTAGTAAATTGAAACATTCCAGTTTAGCTCCAGAGGCAGAAAATCAGATCTAGTCTTGGTCCCAACTGAGGGTTTGTTGCAATGTATTGGCTTTAGTGGACATATATACTCTAGGAATAACATGATTTTGTTGAGTTTAGCTCAAAGATGATTCCTTACACCATATTAACCTGCAGCTGCATAAGCAGCACTAGGTCAGGGCAATTTTCCATTCAAGAACAGCAAGCAGAGAATGCTGGGAAATTGAACTGCAACGCATATTAGAAAGTGAATATACCATTATTAACTATATTAATATAATACTGGACACCTCAAAGTTTTTCTTAAACTTCATTTTATTAGTGTGCTGCTTTTGGATTTTCACAAATAATTTATCTTTAAAGTGCAAAACACAATTGCAAGAGAGGAGTTGGCCATAAGGCGCAGGTTTCAAGGCAAGATCCTCTATAACAATCATCCTCAAATTGTACAAAAGAAATAGGGTAGAGCTATCCTCAAAATGCATGGTGTATGTCCAAGGAACAAAGTTAAAAGTGTGCCTATGATACTTGGCAGGTGCTGCCAGCCCAGGATTACACCACAGCAATGGAAGATGGGCATAACTTATGGTAAGTGAGAAAGACAAAACTGGTATATGGTGCCACCCTGCAGTGAACCTAAGCTCGAAAAGCAGGAGGATTAATTCTGGCCTCTCTTTTATTCAGTGATAAACCAGCAGTAGGACACATTTCAGGGCAAAGGCTGGGTGATTCTCCACTGTGGCCAGGTGATATTGCTTAGTTCTGTCCTTCTCAATCAAAAGCAGGGAGACAGGTAAGCAATATCACGTGGCCACAGTGGTATGCCCCCAAACACTATTGAAAAAAAGAGCCTTTACCTCAAAATGTGTCTTATTGCTGGTTTATTATCAAATGAAAGAGAAGTCAGGTTTAATTCTCCAGCTTTTTGAGCTTATTTTCACCGGAAGGCTGTGCCAAATACCAGATTTTGTTCTCTCACTCACTCGCAAATTGTAGCTGTTAGGGCATGTTTGGAGTTGTAGCTTTGCAACAGCTGGGTAAAGCTACCGTTTGGACACCACTGACAATAATTCATAGGTCTTGCTGATAAGATCAAGAACTTACTCCTTGTGTACCGGTGATATTTGTATGAATGTATCCAGGAATCCTACCAGTATAACCTGCTGCCTGACTACATGGTATCTCCAAATCTTTACTTCTGCAATTCTAGCTATAACTCTTCCATCATCAAAATACTTTACATCTTCTTTTCGGTGTATTATTATTATTATTATTATTATTAGAGATGAGCGAGTATAGTCGCTAAGGCACTACTCGCTCGAGTAATGCGCCTTAGCCGAGTATCTCCCCGCTCGTCCCTAAAGATTCGGGGGCCGGCGCGGGGCGGGGAGCTGGGGGGAGAGCGGGGAGAAACGGAGGGGAGATCTCTCTCTCGCTCTCTCCCGCCCGCTCTCCGCCGCAACTCACGTGTCAGCTGCGGCGGCTCCCGAATCTTTAGGGACGAGCAGGGAGATACTCGGCTAAGGCACATTACTCGAGCGAGTAGTGCCTTAGCGAGTATACTTGCTCTTCCCTAATTATTATAAATTACTTTAAAGTTGGAACAAGTGATTTCCATATTATTCAAAATAAGTGGATCAGTTTTCATGTTACATATTTACAATGTTACAGTTTATAGGTAGACCTTAAAAGCAAATTAAATAAAGCAATGGCACAAACCCTCTAAAGATAACAAAATGGTATAGGCCCATTTACACCGGCCTATGATCGCTAAAAAATCGCAAATCGGCGATCGATTTAGCGATAATCAGTGTGTGTAAATGTGCGCCCATTGTGTGCTTTTCGGGCACTGCTAGCTGATCATTAAATTCAGTCCAACCTAAAAATCGTCGTTAGCTCTTATCAGAAGTTCTCCACGGGAAGTGATGATAGCACTGTTTCCCTGTGGAGAACAAAGGATCTGAATGCAGATAATAGCCTAGGGCTTTTAACTGTGTTAAGTGAAGGCTTTATTTGCACACTTAATTGGTACTTAAGAAGCTGAGTAGCTACTTAATACTTTATGCAAAATGGTCACTCAAAGCTGTCATTCATACTGTCGTTTGAGCGATCTTTCAGCGATCATCTGCTGGTGTAAATGGGCCTTATATTAGATAAAAGACCAACTATTAGAACAACTTTTCCTGTAGAAAACCAAACTTTATTCCATATTTCTGTGTTATCAGCATTATAAAACTGCATCCACAATATCTAAAGTCACAAACTGACATTAAATTTACAAAGTAAAGAATGTAAATATCTTAACTCGTAAATGGGAAACATATCAACTGGTCTCCCGCTGGAATTGGAAAAGAATCCAATAGCGCTAGAAGTGGTAGCAGAGTGTAATGTGTATGTAATCGGATTCATGTACACAAACTTAGTTCCGTCTTCAATACCAGCCAATACATTTCCTCTGATCTCTTGTACATGCTATTGAAATTATTGAATGAAAGAAGCAAGCTCTACCCTCCTACGCCTTACACTTGTATAATCAGCTCAGAGTCAATAAACCATCACTGATGAAAAGCACTTCCACTTTGTCTCTGGCTTCCCAATAACATCCATGCAGCCAACCTAATTATGTATTCCGAACACAAACATCAATATTTGTAAAGAGCAGATAAGAAGCGCTGACGAGAAGTACTGCATTTTTCTTCTAGCACAGCACTTTGCACTAGTTATGACACAAATCTGTAATCATTCAGATGCCCACCTCTTTATTTCTACATCTCAAGTGACATTTGCTGTAATGCTCCTTAGAACTGGGAATGTTATATAATAATTCAATGTCTCTAAATTGATAAGAAATGCGCTCACTCATGTCTGCCGAGCCTGAAGTTAAGTAATTCAAGCTAAACATATTTTAGATGGAACTCTGCAGAATATATGTTTAGAGAGACATAAATGATAATAAAATGTGCATAGAAGGCTTACAAAATTAATGTTAAAGAGATAACCCGAGCACTGAAAAATATGGACAGTCATAAGGTGCCATTTTAGCTTTTCTGTCTATGCTGCTAACCTTGTAATTTTCTGTAATAAATTTGCCAGTGTAAGCAGGATAAAGCATTAAGAAGATTCCCCTATCATAAACCACACTATTTGGTGTATGAATGGGGCAATATTTTCTGGGAATTAACTGCATATTTCTTCTACTTTCCTTCTGTGCTCTGAGTTTTAGAATAGAAAGAAGCCCCAGTTAGAGCCACTTGTACGCACATATTACATAGTTGCTTAAAGAAAACCTGTCACCAGGTATGAGCACCATGAACTATGTTATGGTGCTCATACGGCAAGGTCCCTGGAGTACAAGATATTTCTTATACTCACTTGCTTCCCTGATCCAATACTGTCATTCCCGAAAGTCTGTGTGGGCCATGCATCTGGATAGCTGGCCACATGCTGCGCACACGCACTAGGGTGGCCCAAAAAACTCAACTTTCAACTACAAAGCAAGACACCCTTTAATTTTCTTTCCCTTTAGCAAACCTTTATTTGGGGCAGTTTCAGGTTCTTATATCTATGACAAGGTTGTGATCAAAGAGCATGAAGTTTCAGACTTTTTTCCTAATGACGAAGAGGAAAAAGAACTGTTGCTTCAAGTTGTGGAAGCAAATCGCATGGCTGTTCCAACACAGGTTACCAAGAAGTCTGCTGTCCAGTCCTTAAGTGCTGACTGATAAGGATTTGTGTTGTAATTTTGACTATTTTCATATATTTGGAGGTATTTTTGGAGGAACAGCACAAATGTGTAGATTGTCAAGACAAATGCCATTGTCAGTGCTCAATGTTTTAAAGTATAGTGGCTCTTTTGTAAAAGCCAATTGTTAATATTAATGCTGTAGCTTGTGGAATTGGAAATCTTGCGCATAAGCGCCAGTTCTCTTAAAATATGTCGGTTTTGAGCACCATCTTGCAGTTGGAATTTAAAGCTAAAACTTTACCCTACCATTACTATTAGCAGATGTAACAAATTGGGAAGGTGTCTTGCTGTATAGCTGCTACTTTATTTTTTGACATATTCCTGTGGGCCACCCTAACCCGTACTCCCAAAGTAATCAATGTCTTAGTGCTTAAATGAAGGGCACTTTCTGCACATAATATGACATAATAAAACAGGTTACTCTTCAATGTGCAGTACTTGATGCTCCGAAGAAGACACGGAAAGATAAATAATACTGTGTTCTAAAACACAGGAATGATATGAGCATGAGCAACTAATCACTGTCTAAGGCTGGCTTTACACGCTTCCATAATTTGTACAATTCAACAATTTTAGACTAATTACAACAGATGATTATGATCATCTTAATGTATATAAACTAGCAGACGACTACTTGAGATATTCAAAAGTGCATTCACAAATCTTCAAGAATATATATCTTTGTGTAAAAGATATATACTGTAGTTGTGTACTGAGATTGTATAAAGTTACTCTAAGTTAATAGATCCCACCATTTATGAAAATTACAGAAAAGAAAAGTGCAAGAATAGTACTAAGCAGCCACCCCCTCAATGTAAGCAAGGTATATGAGTAGCTGTTCACCAGTACCTTGCAGTGTAATTGCTCCTCCATATAGCAACTTGGCTGTCTACATGATGGGGAATAAGTTGTGTATATACCTGCCCTCCTGAATCAGTATATCAGTAAGTATATGGATGCTTTCACATCATTTATTTAAAGCTAATTCCAATGCCAGATCCAATATGGCTGCACTTGCTGTTGGCACCTTTGCAATAATGACAGCCATAACTAAAATAAATAAAGATATCATATAGCTACAGTCAGGGGCGTAACTATAGAGGATGAAAAGGATGCGGTTGCACCCAGGCCCAGGAGCCTTAGGGGGCCCATAAGGCCTCTCTTCTCCATATAGGGAGCCCAGAACTATGAGTAAAGCATTGTAGTAAGGGGCCCTGTTACAAGTTTTGCATTGGGGCCCGGGAGCTTCAAGTTACGCCTCTGGCTACAGTATATGTAAAAGAAACTTGATTACCAAGTCATGGGTGCTGTTTGGGCTTCTTTTACATTTTCAATTGAAGTTCTCGTGAATGTTCTTTTATACCACTGTATGCTGTACATTTAAGAGATCTTCAAATGTCTCCTAAATGAGATAAGTCCCGGACTACAATGGATGCCGAAAACAAATGAACCATTTTGGCTTGTTCATAAGAATTTCACCAAAGCGCCAAACATGTCAGTAGAGGTCCTGTCTCATAGACTCTCGATAATACTCACATCTACCAGCACGGCTCAAACGCTTCATACAACTTTATAAAATGCTATATTTTCTTTTACAAAGACAATTATACGTAATACAAGATAAGACTATGCGAAGCAACGATTTGTACAATTTCAAATTAGAGAATGTCATAAAGCATGTCAAGTTCCAAATTACGAAAGACATTTTCTGAAGTTGAAGTCACTGCGTTTGCCCAGAGCTGTTACCGTTACAGAACGGAACATGGCATTACAATAGTGTAGTGGAAATGACTGATTGACACGAGACGCTGGCACCGCGTTAGGACATGCACACTGAATTATTCATCCAGCAAAAATCCTCACAATATCAGCAACAGACTGGCTTCTACACATACTTTAAGCTGACATGATATTGTGTCTGTTCTCCTCAACTATGTCAGTTCATGCTGAGTGAGTTGATAGGAAGTTGGAGGTGATCCTTATTTTAGCAGCTGAGAATCTGAAACCACAACAAAATGGAAACTGTGCCATAAAAGATGAATACACAAGGTCAAAACTTTCAAGCTCCGTGTCTCTTCTTCTACTCAGAATTATGTTGTCTCTGCAGAGACAGACCGGAATTATTAATGAGGTTTAGTCTATTATACAAACATGTTTACATGGCTTTTTGTATCAAACAGTTATTATCCAACATGTCGGGAATATTGCCATTTAACATGACATATATGGAGCAACTGGGAATATAGTGAATCAGTAGGAAGTACTGATTAATGTTGGGTATTTATAGTGTAATAGCCTGGTTCCTTTTTAAGAATTGTGTACACCCCATCGAGACATAGTCATCACTCTGCTTATAAGATGTTGTAAGCTAAGGAAATGTTAACCAGCTGAGAAGGAAATGGATATAGCAAACATCTCTCGTTATTCTATCATGTCAATTTCCTTCTATCGTTCTTTCTTTTAGCAACTGCCTATTACTTTATTCTAAAATGCATACAAAAAGCATGAGCAATAATTAGTCCAAATCTCAGCTAGCGTGCAAAGCAGTGCAATAATCATCTCTACTGACTGCTTTCCCAGGGAGCTCTAATGCAATGTTTATTTTAAGGCGCAATGCAGCTACAATGGATTCCAGTGATATCTCCAGACTTTAAGGCACCTATCAATAATGCAAAAACATATCAATACTAATTGCAATTGTACTTTGAGATGGACCTTTGTCTAATCTATCACAACTCTTGATTCTTTTTGGTTAGTGCTTCTATTATCCATTATGTGTCCAAAAACATTCTTTGAATATATCCTTTAACTTTTTTTAATTGGTATGTTCTTAAGGCTAGTTTAGACACAGCGATTATCGCTCAAAATATCCTTTGAGCGATTTTTGAGCGATAATCGTTGTGTTCTTTTACAGCACAAGGTGATAGCTCAAACTTTGAGTGATCATCTTGCGCTCTGAGCGGACGATGCAGAAGACAAGTGGGGTGTCCCTGCTTGTCTTCTGCATCCAGCTGTTCTCTGCTTGGAGTGCGCGGCTCAGAGCTGGGTCAGGATACAAAGCTGGTCCGCTCTGTTCTTCATACCCCGCCTGTCATCAGGGAGCAGGATGCAGCTGAAACAATAGTATTAATAGTGTTAATTTCCTGATAACTGATTGCTGATCTTTCAGCATGCTGAAAGATCTGCGATCAGCTACGGCTGAACGAAAACTGCACGATGTCAGTGCAGTTAGACACAGCAATTATCGCTCAAAAGATGGCTTTGAGCGATTTTTGAGTGAAAATTGTTGTGTCTAAAAGGGCCTTTAGGTATTAGGTAAACATGTGAACACTCAGTTCCTCCAAGTGCTCATGTGTTTTGTGGAAAAAGCTTCAACCAGGCAGTCTGGCAGTAGCTTATTGCTAGGAGAAATTAAAGGATTGGGCATTGAAATTCAGCAAGCCTAATCCTTCTTTTTCGTTCTGTGTCGTTCCCATCACTTTCTTGAATTGCCCCGATTTTCACAAATGAAAACCTTAGCGAGCATCGGCGATATACAAGAATGCTTGGGTCGCCCATTGACTTCAATGGGGTTCGTTACTCGAAACGAACCCTCGAGCATCACGAAAATTTCGTCCCGAGTAACGAGCACCCGAGCATTTTGGTGCTCGCTCATCTCTACATATAACATATGTTGCCTTCTTATATAAGCAAATATGGAAACAGGCCAGATGAGCTGGAGGGAAATTGTATATTTTGTAGATTTTAAAAATGATATTTTTTTAATATTCTTTTTGGATAAGCTATGTTTATGCTGAATGCTCTGATAGACTTATGATTTACTTTTTCAATTTTATAAATGTATGTTTTGATTCACAGCCTTATTTCTGGGCACGCTTAGGATAAAACAACGGACATATTTCTTTCTTTCATTGATTTAGCTGTTTTTCCATTTGGGCAATAAAAAATATAGGATTCTGAAATTAGAAACTCAAAATTTTGGCAATAAAAATCAAACGTCGATTATCTTTATCATAGGATTTTACTTTTATATTCAGGCTTTTCTGGGCAGAATCGTGTGTATTATTATTTAGGCAAGCTATTTTACAATTATAGCAGAAACTGATCTCTGTAAATTTATTGTCACTGGTACAAATTTATGTCTGTTAACCCTGCAATAGTATCTAGAAACCACTTTATTTCTAATTTTCCTGAACAGCATGCATTTTATAGACAAATGGCTTATTATACTAAGTGGTCTATTATCCGCAAACATAAAAGAAAAAATCATTCTACTTGCCATCAGCGCTCTTACCTTGTTAAATAAGTTGTCCAGGATTAGAAAATCATTGCTGATTCCTTCCAGAAACAGCACTTCCTTCAGTAGCCAATGGCTGCATGATTCTACCTCAAAATCTTGTGGCCATTGGCCACCGCGGATGGCTGTAGTTTGGCCATATTTGGCCAACTGCACTGAGTCTCTTCATACTAAAAATTGCTCTAGCAATAAGTTTGCTATTGTAATGTTATTTTAGTCTATTTTTCATCATCTTAAAAACTGAATTCCTTTTAAGATGATGAAAAAATAGACTAAAATGACATTACAATAGCAAACTGTTTTAATAGGAAATATTAACTCAAAAGAGGACAACAATAAAATCACAACTTATTTTTCCCATAGAATATAGAGATGAAGAACATTTACATCAACTGAAAGTTGTAAAATTACTCAACAAAAGTAATATAATTGCTCTTGAGCGAAATGAAGAAAATGTGCGATAACCACATATTTTGTACTGTGAGTTATCTTCTGTAAACACTGAATGCTCAAGCCATTAAAACGTCTTATGCATCTTGCTCCTGCATACCTCCTGCGATAACAATTGTAGCAATTTTGCTTACATAGCTCTCTCTTTTGTTTATTCACAGAGTACTAGTAATAATATATCATATTTTTCGCTATATAAGACGCACTTTTTTCCCCCTCCAAAGTGTGTGTGGGGGGGGGAGGAGTCAGTGCATCCTATAGAGCGAACAGGCCAAAATCGGACAGGTTGGCGGCTGAAAAGGATTGCAAATCCTTCTTACAGAGCTGCCGGCCTTTTGCATACAAAGCTGGCACAGCAAGAGAGCAAAGCCCCTACAACAGCTGATTGATGGAGGTGAGGGAGCTGCAGGGGGCTCAGTAATCAGCTGTTATATGGGCAGGCGGCGGCTGCTATGGAGCCCACATTGTGATAAAGAAAGCATGTCTGCTCCATAGCAGCACCCATACAACAGATGATTAGTGAGAGGGAACTGCTGTTCCCCAGCCCTCATCAATCAGGTGTAGGTATGTAGACGGCTCTGACATCTGCCGGTTACATAACAGGGGAAGGGGCAGAAAGAGCTTCTTGTATAGAGTATACATTTGTGCCTAGTTCTGCACAAATGTATATACCATACATCACCATAATGAAACATGCCATGCAGGGCTCATGGAAAGTTGGGTGGCAAATAATGGAATCATTGCATTGTCACACGGCTCTTCCAAGATCCTGAATGGCAGCTGTAGAGTTATGCAAGCATGTATAGCACATACATCGCTATAACTAGTCAAGCATGGCATTCATGGCTCCTGGAAAGCTGGATGACAAGTAATAAGATCACCATTACATTTACACTCAGCTACTAGGTAGACCTAGTAGTATATACTGCATTTTGAGGTGGTACTTCTGGTCCTGTAATACCCCCCTCACTTCCTGGTCTGGGGAAGTTCAATATATTTTTTTCCTCTAAAACCAAGGTGCGTCTTATCATCAGGTGCACCTATAGAGCCAAAAATATGGTAACAACTGGTGCCCTGTTGCAAATATACTAAGTGACATAAATTGAAGTTCATTTGATGACGTCATCCTATCAGGAGGACAACCACATTTCTAAATGCAGATAATGCTATCTGGCAGATGAAACCCACAGGAATCAACTGATATTGTTGGGTAAGCTGTGAGCAACTGCAGGGGAATGGTAGTATTAAGGCCCTTTTAGACATGATTATCACTCGAAATTCGCTCTAAAGCCATGGTTTAAGCGATAATCATTGTGTCTATCTTGCGCCCGTCGTGCAGCTTTTGTTAAAGATTCGCTCTTTGTTCATCTTTCATTCCGCTTAAAATCCATTGTCCGTCCGTTTGCTTTTCGTTTGGTCAAAATGACATCGTTCAGTCATTCAGTGATTCTAGGGGAGTTTTCAATGCAAACACTACACAACGATAATACAACAAATGAAAAGCCCGACATTTTCCAACGGTTTTCGTTAGGAGAAAAATGTCCGTCTTTAAAAGCAAAACCATCGCTCGTTTTTATTGTTATAATGAATTTCGAGTGATAATCTACGTGTCTAAATGGGGCTTTAGCCAAGTTCAGCCCCTCTAGAGCAGGTGATGGACTTTGGAGCAGTTTGCTATGAAATCTATAAGCCCTGTTAGGGAATATAGAAGGGGTTTTATAATATATAAAAAAATCTGCATATTTCTAAGATGACAATTTATTCTCCCCTCTTCATAAACCTGTGGCTCTCCCAAGTGCTCTCTCCTGGAGGACCCGATGCATGAGGTTCCAACTTCAGTGATGCATTGTGCATGCACTGGGCTCTCCAGGAAAGAGCGCTCAGGAGCGCTGGACATTGCAAGCGCTGACGTCAGTGCTTAGAGCTTGTCTTGAAGCAATAGAGGGGGTGTGAACATGGCAGGATAGTGTGATTAGTGGCGCTGGCGGCCTGCCTCCTTGACTGGAGGTAGGTTGTTTTGCACCTAGGGTGAAATGCTTAATATTGACCTTTTAAAGTTATAATACAGCTTTTTTTTTTTTTGAAGGTGATGTTTATGTTGGGTGCCATGTGAAGCATGGGGCTATGGTGCCTGCTTATTTTCCATATTATGGTAACAGAAATCCCTGTAAGACTTTCCTCCTAGCAGAACCCCACTCCAAAAACTGTAGAATTAAGCTTTGCTTTTCTTTCTCTTGTATTAGGCATATTTTAGACACTCTCTAAAAGTAGAAATAAAACATGACTTACATCTACTGAAGACATATTGTGATACAGTGAGGAATGTGCTTCTGCCGGTAGAGCACCACGTATTTAAAGTTAAGTTAGAGGAATAAGTGCAGGTAAAATCTGCATTTATGCACAACTTATGATATCTGATGCTATGATTAGATAATAACTAGAGATGAGCGAACACGTTCGGCCCCGCCCCTTTTTCGCCCGAACACCGAACTTTGCGAACACTTCAGTGTTCGGGCGAAAAAGTTCGGGGGCCGCCGTGGCAGCGCGGGGGGGTGCGGCGGGGAGTGGGGGGGAGAGGGAGAGAGAGAGGGCTCCCCCCTGTTCCCCGCTACTGCCGCCCGCGCCGCCGCGCATCTCCCCGCCCCCCGGCGGCACCCGGACACTTACGCGCGAACACTGCAGTGTTCGGCAAAGCCGGTGTCCGGGTGCGGATGTGTCCGTAACGGACACGTTCGCTCATCACTAATAATAACACACTGCTCAGTTTAATCAAGTAATACCTTGTATATTTTATACTACCCTGTTTCCCAGAAAATAAGATTCTGTCTTATATTAATTTTTGCCCCAAAAGAGGCACTAAGTCTTATTTTCAGGGGATGTCTTATTATACTTACCTTGCAGACTCGATCTAGGTCCCTCCCGCTGCTCTCCGGAGATCCGAAGCACTGAGCCGCGGCATTGATTGTCCAATTCCTAAAACCCACCTCTACTACGTCATGGCTAAAATTGGTTCTTCGACTCCTGCTCAGCCAATGCAGTGCTTGATGAAGAAATCAGAGGCAATTGCTACCTCTAGGTGTGATTTATGAATGCCGTAATCAGGACGTGATATTCTGTGGGCAGCCAAGGACTGCAAGAAGCACGTCCCAGGAGACCAGCAGGAGGGCCTGGACCGAGCCTGCTAGGTAATGTATTCCATTTTAATGTAATGCAGCGAGGGCTAATTTTTGGGGTAGGGCTTATATTTCAAACCTCCCGAAAATCCCCCAAAATTAGGCTAGGACTTATTTTCAGGGTAAGTCTTATTTTCAGGGAAGCAGGGTAATACTAGGCAGCATGGTGGCTAAGTGGTTAGCACTGTTACCTTGCAGCACCCTATTTCTGTTTTTTGAATCTGACAAAGAGCAACATCTGTATGGAATTTGTATGTTTCTTTGCGAGTTTCCTCTGTTTTACTCTCACACTCCAAAATAGTTACTAATAGGTTAATTGGCTTCTACAGAGTGCATGTGTCTAATATAAGGAAACTATATTATAAGCCCCATTGGGGAGAAAGTATGATTTATAAAGCTGCCCGATAGTAGGTTGGTTATATTGGCATGTACATCATTCCGTTTAATTCCACTATTCTAACCATCTAGATTATTTCCACACCTGAAGAAAAGGAATTTACAGCAATTAATTAAAGGTACATAATATGAGGTTGTTATAGAGTTGATACTGTGTGAGTCTGCTATCTGTTGTTATACCCAGCTTGATGAACACAGCACAAAAACAAATGATCAAAATTGTGATTTGATGCCAGATTTCTGAGTCAGCCTAAACATCACAGTTATGCGTTCCGAGCGACTAATTACACGTCTACTAGTTTCTAATACAGTAGGTGAAATTGCTGAAATCTATTATTATATAGTCATGGGAAATGCTAATTATTCTGTTTATCAGCATAATCTTATTGGTACAATGCTGGTTAAGCAATTCTTTACCATTACCGACAAAACATCAACACAATCCCAGAGGAATAGCACGTCCTTAAAACTATCAGTAATTATTTCAAAATTAATTATTTTTAATTTATGGACGTAATTAGAAACAAACAGAACACATTTCTGATTTGCTGGACAAAGAATTTTTTCTAATATGCAATTTCAATAATAATAGCAGTTTTTTGCAATTGCTACTAAGTCTCCCAATACGCTAACACATTTTTGAGTTTTAAAGAGATCACTAGAGATAAGCGAGCATACTCGCTAAGGGCAATTACTCAAGCGAGCATTGCCCTTAGCGAGTACCTGCCCGCTCAGAAGAAAAGGGTCGGGTGCCGGTGGGGGGCGGGAAGCGGCGGGGGAGAGCGGGGAGGAACGGAGGGGAGATCTCTCTCTTCCTCTCTCCCCCCTGCTCACTTCCGCAACTCACCGCTCCCCCGCACCAGCACCCGAATCTTTTCTTCCGAGCGGGCAGGTACTCGCTAAGGGCAATGCTCGCACGAGTAATAGCCCTTAGTGAGTATGCTCGCTCATCTCTAGAGATCACTTTTCTGCTGTCATCTGATCATCACAGGGCTGTTTTATGATTAATGGCAACACTTGTAACAATTGCTGGTGGGCACAGCTCACCTCTTCCACTCTCTACTTGCACAGTAAGTAGTAAAGCACTCACATGAAGTCTGGTGACTCAGTTCGCACCATGTTTTAGGACCATGTGGCAGGATCTATGCTTATGCCTCTTTTAAAAGTTTGCCCTTTCTTCCAGCAGGGCCTCCACTAATATGAGTTTGAAACATGAACCAAGCTATTTCCAAGTAAATATGTCCAGCAACAGTCAGGGAAGAAGTAGTGGGTGACATTTCCACTTTAAATGCCAGCTGGGACATAAGGACTGGTGCTCCATTTTGAAGTATTTAGATCACCATTCCCAAAATTACTTTACTGCAGAACGATACATTTTCCTCTGGATTTTAGGTTGTTTTTAACTGAAATTGAAATGCAATACTATTAGAGTATGCAATGTATGCTGTTTTTACAATAGTACGGTGAAGAAATCACGCACATTAAGCACATTACTGTTATCTGACAGGCAACCTTACTGCACTGATATAGCATGGGCTCAAGTACCCATATCATACTTTATTATCTATTGGGAAACAAATCATAACATAACTACCTAGCATTAAAGGGCTATTCCGGTCTATATTAGTTGATGACTTATCATCTCGATAGGTTATCAGTACATAATGGATGGGGCACGCTGCTTAGGCCCCATGTCCATCAGCTGATCATCTGGCCCATTGTGCTCTGCCAGTGATGCAATCAAACTCTCATTTCTATCTTCTACTATACATATACTCTTCCTTTACATTACTTGCTCCTTTTAGCTCAGTGATGGGCAAAATCAAACCATGTTAATGATAAAATAGAAAATCTCAATCTTATAGAACACTGACATCAGTACAGGCATGTAAATCAGAGAAAAATAATTTAGGGTATGTTCATATACAGTGGAAATAGTCACCGCAGATCCTCGCCAAAATCCACGTAAAAAACCCCCACCATTTTGATGAGGATCCGTGGTTGACCTCACTCATTGTGCTGAACAGTGGCATAAATTATACAATGTTTACAGGGATGAAATGATTCCCTTTTTTTTGTAAAAAGAGGTTGCACATGATAGAACATACTACACAACTGTATTCTTACCTGTCCTGGCTCCCCGCATCTCCTATGCCACAGCAGCTCCTTCCTCTGCACCAGGTCTATGTTCACAGACTGCAGTCAGCTTGTATACAGGACATTACACTCTGCTGCCCGTAAACATTACATCACAGCTGTCGGCGCAGGAGATCTGTGGAGCCGGCAGAGGTGAGTATACACTAGTTCTTTATTTTCTATCATGGGCAACCCATTTTTGCATAAAAATTATGTCAGAGAACGCCTTTAAGTTTTATTTGCATAAAAACCAAAATACTTCTTTCAGAAAAAAAAAGAGATGATGTGATTAATGGGGCTTCAAGCAATTTCTGTAATAAAAATGTATTCAAAAATGTATTTTCTTCCTTTATTTTCCTTCTTATTTACAGTCACCCATATAGTGGTTCCTCAATATACAATATTAATTGGTTCTGGGACGATCATTGTTTATTGAAAATATTGTATGTTAAAACCATAATTCTTTGGAAAACTGTTAATTGGATCCGAAGCCCCAAACTGTCATCCAAAAGTAATACAAAATGCAGATTAAGGAAAATTAAGCAGATGACATATATATATATATATATATATATATATATATATATATATATATATATATATATATATATATATATATATATAAAGCAAGTTCTTACATATGAAAGTCAGAAATAGCTGCTAGAAGATGTAAATTACTTCCTATATTGAGGTCGGGTCTGAAAAATTACATGGAGTCGTCCTCACCCGATATCCAAACAAGAAGCTCATCCTGGCACAGGAGAAGAGCAGTATGAAATATGTAATACCACACCACACTGTAGAGAACATTAGTAAACAACCAGTCAGTGCGTGTACTTCACTTATACAGGTGTCTTACCAAAGAAATGCCATGCTCATTGGCTGGATGTTCCAGTAAAGTGGCGGAGAAAGGACTATTTGTGGTATTCTGTGTATTGAGTTTGGTTTCAAGTTACAATGGCTGAGGAAATATTGCAAATATTGAATCCCGGAGCTATTGTAATTTGGCAGGCCACTACATTTTCTTATAATAGCATGAAAGTGGAGGTGAAAGTATTTCACATAACCCGATCTGAACATCTGATGAAATGGGCTTTAAGGGGTTTTGTCATTACAAAAAAAAAAAAAAAATTCTATACTCACTTATTTCTTCCCCATTAGTCTCCCTACCACATTTTCTCCTGGCTGAGCTTCTGCAGTGTCCCAGGGTCAGCTCACCGCACATTAGCTGGCTTGTTATACAGCTGGCATTCCTCACATTCCTTCCGGCTCTGTCAGTGAAGGTCAAGTCCCTGTGCTGTAGTGTTCACTACCTAGGAAGGAATTCTAATCTATTGCTGGGACAACGTGCATAAGCAGCCTTTGAGGTCGATCAGCACTCCCCCTGCTGGCCTGTGAGCTGTGACATAAACTACATTGGCTGGCAGGAAGAAGACTGCCAGCCAATATATGTAACTTCACAGGTTGCAGAAAAATCAGCCAGCAGGAGGTGAGGTGACCCCCCGGACTGCAGGAGACAGGAGAAGATAGGTGAGGTAAAGATCTGGTAAGTAGACTGACGGGGGAGGAATAGGTAAGTATAGAATTTTTTTCTTTTAATGACACAACCCCTTTAAGGATTTAGCAGTAAACTGGACTAGAGAGAGCAAGGACACAATCTTGCAACTATTTCTGAAATTCCTAAAAAAAGCTTTACCGTTTTCTCAGTGAAATGTTATTCAAAAAGCCCTACCTTGGAACATATTTCATCCAGCCAGTCTGCAGTGAATATACTTGAATCTCCAAAACATTTCATCAAACTAAACAATACAATGAAAGCCATTGGAAAGCTTTTACAGAAACGTCCCTGTTAAGATATTTCATTTAAACGTCTATGCTATGCATGTGTCAAAAGCACATTTTATTTCTATTATGGCATGACTATGTGCACAATACTCACTTCAATTCAGTGCTGGCATTGCAAATGCAAAACATTGAGGCTTGTTATATAAGACAGTTTTTGGCCTTTCAGCTCAAACACAAAAGACTTAAAGGGAGGTTGTCACCAGGCTAAAGCACTACAAACTAACTTATAGTGATATTAGATGAGATGACAAGGAGCTAGTTGCTATATTTTTATACTCACCCGCTTCCTGGTTCCCACCTGTAATGTTCGTTCGCCAGCTGATAATCTGACTATTTTCAAAGTCCCATGCACGCGCTCTCCCATAGGCTTGTAAAGGTAAGTGCGCACAAGACTCGATGAGCAGCACCATAAGTTAGTTTATGGTGCTTTTTTAGTGACAGGTTCCCTTTAAACTTTTCCAAAGTTCTCCACAGGTTTCTGAGTGCTATGTCCAGGGAGAATAATCTTAAAGGGGTTGTCCCGCGGCAGCAAGTGGGTCTATACACTTCTGTATGGCCATAATAATGCACTTTGTAATGTACATTGTGCATTAATTATGAGCCATACAGAAGTTATAAAAAGTTTTTCACTTACCTGCTCCGCTGCTGGCGTCCTCGTCTCCATGGTTGCCGTCTAATTTTCGCCGTCTAAAATGGTCGAATGGCCAAATTAGATGCGCTTGCGCAGTCCGGGTCTTCTTCTGTTCTCAATGGGGCTCCGTGTAGCTCCGCCCCGTCACGTGCCGATTCCAGCCAATCAGGAGGCTGGAATCGGCAATGGACCGCACAGAAGCCCTGCGGTCCACGGAGGAAGAGGATCCCGGCGGCCATCTTCAACCGGTAAGTATAGAAGTCACCGGAGGGCGGGGATTCAGGTAAGCGCTGAGCGGTTTTTTTTTAAGTCCCTGCATCGGGGTTGTCTCGCGCCGAACGGGGGGGGGGGAGGGGTTGAAAAAAAAAAAAACCCGTTTCGGCGCGGGACAACCCCTTTAACTACCTTCTTTTTTGAACATAGTCCAGTCATGTAGAAGATTGTCTACTGCATAATATCCATGCTACATTTATTAGGTTTTTACAGTCACTCATATAGCACCAACACAATCTGTAGTGCTGTAAAAGATATATTAGAAGTTGCATAACTTTTGATTAAGCTTTATTTACATGAAGAAATGGGCAGTCTGGTGGCTCAGTGGTAAGTAATGTTGCGTGCAGCACTGGGAACAGAGTTGTAATCCAACAAAGAACAAAACGTACATTGAGTTTCTATGTTTCTAGAATTATGTGGGTTTTCTTTCAGGTATTCTATTTAATCCCACATACTCTAAGGCGTGTGCCACACGGGCTACAAAATCATCACTACAAAACGCCTGTATGTGAAGCCCATGGTTCCTAATGGGTTTTTTCAGGCTACAAAACATCTCTCATGGGCTTCACATGTATTTTGTAGCGATGATTTTATAGTGAGGCTTTGTAGCCCGTGTGAGTGAGGCCTTAAGCTATGCTTATTAAAAGAATTCTCTGAGAAAACAGTCCAAAATAAACTAAGTAAAAAAAGGATAATTGGGGCGGAATACAAAAAATTCTAAATACCTTTGTAAATTATCTCTAGGGGACATGAATACTGACAAAAAATGGCTGATTTCGTCTAAACCACTCACAAACCTGTCCTGGCACTCAGAGTACAAGATGGGTTGTGTGATGATGACGGCAGCTGTTTTTGAGCGTGGCTTTACTTCCTGTCAAAGTTGACCGGAGGATTCCTGAGTATATGTACTCACAGGCAATGTGTCATCCGCTGAGTGGTGTCTGCATCCACTCAGCAGTTGGCTCATTGTCGGGGAAGGTGGCTGCCTTAAGATCAGAGGGCTGGCATCCCAGCTGACTGGGCATGCCACCTCTTTCGTGTTAGCTTGACAGACCCGCTCCTGGAAAGAAAAGTCTCCCACCCCTGACTGACTGAGCATACACCCTCTGCTCAGTCAGCCTGGTTGCATAATATATTTATTATGTATATATATGCATATATATAATACTAGTGGATATACCCGGCTTCACCCAAGTTAATTTGGTACCAGTGTTTACCCATTGTTTGCACAGAAAATCTTATGAAGTTATGGTTACTTCAGAGGAACCGAGGAATAAAATATGTTCACCTTTTTGCATGGTTCTTCGTGTTACCCAGGAAACATCCCATGGAGGTAACCATGCAGACAGGAATCATCCGGAGGAATATTTACTACTTCAACAATAATGCATTCAATAGACATTTTGTTTGGAAATATCTTTAGATAAGATAGAGTTAATAGTTCAGTGGGAAATAGATTTAATTTTACAAACTTTCAACATTTGCGATTTGTTTGCAAATTAATAATAATCAAGTATGTACACAGATCGGTACTCTAGATTCTCCTCAGTATATACACATAAGGGTGACTACCCACTAGCGTTTGCAAATTTGTTCCTTTTTTTCCCCCAGGTGTCTACGGGGCTTTCTAATGTTAAAAACGCATCGCGGCAAAATTGCAATTTACCGCGAAATCGCGATTTAGCGCTATGCGATTTTAACATTAGCAAGTCCCATAGACCCCTGGAGAAAAAAAAACGCTGCGAATTTCGCAGTTAGGGCTCGGTCACACGGGCGTTTTTTGGTCCGATCTGCAGACGCGCTTGTGATCTGCAGATATATAGACCCAATGCATCCCAATGGGAGCAGGCACATGTCCGTTTTTTAAAGTTTTTTTTTTTTTTTTTAACCAGCTAGGGATGATTTTCAGGGAACGGCTTATATTTCAAGCCCTTCCCAGAAAATGATGGTGCAGGGGTTGCCACAAAACCACTGCTTTCAATGGGACCGGCAGCAGCGCTAGCCCCATTGAGAATGTAGGGAGAATATCGCGGAGAGGAAGCAAACTCCTGCCACAACTATCCCAGCTGGGGCAGAAGTCTGCAATATTCTCCCTATATTCTCAATGGGGCTAGCGCTGCTGCCGCTGGCACCATCGTAAACACTGGTGATATTGCTGCGTTTTTCTTGCACTGTGAGGCAAGTGTTTTCACTCGCTCTCGTAGCGCAAGAAATAAAAACGCCAGTGGGTGTGAGCCCTTATTCAGAGGGAGTCCCTGGCAGCAGACCCTCACTGATTTACTATTGTTGATGTATATTGAGACCATCAATAGTATACAACTAGATAACCCTTTTAAGGATTCCAGTTACACCCAGACACTATTGCCCATGACACAAGGTTATCAACCTCTTATTTTGTTTTTGTGAACCTACCCAAAAAATTTTTTATTTTATACAAATAAACAAGAAAACCAAACAACAGTCCTAAAGATTTTAGGTCTCATGTCAATATTGCTGACCAAAGAACCATCTGCCATTTTTGAGGACAGCAGTAATATACATGGCACATGAGGGTTAATTAGACCATGCTATATATTTTGGATCAGGGCCCAGGAGTGTAATGCTGTCCCCCTGTCCAGAACCTTAGTTTAGTTACCAGATCAATTTTCAATTTAGATAATTTTCTGCTAACATAAGGACATTTGGCACCTACCAATTTTGCTTTAATCTAGTCCGACCTTGTAGTATAAATAACTTAAACTACATGGATTTTTTTTTTTAAATAACCCCATTCACCAGGACCGGCTTTTGATACTAAAAGTTTAAAAAAATATATAGAAAAAGGCCATTCTTATACATATGAGGATACAAGGGCAGGTACAAACACCAGCAGCATGCAGAAAAGGCAAGTCTGTTGAAATCTAGCAACCTTTCATATATATTTAAAATTCATTGTAAAAAGTAAAAACAATGAAATGTAATAGACTAAAAGAAAACTGATTGAAACATTAACAACAAATATTAAATCTTTTTTGATCTGTCATTCCATTAAATGTAATGGAAAAAAAGAAAAAAGGAACAAGAGCCTGGTCTTGGACTGAACAGGACAGCATGCTGTGTCATTCAGAGTGTAAAAATAGGTGTTCTGACAGCACAGATTGAAACGGATGACAAAATTGACCATTTTGTTATAATTTTAAATCCCATTGAAATCAGTTGGATTAGTCAAGGGGTTTATTAATTCACGCTTTTTTTAACCACGAATAAGAATTAAAATATGAAAACCTCTTCTAACATAAGCATGGCCCAAATATTAAGATTTAGCTAATTTTTTCCTGCTTATTTTGTGCGTGCAGATGGTTGCTCAGTGGACAGCACTGTTGCATTGTATTTCTGGGGTCCTGGATTTGGTCCCAATCAAGGGCAAATCTGCATGGGATTCTACAGTGGTCAGCCATAAGGTAAATAACATTGATTATCTCATGACAATGGCTCCTGTCAAAGGGTGGGATATATTAGACAGCAAGTGAATAGTCAGTCCTTGATGTAGGGAAAATGGGCAAATATAAGGATCTGAGCTACTCTACAAGGGCTAAATTATGACCGCTAAACAACTGGCTCAGGGCATCCAGGGTACATCTAATAGGGCAGGTATTTAGGGTGTTCCTGGTATACAGAAGTTTGTATCTCCCAAAAGTGGTCTAAAGAAGGGGAAGCAGTGACAAGGTCATGGGTGCACAAGGCTCCTTGATGTACGTGGGAAGTGAAACTAACGCATCTGATCTAGTCTCACATAAAAGCCACTGCAATGCAAGCTGCAGAATTTCAAAGTCACCTTCCAGTTTGAACATGCTGTCGAAACTTCGGGCACTGAAGAAAACAACCCAATGAACCTCGAAGCTCAGAATGAGTAGAGATGTAAAATAAAAACGAAGTTATACTGGAACTTTTGCCAAATTAGTGTATATCAATCTGCTCAGTTCCTCTTTCTCTATAACGTACTGCCTGCAGAATGAATTGCATCTTCAAATGTCTGAAGGCTCACCCATAATACTTACCCCATGGTTAATATACTAGGGAAATATCGGGAGTGGGGGGCTTCATGAGAAGGACTGGTACTGAACAGAACTTAAATCACCATAAAACCCTATGATGATGTAGGTTTAACCCTTTCCAATCCAATTAGTATCCTAGTTTTCCTAGGGGGCTTACTCTTTTTCTGCTGTAATACAACAGCGCTATATGCTGGCTAAAGCCAGTACTGCATGAGGTGACACGTTGGATAGGCTCCAACAGCAGAGAGGCTGGCAATATACAGTAAGAGAACCCCGACGGACGTCTTTTAACATCACAACTGTACAGCCTTAAATCATAATGTCTTTAGATGTCAGACAGTGGATTGGAAAGGGTTAAATCTGTAGAACTATTGAGGGTCTGGTTTTGTGACCATAATAATAATATTATAATACAGCCATATTACTGTGGTGTAAAGCATTCCATAGAAAAACAGGAATTTTTGGCTTATATTGTTCTAACACAGTTTTGATTTGATGTTTGATGCTCTACAATTCAGTACAATCGGTCACTCCATCATGACTGTATAATTCAGTCTCCTTTTCTCATTTGCATATTATATATTACAGAACATTTCAAAAAGTACCATTGAACCCTTTATTGTAACCTGGATTTCAGTTTACATATTCAGCAAGATATCTTGGAGCACTGGGCAGCATTTGAGAACCTGTAAAAAGCTTCTTAATTTATACTTCTCAAGGAAAATAAGCTTTAAAATCTCATTTCACAAAAAGTGCTGTGTCAGAATGAAAAGGACAAAACAAAGTTTGATCTTTCAGCTTGCAAGGATTTTTTTTTTCAAATTCAGGGAAATAAAATGTAATTTGAATGTAATTTTTAAAGCCGTTTTACACTAAATCCCAAATATACTTGAAATGTTGGCGGCAGGATTACTTCAGAGAATACAGCTTTTCATGTGCTATAATCTGACTTCAAAACAATCCCAGCATTACAATTGCCTAAAAGGCACAAGCATCTGTTCGGACGGAATTGTGAATACCTTGCTTAGGAGCAGCAGTTTAGGGTTTGATACTTGTTCAAAACAGCTCTCAACAGTGGAGCTGGCATCACTTTCCGGTAAGCTCTACTGCTACAAATAAGTCAGACATGAAAGATTTTCGGTTTTATATGGGAGCAGGGAAAACAATAGTGTTGAGTCAGGAAGCTCTTCTGCTTTAAGAACTACACAGATGGATATTTCTTATACGTTTATTGCAAAGTTCCCCAGACCCTGGAATGTAACAATTCACTATTCAATTTATCCAGGGAAATCTGTCTTCCTCTTTATATTAAAATTATTACAATGATTTCAATTTGTATCCCCGTAGTATTGAAATCCAACCTTTCCTATGGTGCAGGCATATGTTTATGCAAATGAAAAACGTATTAAGGAAATGCCCATCTGAATATGTAAAAAAGGCAAAAATAGAGCCCCAGTAGTACCAAAAAGATTAGGAGTAAATAAAGGGAAAATATTAAAGCACAAAGTAATGAATAAAATAAGTTTTAAACCTTTATAGCAATACATTATAGAATATATAGTGAAAATGGAGGATATTTACAAAAAATAAAGTTCTATATATGCACTTGGGATTGATGACTTGGAAAGAGATTGGCTAGCACTTATGTACTTTCCAAAATTTCGTGCACCCCATGTGTTCTTCTATCATCTCATAATCTAAAAATATATTGATGATGATTATCCGTTTAGTCCAGGTCAACTTTCGGTTACTTTATGGATTATCACCCTCAGTTCTTCCATGTGCGCATGTTTGTATCCACCTTGATTGAGCCCAGCCAACATGTTCTTTGGCGTCCTCTTCTTCACACCTTACTGACTGTGCCAAGCATCAATGTTGCTTCCAGAGAATTGGCTCGCATGATATGTCCAAAGTATGAGAACCACTGTTTGGTGATTTCGCCTTCTAGTGATATTTTTGGATTGACGCACTCTAGGACCATCTTGTTATTGACTATTGCCGACCGTATATGCAGTATTCTTCTCCAGCAATGTAGCTAGAAAGCATTAATTTTCCTTTTGTCTGCCTTCCTGAATGTCCAATTTTTGGATGCGTATATGGAGATTAGAGACACAATTGCATTTATCATTCGGATCTTTGTAGCAATGCTAATATCGTTGCTCTTCCATATTCTTGCCGTTCTCTGCATTGCACTATGGCCAAGTGCAATTCATTGTCTGATTTCTGGTTCTGATTCTCCTTTGCTGTCAGTCTTGGATTCGAGGAAGAGGAAATCTTTAACGGATTCAATTTCCTTATTGTCGATTTTTAGATGGACCGTACCATTACTTGCTGTCATCATTACCTTTGTTCTTTTTATGTTGAGATACAGCTCCATGCACTCACTTTCTGCTGTAACTATTTGGATCAGATATTCCAGGTCCTTTTTTCACTTTCTACGAGCAACGGTGTATCATCAGCATGTCGAAGGTTGTTGATTTTCACTCCAATTATTGACCAGGTTGCATCATCTCATGATTGTTTCGGTGCACAGATTGAACAGGGCCAGAGATAGAATGCAGCCTTGTCAGACACCTTTTCCAACCTTGAACCAGTCAGTGTTACTAAAAGCTGTCCGTACTGTGACTTCTTTGTTCTCATAAAGTGATTGTATCAATTCTTCCAAATGCTCTGGGATGCCAATGTGCGTCATACATTTCCACAGCTTGTTGTGTTCAATGCAGTTGAATGCTTTGCTGTAGTCTATGAAGCACATGTACACGTCCTTCTGATATTCACACGTCTTCTCCACGATTCACTGCAGGTTTACAATTTGTTCCACGTCTTGTGCGAAATCCAGTTTGGACGTCAGGGAGCTCCTTCCCAGCAAATGAGTTGATGCATTTTTGAATAATAAATAATAAAAATATATTAGTAGACTTTGAAAATTGACTTTAAATTCCCCATTAAAGTAAAAGTGGCATGCTGGGCAATACAAAGAAAGATGGTAACTGACTCAAGTAATAATCAGTAACTTGTACCTTCATTTTAATAAATCTCAATTAAGGTAAAACATCCTGCTTCATGTGCTCTGCTGTTGAGCTGGTTCCATGTGGCCTAGTCTCGTGGCCACTTCTTTAACTAGGTTCGGTGCCATATCAATATAGCAGCAGTTCTAGTGCAGTAAGCATCATGTGGCTGTACAAAATTTCAGATTTATTTTCCCGAATCTGAAAAATCTCCCTGCACACAGAGCTTTCTGTACAGTGCATAGGAAGGTAAGAAAGTATGAGCTGAGCTGCAGCTGCAAACTGTATGCGCAGTGGCGGAGGAATGGACGCAGCATGCAGGATTTGATTTTTTAAAGTAACTGTAACTGAAAAAAATAGTATTAATTCCATCTCGCTGCAGCCATTTTTCATTTTAGTTTTCATTTTTCCCTCTTCAATTTCAAAAAATCATAACTTTAAAAAAAAAAAAATTCTGACTTAACCACATCAAGGCTTGTTTTTTACAGAACAAGTTGTGTTTATCAATAGCACCATTTAAAGTGAACCTGTCCCCAGGATCATTCTCCTTGAACCACAGGCAGCATGAATTCAGGACATATCTGCACAGTGCCCCCATGTAAGACTAGGCTAACACGACCGAATCAGGTTCTGCATGCCGGAGGCCCGCACCGTTTCCAGCTGTGAGCCCAGCTGGTGACCCTAGTACAGATTTTTTTGGTATTTCCCATGTGGTCGCTCAGTGATGATGCGGGTAACCTGCAGCCCAATCCAAAATGTCAACTGACTTTAATTGAGTCCATCCGCACAAAAAGGAGTATGCTGTGATTTTTCTTCCTCTCGCAGAATACGCAACTTGTATTCACGAGTGTGAAGGAAAAATCAAAACTACGTGCCTTTCAATGCCTGCATAGTGTAATAAAAATGGATGATCCAGCTCCTCAAGGACAAGTTAAAAGATACCACTTTATTGATCAAAGATTAAAAATCCATGCACAGATCGCAGATAATGAAGCGCTCCATCCTGACTAGGCATCTTTAATCACAGCCATGATTTACTGCATACCTGCCACTTACAGTATTTAAATACGGCAGCAGCCAATAGCGTTCTTAGATGGTCAAATGACTAGCAATGTCACTAGGCTAGTAATACGGTATGTATTTGGCTTAGCACTAGGGGGTACCCGACATCAATGTTGAAATTGGCACAGAATATAGTTGATAAGAAATGTTGTTCATATCCAGAAAATCTTTTACTAGAATGATATGTATTATATTTAACCCTTCTCTGGCTGTTCATAGTCTTGGAAATTGTTGCATACCTTTTATTCTGTAGCTACATAGAAGTATTTAAGTGAAAGGACACTCCAGCCTGGCCAGTGTTCTTTCCAGTAATATTTTATGATAACTTATCCTTTCTTCCTAAAAGTAACTAATGCCACCAATACAAACCTAATACTAATACTAATGCCACCTTGTTTTATATCTGATATTCTTCAAAATCCTTAAACAAATTTGCAGTTTCATAGTCATATTTCAGCACTGCAAATAGTGTCTTTAATCCACATCATTAAAAATCAATCCTAGGCAAACATTGTGTTCATCTGAGCTAACATAATGCCAATTTTTGTACATTTGGTCACCACAGTGATTCTTTATGCTTTAGCACTGTCAAATGGTTTTTTTTATTAAACAAAGTTGTCCGGGGATTAAGATATTGATGACCTATTCTCAGAATATGTCATAATTATGGGGCCCCCACTAATGAGAGTCTGCAGTGGCAGGCCTGAGAAGAGGAGGCAGCAACGCTTACAAGAGTGCCACGGCCTCATCAGCTGATTGGCAGATATCTCAAGTGGCAGACCCCCATCAATCTGATATACTAAGGCCAGGCTCACACGATCGGATTTCTATTGCAGATTCCACAATCGCTGTCCATGAGGGGACGATTCTCGGTAAAACATGGGTATTGAAAAGCATGTATTTTCAATTCTTTTGTTCACACTCGTGGATGCGAATTGCGTATTCCGCGAGTCGAAAAAAAATCACAGCATGCTCTATTCTGCTGTTGATGTCCATGGAGGCAACCGACCCCCAGCCCATACATAATTTACAATGCGTATGGAGTGCGGGTACCCAGGTCATCGCTATACATATACAAATAAACAAAAAACTATACTGTGCATGACCGCCTGCGAGCCTCCATGGTCATCTGCAATACAGTAAAGGGAGGTACGCAGGGATTGGTTGTCAATATCTTAGTACCGGAAATCTCTTTTAATTCCATTTAATATCTAAATGTAGCAACTCAGCAGTCATTTGAGAATAAGGAGTCTGGAGTTTGTAGAAAACTAGACCTATAGGCTTAGCGAGAAGTGTCACATTGCTCATGTGGTTTGATTCTCAGGCATTATAGAGCAGGAAGAGCTAAGTAGATTGATAAATAAATAATACAGTTGTTTCAATATAATATTTGTAAGGATTATTTTATGTCATGGGATTTTTATAAAATCTCTTTTATTTTTTATTTATGACAAAGTATTTAGTGTTAAGTTTTTTATATTTATTCATCTATCTACTTTTTGCATTCCAAATTGTAATATCTTTTTCATGATACATTCACTAAAAGAGTTTAAAAGGGGCCTGGATGCGTTTCTGGAGTGTAATAAAATCATGTTACAGTCACTAGATTGTTGGAGATGGTTGTGGATCCAGGGACTCCTTCTGATTGCCAGTTTTAGAGTCAGGAATATTTTTTCTTCCATAGGATGATGATAGTTGGCTTCTGGCTCATGGTGGTTTTTGACTTCCTCTGGATCAACACTGCAGAACAGGCTGACCTGGATGGACATAAGTCTTTTCTCAGCCTTACAAACTATGTTACTATGTTACAATATGCTACATATTGTGCCTGTACATAGCACTATTCACAGCACCCATTAGAACTATTAGCATTTCGTAATAGACATTTTCATGAAGCATCTCTGGGAACCTTTGTCAAGTCCCTGCCTGTCTCTATGGTGATGCCAGACCTGGTGGTGGCAATTAATTTTACAAAGAGGCTCCCTTTTTATAGTGCTGTAATCATGGCACTAGCGGACGTAACAGCCAAGAATAGTGTTTGCTCTGATCGCAGCAGCAGCTGCATTCGGAGCAAGGCTGTATATTACTGCTGTGCTCTCATAGCTATTCTTGCGACTACAGTTACAGTACCGGCGAGACCATAATTATGGATATATCCGTCATAGTTTGCAAAGAGGTTAAAATAAAAGAGTTCATATGACTTTTTCTTAAAGGGCTGTACCACACAAAGAAATTGTTTATAGCTTTTACATTTCTTAACCCTTTAACTACCAACCATTTTTTTGCTTTTGATTTTTTCATTCCCACGTTCCATAAGCTATAACTTTTTCATTTTTCTGTTTATGTTGCCATCTGAGTGCCTGTTTTTTGTTTTTTTGAGTTGTATTTTTTTAATGCTACCACTTAATGTACCATATAATTTATTGAGGAACTAAGTTTACAGATTTTTTAATGTTTTACAACTTAAAAAAAAATGAAACCCTTTTATGAAGAAGTAAGATGCTTTTTGTCATTATAGTTAGAGGGACAAAACGTACTTATTTTTCCATTGATGGGTGTACATAAGGGCATGTTTTTTGCAGAGCGAGCTGTAGTCTTTATTGCTACCATTTTTGTGTATACACAACGTTTCAATAACTTTTTATTCAATTTCTATTGGGAGACAGGGTAACCAAAAATATAATGCAATTCTGGCACTATGTATTTAGTTTTTAACAGGATTGACAACATGAGATAAATAATGTAATACTTTGATAGTTCAGGCTTCTATCATATTTAATAATGACAATTACAGTCAAACCTTTAGTTTCATTGGTAATCCGTCTGAAAGCAATCGGCCAAACTTGAAACCAATGAAACTTAAGGCAATTATTTGCATAGGAATCAATGTAAATCCAATTAATTCGTTATAGAGATTCCAAAAAATGCACACAAAACACATTTAATAGAGAATAAATATGGTTTTTAATACTTAAAAAAGCAGCCTGATGTAGAACTGTGTGTTATATGTGGTGTTACATAAGACTGCAGGTCACATCTACTGCATTATCTGTCCTTAGAGTTATCACTGTGTGTTATCTGCGGTGTTACATAAGGCTGCAGGTGACATTATAATTAGAGATGAGCGAACGTACTCGGATAGGCACTACTCGTCCGAGTAATGTGCCTTATCCGAGTACCTCCCCGCTCGTGCTGAAAGATTCGGGACGCGCTGCGGAGCGGGGAGCTGCAGGGGAGAGCGGGGAGGAACGGAGGGGAGATCTTTCTCTCCTTCTCTCCCGCCTGCTCTGCCCCGCTCCCCGCCGCAACTCACCTGTCAGCAGCGGAGCGCCCCGAATCTTTCAGCACGAGTAGAGCGGTACTCGGATAAGGCACATTACTCGGACGAGTAGTGCCTATCCGAGTACGTTCGCTCATCTCTAATTATAATCTGTCCTAAGAGTTATCATAGGACTGCAGGTGACATCATTATCTGTCCTCAGCGTTATCACTGTGTTATCTGCTGTGTTACATAGGACTGCAGGTGACATCATTATCTGTCCTCAGCGTTATCACTGTGTGTTATATGTAGTGTTGCATAGGAATGCAGGTGGCATCATTATCTGTCCTCAGCGTTATCACTGTGTGGTATCTGTGGTATTACATAGGACTCCAGGTTGCATCAATACTCACCTTTCAGGTACAGTCGGGGTCCCCACCGCTGCTTTCAGAGCTTCTGGCTGGCTGCCGGGCGCTTGTCAAGCCGGCAAAGTATCTATTGCTAGTGATGGGGATTGAATTCGCCGCCCCTCAGCAAGAGATTGCTCTGATTGGCTGAATCGGCTGAGTGACAGCCCTCTCAGCCAATTACAGCCAGCTGGCCAAACTAGAAGCAGCCTACGAAACTAGAGGCGAAATTCTGGCTTGAAAAATCAGTGAAACTGGAAATCAGCGAAACTAGAAAACAACGAAACTAGAGGTTTGACTGTATATATATTTGTTTATGGTTTGAATAATTTCGTGGTAAAGTGGGGAAGGAGGAATGTTTGAATTATTAATATTCTTCTTTTTTAAATTTTTAAATTTTTTAAATTTAGCTCAGAATTGACTGCATATGTAAAGTGTCAAACAGCTGTGATGGCAGCTAGCTGTTTGACAGGCAATGACTTACAGGGAAAAGAGCTTAAAAATATATATATTTCTATCCCCCGATATTTCATGATTAATGTTAGAATAGCGCCACCTGCTGTTTCTATTCCATGTCCTGCTCAATAATTTCCCCACCTGCTCAGTGTTGCTTCTTTCTGCTCCACTGCATAAAAGTAAGCCTGAGTAAGTGTGTCTACCTTGGAACATTTAGGGCTCCTGTCCACGGAAAATTTTTAACTGCGTTTCCCGTGGCGATAATCCGTCTGCTGGAAACGCAGTGAATGCTTTCCATAGACTACTATGGAAAGCACAGCCCCGCCGTCCATGAGCGGAGAATCATAGCGATTCTCCGCTCAGGGGATTTAAATCGCCGCATGCTGTGATTTGTCGCAATTCTCCGCGTTGAGCCTATATGTCAGATCTCTGCCATGGGATATCGCTATGCCGTGGACAGGAGGCCTTACTGAGGTGGACCATAGGGGCTCTTCAACAGAAGCAGCAGGTAGATTGCCAATTAAATGATTGAAGTAGGATGTTCCCTGTAAAAAGCACAATTCATAGAAAAGTAAAGATATATTAGGCCAAAGAGCCATGAATCAGAGCCTACTAGTTCCCCTACTGTTCTGCACTGACAAGTGGGACTAATGATGCTCATTTTCCGAGCTGCATTCTAATCCCGATATGTTCCTGTTCTCAGTGTGGCCATTGTTAATACACCTGCAAGAATTCTCTCCATTTATATTCCTGTCAACAATTATTACACTTGGATTCTATATTATCTCTGCATAGCTAGAGATAACCTACATTTTCAGCTACTTTTAAACCTCATAATAATTTGCATGGAGTTTCTATGCTGATGCTGTGGATGGATTTCATGTGTACCAGGCCTGTAAATCACACACATTTAATGGCCTTCAAGCTGTGCAGGTAGATACAAGGTATACAGTGTAGAGAGAGCATAGGGGAACGCAAGCAAGTAGAAAGAAATATAGTCTGGGTGACCTTGGTCAGAGGTCATTTTTAATAAAGGAGCTCTCCTAAGTCCTAGTTATATCAATGGGGATTTCTTTTTTCGATAACATGTAGGATTGTGTAACCCATAATTTCCAGAGTTTTGGTTACATATTACTTAACTAGTGAGAAGAATATAAATCTGTTGTACGTAAAATACTGACATTGGCTAAGGTGTTCTACAAATGCGGTCCTTAGAGAGGTTTATATGGGTGACATGAAGGCTGCAGCATAGAGTAATTATATTTAAAAAACAAAGGTTGAGGTCAAGTTCACAGAAAATATAGATAATTTGTTACATAAACAGTAAGTTGACAGCGCAAAACCAATGCCTTGAACTGCATCCTGAATGTTGGTAACCTTCAACATGCAGAGATATCTGAAGATTATGCATGGCTTGGTAAGTGCATTATCACTCCCAGATGTGTGTCTTCAGTATCCTAATAAGAAAAGTCTATTTAGGGCCTCATTTATCAAAAATATCTAAAAGAAAACCTGTTTTTTTGGCCATTGCAGCCAATCATCAGCTTTCATTTCTGAACCTGCTCTGATAAAATGAAATCTGTGCTGTGATTGCTTGCTAGGGTTAAAAAGACAGGTTAAAGCCTCACGTCCACGGACACGCATGGATTCCAAGTGTGAAATCCCGCAGCATATTCCACCCGTGCCCGCAGCTGTGAACATTTTCTTACCTGTCCAGATGAAGTGTGGGTCTTCTCTGTTCCGGACAGATCTTCTTTCTTCTGCACAGAGGATGCATCCATGCGTACATTTTAAAAAAAAATCTCCTGCTGTTCCGGGGATCTGTGGCCTATCTGAAGTGCTCAACTGCGGCTGTGCCGTGGAGAAAATGGAGCATGCTGCATTTTATTCCCGTGCGTGCGATCCGCATGCCTGGGAGAAATGATATCCGGAGGCATTTAGTTATCTACGGATGCCCAACGATTGTCTATGGGCATATTGAACTGCGGATCATCTGCGCGGGTGACCCACGTGGATTCTACAATTCAATTATGCCCGTGGACATGAGGCCTTACTAATAGGCACCTGATAAATGAAACCTATGCATCTGATTTTCTCCTAAAGTACAAATGTAGTAAATTTTAACTTGTTATTGATAACTATCAGCACCAGTTATCTTATCTTAGGCCGCATGCACACAGCCAGGCGAAATCTGACGCTGTGCTGGCCAGTGACCTCTGCATACATGTCTCGGATGCACTGCGGATGTGTCTGCGCAGTGCAGAGAATGACGAGCTGTCATGCCGGCGATGGAACAAAAAAGTTTCTTCTGATATTTTGAACCTGATCTGAGACAGTGCCCATGCAGATGCAAAATCAGCCCGGGTCACATGGCTGTATGCAGAATCCGCTTGCAGAGCCATGTAATGTACTGCATATAACCGCATACTCACACAATGTAATTGTGTATGAGCTTTGGGTATATCCGTGACCACAGAGAACAATGGGAAGGAAGGAAAGGGACTTATTATTTGTACAGCGCCAACTTATTCCGCAGCTTTTCAGGTAATTTATTTATTACCCCCTCATTTTACCAACCTCGGAAGGATCAAGGGCTTGGTCAATGTTAAACCATGCAGGGATTGAACCTGCAACCTATGGCCTCTATGTTGCAGATTCTGCTGTAAAGCAGGACATGCTGCATCTACTTTACGTGAGTGGATTACGCAATGCCGACCTTCTAATGTGAGTGGAATTGCATAATCCAATGCATTTGATTAATCCACGGTTTTGATTAATTTGTGGAATCCGCAATTACTATCCGCTTGTGTAAAGCAATCGAAAAGGCAAATAAACTGTGGCCCAGGAAGTTACCATAACGTGTTAATCGTAAAGTTAAACTTGGCTACATATGTAACCTAACCCTTGACAGATGACACTATCACGAGATAATCAACGTTATGTACTTCACCTGTCAGTGGTGTTAATACTATGGCTGATTTCTGCCTATCCATGTATATGTATGCATTGAATCAAAAATGCAAGTTAATCTTCACAATCAATCCTTGTAGAAACTGTACATGTTTGGCATATGGAATGCATCTGAGCAAGTAAACCTATAATTATAATGTACTTTCTCTGGCGAAATAATCTTGCAGCTCCTGACCTATCTGACAAGTGTCTAACTGTTTAAATGGTAGAAGGATTAAATAAATGAGCATGTTTGCTTCAGAGGACAAGCGCTAGCAGGCCTGCCCCTATTTACTTCCCATATGCCGTCTTGGAAGGAAGCTTTGCTTCGCCCTTGTGTAGTAAATACAGCAAGTTCAGCGGGGGCCGATGTACCTCTGCTTCTAAGGGAAAGAGCAGGATGCCGGGAAAAGCAGTAATTTGTGCTCAGTTACCTCCCATCATCTGTTTGACAGATACAACTCTCCGAGGGATGAGGCAATATGTCAAAGATTCTCTTGAGTATACTGTTGTTGCAATTAGACATGTGTCATATGTGCATATATTCATATGTGCTTTAAATAGCCAATCATTACTGTGCATGCAAGAATATAGTCATATATGACTTGAATGTATATCTACTACTCTATAGGATGAAATTGCAGATTACTGTCATGCAAAAATAATGTGCTCATGCATATATACCCACACATGTATATATGCTGCATATATGCATCCACATACCTTTGCACACACTTTTAAGCTTTATTTCCCTTCTGAGAAATGATTTCCATGAAGATCATTGTATCCTAGGCTCTAAAAGGCTAAACTAGTGAAATACTATAGTATTAAATATATCTGCCCAGCCTGCTTATTGGTATTGAACACAATATTCAGGGACAGATGGCAGCTCCCTTTAGTGTTATAGATTTGTAATGGATATGATGCTCTAATCATTGCACATAGGGCATCATCACAGATTTTCTAGAATAAAGTGTCATATTTTATTGTAACCCAAGTCAATGCAAAAGTTAATGAATTTCCCAAGCAAATCATGCCTTGCTATTTAAGGAATAAATATGCTGATCCCCTGGCTGTATTTAAAGCCTACCATCAGTGTATGTGATGTGAATTATTCAAACCCCCATTAACAAACTGTTCTCTTCTGCTTGGCTTACTGCAGTGCACCTGGGTCTGATCTGTACTCTTTCTGTTTTCTCCTGGGCAGTTACAAAAAACCTCAGAAGGCCTCTTTTTTTTGCATATTGGCTGCCAGTGGAGGAACAAGCTGCAGCTGATTTGTCACGCACCCGTTAGGAGTTACAAACAAATCAAGAGCGGTCTGTATATTCTTTACTTCTTCTCTCTAGCCTCACTAGTCCTTCTCTCTAGTCCTAGTCACATGCTACTAAAAAGTACCGAGCCACACAATTAAATATTCAGACTTGTTGTACCAACTCTAGCCTCTTGCTAAATCTTTCATGATCTGAAATATGTTGTTCCGGCACCCCAGAGGATTTCATGGCGCATCAAAGGATAGCCATATGATGAGCTAGTATATGACAGCGCTTGCAATGTCCATGTTAGTTAGGATTCATGTTGCAAATTTTTGTATTTTCATGATTGCCTATGAAAATAAACTGTAAAGTGCTTTTATGATGATTGGAACTATATGAATTTATCCTGGATATTACACATTAAAAACAAAAACTGATGAACTTAAGATTTAGCAATGCACCTGTTAAGGGTCCATGAAGCAGGAGGTCTCTAGCCCAAGCATGCACCATTATCTCTTCCTACACACATCGTGAAAATGTTCATGTCTTCTCAGTCTCTAAAATATTACTACACAGCATGATTAGCCTAAGACCTCATGTACATGGCAAAACTGCGTGGGTGGCAGTGCCGTACCCGTCGCTCCAGTTCGCACCACAAGTGCTCGATCGGATGAATGAATGGTTATTTCAAAATGAGCAGCTTTTTATTTCACCCATGCCCTTTCCAGCATACTGTTCACAAACTCAGTATTTGCATATTTGTAGATTTTTTGCATTGTCCAAGTACTTTTGCCCATATAGCGTATGTCCTTATTAAGCAGCCATAAACCCCATATCTGACATTGTATATACATAAAACGAAAAGTCAGAAAAAAAAGTCTGCGCTCAGGGATGGAGTAAACTGAGAACAAATTCACATAAAAGTAATAGTGAGGTGTGACACTTACTTGAAAGGAGGGGGGTATGATACACAGATGCCCCCTACTAGGAGTGTCCTCAACACAGTATAGAGCTATGCTCCAAGGTGCATAGTAGTAGACCAACGGTTAAAGTCAGACGAAACGTTTAATGAGGCGACGTGTTTCGGTGCACAACAGGGCACCTTTCTAAAGCCATACAAATATGAGAAAGGTGCCCTGTTGTGCACCGAAACGAGTCGCCTCATTAAACGTTTCGTCTGACTTTAACCTTTGGTCTACTACTATGCACCTTGGAGCATAGCTCTATACTGTGTTGAGGACACTCCGAGGAGGGGGCATCTGTGTATCATACCCCCCTCCTTTCAAGTAAGTGTCACACCTCACTATTACTTTTATGTGAATTTGTTCTCAGTTTACTCCATCCCTGAGCGCAGACTTTTTTTTCTGACTTTTCGTTTTCTGCTTTATCTGGGTGAGCTCTGGTTCCAGAGCCCCCAGTTTGTATCTGCAGCTCTCCTTTATTTGGAAAGGATTGGAGTACTGAGGAAAAGACACATTGGGATTGTATCCTCATATCTCAGCGAATGTGGATTGGATTGGATCTACCTGTGGCGCTCTCTATCAGATTTTGATTCTTATTGTATATACATAGTTATATCGAAAATATCTACAATATAGCATGCGTTGGAACGTACCTCTGAAGTCGGACCCATAGCAGTCAGTATTATGCATCTGTATTATGGCTGGTGCATGGGTCCAAAAGCTGCACATACATATAATATATATAACTGTGGGCATCTTAACTATCTAAAGTTTATTAGAGGCTGCCCAATTGTTACATGATGACTGCATCAGGATAAACAAGGGTAATGTGCTTGCTACAACAGTCTGTGTTAACTAAAGACATTAGCAGCACGAATAGATCTGTTGTCAGTAGGATTAGCTATAATGTGTCACTGCAGGTACAGATTTTATCAGTCTGGACTCCAGGATATTTAGCTGGATCACTTCTTATTTAGACACAAGAATGTTCCCAGTCACCAGCAGAAAGCATAGATCTTCAAAGTTGTTAGGGAGTGAAACAAAGTACATGTCACAACTTTTCATGATGCAATAATTGAAGTTTTTTCCGAGATACGAACATTGATAGCCTACCCTTTAATGCTTAAATGTTTGATCAAGGGGGGATTTAACCTCTGGGAACCCCAGCTGATTGGAGAAATGAAGAGGCAAGTGAATAGGACTTAGTTGTAGTACTGGGCAGAGCCACACTCCATTGAATGAGGTTGTAACTGTGTAAACAATGAAGCGGACACAGAATGCCAACAATCAAACATTCATGACCAACCTTAAACCCATTAATGTTTAAGCACTGGAAGGGAAAACTTTAAAATATTGTTCCCATCTCGGCCATGATGGTACCTCTGTGCTGTACAGGGTGACCAGGAAGGAGTGGGGCTGGAATATGCTATTTGCGCAGCTCTCATAGAAGCTAATGGGAATTACATAAAAAAATATAGCACAGCAAACTACACCATTTCCATAAGTTGGTGTGCACCTTGTGCTACATTGTTTCCAGAAATCCTATTGAATTCTACCAGGCCAGAGACAGTGCAGACCATAACTAGAGATAGGTGCAGGTGTCACCTGTGTGACCCTCACCTATCTGATTTTTTTGGCATATCCACAGTCTGAGATGGAAATACCCCTTTAAACTTTACATGAACTTTGAAAAACCCTTATAAGTAGAGATGAGCGAGCATACTCGCTAAAGCAAACTACTCGAGTGAGTAGTGCCTTATTCGAGTACCTGCCTGCTCATCTCTAAAGATTCGGCTGCTGGCAGGGGGCGGGGAGCAGGGGGGAGAGTGAGGAGGAACGGGGGGGGGGGGGGGGGATGATCCCCCCCGCTCCCCACTGCTCACCGCCGCAGCTCACCTCTCATCCGCGCCGGCAGACAAATCTTTTGAGACGAGCGGGCAGGTACTCGAATAAGGCACTACTCGCTCGAGTAGTTTGCCTTAGCGAGTATGCTCACTCATCTCTACTTATAACACTTTCTTTATTATTTATTAAATTATAAAAACCCACAAATAATCCAGTAAGTCGGGCTACTTTGTTATTGCACACCATGTCTACATCTGTGTTTGTGCCATCATAACTTATCACTTTCAAATAAGTCCAATGCAAATTTGGTATTATAGGTGTAAATGTTGACAGATCCTGCCAATGTCGTTAGAACCTGTTAATCTAAAGCATACAGGGTCCACCCAACTGCCCTGACAGAAGATATAAAGAAAAAATATTTGTTCTGATGGAAGATGAGCCACTGTCAATAATGTCTCACATTATACTCAAAGTGACAGGCCTGAAGGTTCCCTTCACTCCAAAATTCGCACTCCTACTCCTAGATCCGGAGACAATCCCTCCTACTAATAAGAAACTAATAGGCCATATCCTCCTATGCGCAAAGCTTTTAATAGCCAGGAAATGGAGGTCGGACAGTTCGCCAAGTGAGATTGATTTAACTCAACTAATCTCCGAACACAGTATATACGAATACATCTTAGCCCTCCGCAATGATAGCTTACCCAATTTCGAGAAAACTTGGAACCCATGGCTTATTTTATTTCCTATCCAGAAGTAAAATCTAATCACTGTAGACCTGGTTTAATGTTGTTACTGTTATACCATCTCCCTCTACCCTTTTTCCGCAACTCCCCTCATTGTTTCACCCTCCCATCCCTCCCATCCCTCCTACCCTCCATTCCCTCCCCCTTTTCTCCAAAATATTTTAGGTTCCTTACTAAAGAAACCAACTAGGAGAATCTAAAGCAGTTCATTCTCCAACGGAATTTCCTCCTCTGCAAGAGACTCTCGACCCTGTATGTTACTACATTTACAAAACTTGTTACAATTGTCTTTATTCCCAGATGTAACCTTTTCATTGTCTGTGAACAATTATAATAATAATAAAAAAACTGATTGACTCAAAAATAATGTCTCACATTGGCTTGTTTCCATTTATCCTATGTCATAAACGTACATGGTTCCTTAGGATGAAATACATGTTTATGGGAAGGTCAATGGCGATGTAAGCAGAACAAAGGATTCGACCGACAACTTTGTTTGTATGCATGGCCGAGGGGTAAGTGAAGGTTGGCAACTGCCCTGGGCAACACCTTGCCACAGGTGGTGGGGTGGAGTCATAATTTTATTGGTAAAAAAAATTATTGCAACACATAACTTTCTATACAATGAATGCTTCCACAAGTGATGGAGACAGTTATTGTTACTGGAGTCTCTGAGAGCGGTGAACATCTTCTGTATTGTTCACCAATCCTCTCTCTTGGCTGGTCTTCCTCTTTTCTGGACACCAACACTGCGCTAAGCTCCAACGCCACCCACATCAGTATGTATTATGTATGGCCATCAGGGTATAGCACAGTGTCTGCTGCACAGGAGGACCCAGAGGACTGGAATGTCAGTGGCAGCACCACCAAAAACTGAAGCAGGCACAGAGTAGTGGAAGTAACCAGTAGTAGAGAGAGGTGAGTAATTTTTTTTAATGGCCTGGTGTGAGGTCTGAATTCAGGGGCATGGGGCTGTATTATCTATGGGCTCTGATTGTGATCACTTTAATTATTGGGTTTGATCTGGGGTCTACATTAATTATTTATGGGGTTATAAAAGGCTTCTGTGTAAATGATGGGGTCTGTATTATTTTGGAACCAAATGAGAGGTCTGTAATTAATTCTAAGTTTTGATCTAGAAGTCTGTATTCATTTTGAGGTGTCATTTATAATACAGGTGTCATCTTTTGTGGCAAATGGGCCTTTGGACCCCATCAGGCATCAGGGCCTGGGTACGACTACTTCTTCTGCACCTCCTATAGCTATGCCTAAGGCAAAAGATTTCTTGTTAGCAAACAATAGAAAATACGAGGACGGTCTGGGCCAAATGGAGAAGAAAAGTAAAGTGAGTCATGAGATTATATATTTGTTCTGCCTGTATCTGTGTGTTTTAAGATGTGTTTAAATCTCTTTTGTTAGAGAGTAAAGCCCCAGTTACACGGGACGAACGTCAGGCAAACAATGCCTGACACTTGTCCCCGCATGTACTGGCTCTCATGCTGTTGCACAGGAGCATGGATCATTGGTTCACAGAGGGGTGGCTCCTCGCTCTCCCCCGCCCTTTTCCATTCTCTTAACACAGCAGCCGTTCAGCTCATCTTTCATCATTTAGCCTGCATAAAATCCTGAATGATGATCGTTCAGTGTAAACAGCAGTCGTTCAGTACTGAATGGCCACTGTGTTAAGTGAATAGAGAGGGGCAGGGGAGAGTGAGGAGTGAAATCTTCTCCATCTGCCCCACCTCCCTGTTGGCCGCATATTCAGAGAGCCAGCAATACTCACTCCTGTGCAACAGCACGGGAGCTAGTATGTGTGGGGACAAGTGTCGGGCATCGTTTGCCTGACATTCATCACATATAAATGGGGCTTAGGGTGGCTTTTAACTGATTATGGCTTGCAAATTGGGGACCTAATTTACCTAATTTGCTTAAGGTACAGAATCACTTTGTCCCAATGTGTTTGTACTGCCAACTTCATAGCATCAGTTTGTAAGTGACTTCTTATAGATATACAAAGTATTCTAAACACTGTTCATGCCAGGGATCACTAATAGACATGTCAAATTTGGTTTTGTTACTTACGTTACTTAAAAAGGAATTTATTTGGAAAGATTAAGCTTGTAGAAAGTAAGGAGATGCTCAGTGTCAAGCTAATAAATACTGAAAATTCCATAAAAGGAGACAAAATATGATGACTTGGGATGCAGTTAGACTTTTCGGTAAACAATAATGTAACTTCTTTCTCAGTACAGTGATCCCTCAAGTTACAATGGCCTCAGGATTCAATATTTTCATCGTACAATGGTTTTTCTTTGGCCATTGTAACTTGAAAGCAAATTTAACATATGATGTCACAGACAACCTGGATCTGCAACGCAGGCATCTTGCTGGAAATCCAGCCAATCAACATGGGCATTTCACTGATTAAACACCTATATTACATGCACTGACTGGTTGTCTAATAGTGTCTTAATACAGTACAGTACATTATTACATGTTTTGTACTGCCTTTTACAGGAACCAGAGGGAGTTGGTCTTTAGAACAACAAGTGAGATTGGCTACATTTTACTTTTCTATACGCTGTATGTATTGTACTGGACCCCGAGGAAGCTGTCATCCTCTATATAGAAAATGATTTACAACCACCAGTATCTGCATACATATAGAAATCAGTGTGGCCAGCACTATAGTGTACACATATAGCAGTATACAGTATGTATGTCTGCTAGGAATTAGGAAACAGAGAGTTTCACTGTATATTCTTGTATGAGGAAGAGGATATATAAAGATATAAAAATATATATATGTGCAAGTAAACAAGTGATGGAGAAATACTGTCATAGGTATATAGAAGATAAAGAATGTATAGTATGTAAAGCATATTTGAGGGAGAATGTCCGCTACAGGTATATAAGAGTATATGTCCACTATCACTGAAGGTATATGAGGAGGAGGTCGTCTGTGTAATATCTTACTGCATGAGGAGGAGGACGTCTGTGTAATATATTGGTATATGAGGAGGAGGTCGTCTGTGTAATATCTTACTGCAGGAGGAGGATGTCGTCTGCGTAATGTCTTACTGCATGAAGAGGAGGTCGTCTGTGTAACATCTTACTGCATGAGGAGGAGGTCATCTGTGTAATATATTAGTATATGAAGAGGAGGTCGTCTGTGTAATATCTTTCTGCATGAGGAGGAGGTCGTCTGTGTAATGTTTTACTGCAGGAGGAGGATGTCCTCTGCGTAATGTCTTACTGCATGAAGAGGAGGTCGTCTGTGTAACATCTTACTGCATGAGGAGGAGGTCTTCTGTGTGATATATTACTATATGAGGAGGAAGTCATCTGTGTAATATCTTTCTGCATGAGGAGGAGGTCGCCTGTGTAATATCTTTCTGCATGAGGAGGAGTTTGTCTGTGTAATATCTTACTGCATGAGGAGGAGGTCATCTGTGTAATATATTGGTATATGAGGAGGAGGTTGTCTGTGTAATATCTTACTGTATGAGGACGAGGTTGTCTGTGTAATATGTTAGTATATGAGGAGGAGATCGTCTGTGTAATATCTTTCTGCATGAGGAGGAGGTCGTCTGTGTAATATCTTACTGCAGGAGGAGGATGTCGTCTGCGTAATGTCGTACTGCATGAAGAGGAGGTCGTCTGTGTAACATCTTACTGCATGAGGAGGAGGTCTTCTGTGTGATATATTACTATATGAGGAGGAGGTCGTCTGTGTAATATCTTACTGTATGAGGACGAGGTCGTCTGTGTAATATATTAGTATATGAGGAGGAGATCATCTGTGTAATATGTTACTGCATGAGGAAGAGATCGTCTGTGTAATATCTTACTCCATGATGAGGAGGTTGTCTTTGTAATATGTTGGTATTTGAGGAGGAGGTTGTCTGTGTAATATTAGTATTGGAGGAGGAGGGAGTTGTATGTATAGGATATTATTATCTGAGGAGCAGGAGGTCTGTGTAATACTGGCGTAATTAAAAATAAAAAACTAACCAGCTTCCCCTGTGATTTTTGTTGCCAATGGCAAAGAATTACAGCTCAGATTTCACTTCTTATACTGCTGAAGTGAAATGAAAGCTGCACTGTGATTGGTTGCTATGGGCAACACAGATTTCCTTTTGGACAGCTTTCATAAGATTGGGTGCTGGGCTCATCTCTGTGTGGTACATAGTGGCTTAGTGCCTGTGGGAAGCTGTGTGGTAGTTGGAGCAGAGGAGGAGGTTAGCTGTGTAAGATATTATCTGAGGAGCAGAAGGTCTGTGTAATATATTAATATTTGAGGAGAAGGAGGTCGTCTGTGTAATAGATTAGTGTATGATGAGGAGGAGGTCGTCTGTGTTAAATAAGACTGTGAAATTAAAACCATCTGCTCAAGTGCAATTCTGGCTTCCCCCCCTTCCCCCAGGGGTAGTGGGGCTGTTTTATCCCCATCAAATTTGTCCCCATGGGATGAGTTATACATGTACCAAGTTTGGTTGAAATTACTCCAGGCTTTCATGAGTTATGGTGGCACATACACATAGATACATGCAGTTATATATATATGCAAATTTGAACTCGATACCTGCACAATTGCGAAATACTTTGCACAATTTAGGGGGGGGGGGGGGGAGACATCGAGAATAATTAGGCTAAATAGCCCTTAAACGTAGGGTGCGTCTGTGTGAAATGGTCCAGCCAGCGCTAATAGTACAGTAAATGCACAAAAACACGCGGTAAAAAAAGGATTCGATCACAATGCAAATACGTTTTTGCAGATACGCCTGTGTGAAGCCACCCTTAGGCACACACTTGTACACTCAAAACATACAATCGTACACTACCTACCTATATATATATTATCTGCATGTAGGTAGTGTACGATTGTATGTTTTGAGTGTACAAGTGTGTGCCTAAGGGTGGCTTCACACAGGCGTATCTGCAAAAACGTATTTGCATTGTGATCGAATCCTTTTGTTGCCGCGTGTTTTTGTGCATTTACTGTACTATTAGCGCTGGCTGGACCATTTCACACAGACGCACCCCACGTTTAAGGGCTATTTAGCCCAATTATTTCCGATGTCTTCCCCCCCCTAAATTGTGCAAAGTATTTCGCAATTGTGCAGGTATCGAGTGCAAATTTGCATACTTCCCATAGACCTCCTTACGGCCTTCGGTGCGCAAATGCACACAAAAATAGGGCATGCTGCATGTTTTTTCACATGCATGCATGCAAAAATAGAATGTGAGATAACATTAACATCAATGGGTTCTATTCTTTGCGCATGCAAACTCGCCCATGTGAGTCCGCCCATATTTCAAAATATGCTGTGCAGCTTTTTTGCGCAGAGAACGAGTGTATTTTGCGCACGTGTCTGCTCAAATACTGTGTGTATTTCTGCAGGCATAGCTGGTTCATATGGGTGGGGGAATTACCCCACACTGATTTAAATAGCTATTAAGCCGAACAAGCTTCTGGTATGCACAGGTTTGTACAACGTTTTGCATATACTCGTGTGTACTTATATGTGCATTTCCGCACCTCCCACAGACCTCTATGGGGCACTTTGGTACGCAAATGTGCATAAAATAGAGCAGGTCCTATATTTTTGCTCCCGTGAGAACTGCATGCACAAAAAAGAAAAATGAGAATGAACCCATCAACGCACTAAAACATGACCATTTGAAGGAGCCCTAAAACTGATTTCCACTTGTAGAAAGTTTTGCAAAACATGTATATATATAACCCTTCTTCTGCTGAGGCCCGCATCCTTTCATGTGAATGTCTTTAATACCAGTTTCCATTTTTACGTACCTGTTTTTTCTATGCTTTGGTGCATTTGCCTGATTCATTGCAATAAGAAAACCAAGTAAACACCCCAAAAGAAAGTTGAATGCAAAGAAAAATAGCCCAAAAAATAAAAACAATGTAGTTGTCCACAGCATTCATCAAATCGCTGAGTTTATTTTTTGACTTGCACTCTGAAAGTGATATGTGGAATTTTATGGCACCGTTATTTGTTATGGTATACTACATTAGTTATTGCAAGTGAGCACATATTGCATTATGCAACTCAGATTTAATTAAAGCGGTACTGTGATTGTATCATGGAGATAGTCTAATCAGGAAAGCAGACATATACTAGATGTATAAGATAGCTGTTGTAAACGGATCTGTTCATTGATTCCCCAGCACAGTCATTTTTGCATAAATTCCCCATCAGTGGATGCTTTGTAAAGTAACCATCTGCCTAAGTGAAGTGGTTTAATGGTCCGCATCTCATTATAGTGCTTGTGGTACTTTAACAAAAAAGAAAATCTAAAAGTACATTTAGTGCATTTCTCTGGGTTTACAAAATGCACTTTTAGTCACTGAATGTACCTTCAGTTATTTGCAGTTTTGAGCTGCATGGAATACTTCTATCTGCCGGAATACTTGCAGAATAAGATCTGTTTCACTTCTATATCCTGAGGAACAACCAGCAATGCTTGGAGTATGTACAGTAGATAGAGAGTTGTGTCTTAGGTCAAATTCAGACGAGCATAAGTGTAAATACGTTTGCTTCAGCACAATGTTCTTGTGCAGTGAGTTAGGTTGATTTGCACATGTACTGGCAAATTGCATTGTACCTTTTGCGCAGGTAGGCCCTGTTCATATGCGTTCATATGCATGTAACACATCCCAACCATGATTTAAATGGCTATTTAGCCTAATGAGGTCTAATGATGTTTCTCTACAACATTTCAAAACTTCATTCATTTAAGTCTTGGTCAGGCCCAACATTTCAGTACTGAATACCTCTTAAATCTTTTTGGTCTAAAGATTTATTTGACAAAAACTTGAGAGAATAGGGTGATGGAAAATACTCAGTTGACTGTGCATGCATCGTTATTACCGTTCAGGTAAATTACCTTTTACGCAATTTAAAGAAGGAGCTTTAATTAGCTTCTCGTACTTTGGTAACATAATAATGTAGTATAATATTTACCATGATATCAAATTAAAATTATGGCTTTTCCTACCAACCTTTTAGATTTTGTATCCGACAACATCCAAAAAAAAATCTCGAAAAACTGCACGGCTATCCCAGATTCCAGTCTCCTCAGCACTGCATCCAGCACCTACTCACTTTCTATGTTAGAACCAACAACAGAGGAAGAAGTCTCCAGGCTGCTTTCCGCTGCCCACTCCACCAAATGCGCTAATGACCCTTTTCCCTCTCACCTTCTCCGGTCCCTTTCCCCAGCTCTTATTACTCACCTCACCACAATCTGCAACCTCTTCCTAACCTCTGCACCTTCCCCTCCTCATTTAAACACTCCATCATATCCTCTTTGCTTAAAAAAACAACCCTTGACCTGACTGATGCTGCCAACTACCAATCCATTTCAAACCTCTCCTTCATCTGCAAATTACTAGAATGCCTGGTCTACTCCCACCTGACACAATTTCTCTCTGACAACTCACTCCTTGACCCCCTCCAGTCTGGTTTCCGCTCTCTACACTTGACCAAAACTGCCCTCACAAAAGTATAAAATGATCTGATGATGGTAAAGTCGAGAGGTAACTACTCCCTACTAATCCTCCTTGACCTCCTAAGGAGGAGGCAGAAAGACTGACCGCCAAAGAGAGCAAAAACAACCCGAAACAGTTTTTCAACTATATTAACAGCAAAAGGATTTGCACTGAGAGCACTGGCGTTTTAACAAATAATGCAGGAGAAATCATTGAAGATGATGGAGGGAAGGCAAACCTATAAAATAGTTTCTTTTCAACCGTATTCACAAACGAAAAGGAAATTCCGCATGAGATGCAGAGGAATAAAATGAACCCCTCACGAAATATGTCATACCTAACGCAGGAGGAAGTGCAGAATCGGTTAAAGAAGATTAAAATCGATAAATCACTAGGCCTAGATGGAATACACCCAAGGGTACTAAAGGAACTAAGTGATGGGCTAGCTAGGCCGCTAGATCTAATATTTGTGGATACTATCAAGACCGGGGTTGTACCATTGGATTGGCGCATTGCCAACGTGGTTCCAATTTACAAAAAGGGGTCCAAAAGTGAGCCTGGTAACTACAGGCCGGTAAGTCTCACTTCAGCAACTGGAAAAATATTCGAGGGGTTTCTGAGAGACGCCATCGAAGAATACCTCAAGGAGAACAACAGAATAACTCCTCACCAGCGGGGGTTCATGAAGGGTCGATTATGTCAGACCAATCTGATCAGCTTCTACGATGAAGTAAGCTCTAGGCTGGACCTGGGAGAGTCTATTGATCTCGTATATCTGGACTTCTCTAAAGCATTTGACACCGTGCCGCATAATAGGCTGATATATAAAATGAGACAGCTCGGATTGGGTGAAAACATGTGTATCTGGGTAAAGAACTGGCTCAGAGATAGAAAGCAGAGGGTGGTAATAAATGGTTCATACTCTGATTGGGCCCCCGTTGCTAGTGGGGTGCCACATGGTTTAGTATTAGGCCCCATTCTGTTCAATATATTTATCAACGACCTGATAGAGGGACTACACAGTAAAATATCAATATTTGCAGACGACACAAAATCTATATATATAAAGCTGAATGCCCTCATTGACTCACTGACTCACTGACTGACTGACTGACTCACTGACTCACTGACTCACTGACTGACTCGCCAAAAGTTCTCCAACTTCCCGATGTCGTAGAAACATGAAATTTGGCACAAGCATAGATTATGTCCAAAATAGGAAAAGTAATTGGGTCCCAACTCGATTATTCAATTCTAGCGCAAAAGAATTGGCGTCGAAATTTTACGTACATAATCTAAATCTCTCACTTCCCAATGTCATAGAAACATGAAATTTGCATGAAATAAACATTGAATATGTCATAAATAGGAAATGTTAATAGGTCCCAACTTGATTATTCAATTCTATGCGCAAAAGAATTAGCATCCAAATTTTACCTACGGAATGTAATTTTCTCACTTTCCGGTGTCATAGAAACGTGAAATTTGGCACGAGCATTGATTATGTCATACATAGGAAAAGTTAATGGGTCCCAACTCGATTATTCAATTCTATGCGCAAAAGAATTAGCGTCCAAATTTCACGTACGGAATGTAATTTTCTCACTTTCCGGTGTCATAGAAACGTGAAATTTGGCACGAGCATTGATTATGTCATAAATAGGAAAAGCTAATGGGTCCAACTTGATTATTCAATTCTATGCGCAAAAGAATTAGCGTCCAAATTTTACGTACGGAATGTAATTTTCTCACTTTCCGGTGTCATAGAAACGTGAAATTTGGCACGAGCATTGATTATGTCATAAATAGGAAAAGCTAATGGGTCCCAACTCGATTATTCAATTCTATGCGCAAAAGAATTAGCGTACAAATTTTACATACGGAATGTAATTTTCTCACTTCCAGGTGTCATAGAAACTTGAAATTTGGCACGGGCATTGATTGTGTCATATATTGGAAACGTTAATGGGTCCCAACTTGATTATTCAATTCTATGCGCAAAAGAATTAGCATCCAAATTTTACGCACGGAATCTAATTTTCTTACTTGAAATTTAGCACGGGCATTGATTATTATGTCATACATAGGAAAAGTTAATGGGTCCCAACTCGATTATTCAATTCTAAGCGCAAAAGAATTAGCGTTCAAATTTTATATACGGAATCTAATTCTCTCACTTCCTGATGTCAGAGAAACTTGAAATTTGGCATGAGCATTGATGATGTCATAAATGGGAAAAGTTAATGGGTCCCAACTCGATTGTTCAATTCTAAGCGCAAAAGAATTAGCGTCCACATTTTACGTACGAAATCTAATTCTCTCACTTCTTGGTGTAATAGAAACTTGAAATTTGGCACGGGCATTGATTGTGTCATAAATATGAAAAGTTAATGGGTCCCAACTCGATTATTCAATTCTAAGCGCAAAAGAATTAGCATCCAAATTTTACGTATGGAATCTAATTCTCCCACTTCCCATTGCCGTAGAAACATGAAATTTGCCATGAGCATTGATTATGTCATAAATAGGAAAATGTAATGGGTCCCAACTCGATTATTTAATTCTAACACAAAGGAATTAGCATCGAAATTTTACGTACATAATCTAAATCTCTCACTTCCCTATGTCATAGAAATATGAAATTTGCCATAAGCATTGAATATGTCATAAGTAGGAAAAGTTAATGGGTCCCAACTCGATTATTCAATTCTAAGTGCAAAAGAATTAGCGTCCAAATTTACTGTATGGAATCTAATTCTCTCACTTCCCGATGTCATTTTATATACAGTAAACATTGCATGGTTACCTCCCATGGTGTTTCCTGGGTAACGCAGAGAACTATGCAAAATGGTGAACATATGGTTTTCCTCGGTATCTCTAAAGTAACCACGACTTCATAAGATTTTCCGTGTGAACACCAGATAAACACCAGTACCAAATTAACTCGGGCGAAGCCGGTATATCAGCTAGTTATACAATATAATCAATGCAACGGAGGACAAGGTATGGCTACAAACGCACCTAGATAAGCTGGGGGCTTGGGCAGAAAAATGGCAAATGAAGTTCAATGTTGAATAATGTAAGGTTATGCACATGGGCAGGAGAAACGGATGTCACAAATATACACTAAATGGGATACTGCTAGGGAAAAGTGATATGGAAAAAGACCTGGGGGTACTAGTGGACTATAGACTAAACTGGAGTAAGCAATGCCAGTCAGCTGTTGCAAAAGCTAATAAAGTCTTGGGGTGCATTAAAAGAGGTATAGGGGCGAGAGACGAGAACATTATCCTCCAACTTATACGCACAGGATTTTGCTGTGCGCAAAAACACGGTAAAACATCTGAAGGAGCCCTTAGAGAAAATAGGGGAGGTGAAGCGGTAGATCTAGGGCAGATCTGATAATACAAAGGGAGGAAATACTGCATGTCTTCAGGGAAAGCAAATCACACAAACTGTACTATATGAGCTAGGACAGTTTCACACGAACGTGTTTACACACATTTTTGTGTATGCAAAGTCTACGTGTGCTAAACAGAGAGAACAGAACTCCTTGATTTTAATAGGTTCGTTCTTATAAGTGTGTTTTGCGTGTGTTTTTGCACATGCCAAAAAATTGATCCTGCTCTATCTTTCTGTTTTACGTAGCGAAACTGCCATAGAAGTCTATGACAGGTGCGCTAATACACAAAGGGATGGGTGAAACACTGCGCAAAATACAGGAAAACAGCTGCCCCTTGCTAGGCTTTAATAGCCATTTAATTCCACAAAAATTACAATACTATGCACAGACAGGTACGCAAAACCCTGATTATGGCCCCTGCATATGAGCAATTTTGCACCCGTTTTTGTATGCACAAAATCTCTTGAGCAAACTGCGGACAATAGACCCCATTGTCTTCAATGGGTTCCCTCATATTGAGCATCTTTGCAGGCGCATATCCGTTGGGCGAAAAAGTATGCAACACGATCTATTTTTGTGCGCATTCACGCTCCCTAGGAGTCTTTGAAGGTGCACACCCATCTGCACGAAATAGGGTGGGTAACTGCGAGAATTCACTGTGTTAATTGCTTCCAATTACTTAATCAGGCTTCTGAGCCAGTTCTAAACCGCCACGGGTGTCTCCTGCGCTGATGTGAACAGGCAGAGCAGCACAAAAATGTACAGTAAAACGCACGGGCATGCGTTCAAAAGCGCATTCAGAGCACGATCACATCATTCTCTCGCGAGCCCTTATAGCCCTCTCCAAAACTCATTTATGCGCTAATATGCTGCAGTGAGTGTATTTGTGCAAATGCTTGTATAAAGCTGCCCTTAGGGCAGTTTCACACAATCGCATGCATAGTTGCATATGAACAAATTTTTTTTTCTCCCTTCTCGAACTTTCAAAACCATAATGAGAAGATAGGTTCTGCCCTATCTTTTCCGCATACATTTTGCAGGAAAGATCGGGCAGGACCTATCTTCCCGCGGCTTTTTTCAAGCTGCTGCGCTGCCAAGAAGTGGAAGAAAATTCCCTCTTTCAGGTGCAACTACGTTCCGTACCGGTGGGTGTGGTTGCACCTACGGCAATGTGTTTTTGTCCTTGGAGTGGCAGCCATGTGATGGGGAATGCTCATCCACAGCAGACGCTACAAGGGCGGACAGGAAGCAATTAACACAATCTTCAACATTTTAAGATATGGGACACACATCCTCAATGCATAATTATCATGCTGGACTATTGATGTTACTATTTCTGCTGCTAGTCTTTTATTTATTTATTGCAGGAAATAACTTTGTTTGGCTATTTATTCTGCAATGTTATTATATTGTTTATTGTCTGCAATTTATTTTACCATGTAATAATATAAATTGTAATTCGTGGTACTTTCCCCTTCAGTCGATGGAATGGCATTGGGATAAGGAGTCTTCCTGAGGAGTGAACCTGAACAAAACTGGGGGCTCTGGGTTTTTCCATAAAAGACAGGACAGTGAGGACTCTATCTATATGAGCCCTATAGATATCTTTCTGTCCTAAAATTCTCTTCTGTTCAGTCAACATATCCAAAATTGGGTCGTTCTAGATTAATAAAAACTAATGTTTGGCCATACAAACATACCACCAAACCTACAAAAAGGCACAACATTATTCTAATTTCATATGATTAGCTTTATTGAAATACTGCATAGTAAAAAAAAAAAGAAGATATACATCAAATATGTAAAACCGTGACTAACTATGAAGTGACAGGTACTCTGTTACATAAATTAACAAAAATATATCTATATTTATAGAGGCAAAAGCCCTCACTGACTGACTGACTGACTGACTCACTGGCTGATTCGCCACCCTCTGATTTCCCGATGTAGTACATATATGAAATTTGGAAGGAGCATTCTTTAGGTCCTGAATAGGAAAAGTAAAGGGGTCACAACTTGATTATTTAATTCTAAGCACAAAAGTAAGTGACCCCCTATATAATGTACCTAATCTAATTCTCTAACTTCCCGGTGTCGTACAAACTTGAAATTTGGCACAACCATTCTTTAGGTCCTAAATAGGAAATGTAAAGAGGTCACAACCTGATTATTCAATTCTAAGTGTGAAAACAAGTGAACCCCTATGTAATGTAACCAATAACACACATCTGAAATGTGCATAGTTCTTTTCTCAGAAACCAAAAAGTTTAGGGAAATGATTTGTATACTGAGGAGAATCTACCTCACTTCTATGTGTATATACCGAGGAGAATATAACTCACCTTTGTGTATATAGACTGAGGAGAATCTAACTAACTACTACCGTGTTTCCCCGAAAATAAGGCACCCCCTGAAAATAAGACACCTCCTGAAATTTGCAGAAGTCCCAAATATAAGGCACCCCCGATAGTAAGGCATAGTAAAGTGTGCAGGCAAGTCAAGAGGCCTGTCCCCTGCTGCCATCCCCATTGTCTTCTACCTCCAGATGTATAGGTAGATCTGCAGACAGTCTGCTGTTATCCTGTCCCTACTGTGCTGTATGAGTGTGCTGTTGTGAGCTCCCCTTGCTGGCTGGAAAAGTCCATACTGTACGTTCTGTTCCTGCTGTACATGTCTGCTGTGATGAGCTCCCCCTGGTGGCCGGAAGCTGCAATACCATCCCTGCTTACAAGTGGTACAGGAACTTCTGTCTGCAGACAGGTACGTTACTTTACAGCCCTTATTTTTTTATGGCTCTGTGTGTGAGTCAGGCAACCTGTGTGTGATTCTTAAGGCTGGGTTCTCACAGAGCGTATTTCCAGCAGAAATCTCGCAGTTTGGCCACAGCGATAAACAGCGAGATTTCTGCCGGGAAAGCGCTGCTTCAAAACCCACGGCACTCAGCTGCTTGTTTTGAAGCGACCTGGCTGCACGCTTTTCCGTTTCTGTGGCCGGTGAATCCGCACCACAACACCGGCTTCTCCCAGCTTTGCCGTGACGGATTAGCTGTCCCATGTGGATGAGATTTCTGAGAAATTTCGTCCACCAAGCTGGCCAATTGAGGGATTAGCGGCCACAGACGGATTTGCCGCGGCGAAATAAGACACCCCCTGAAAATAAGACGTAGCGCATATTTGGGAGCAAAAATTAATATAAGACGCATCTTATTTTCGGGTAAACAGGGTATGTATACATACAGAGGAGAATCTACCTCACCTCTGTGTGTATATACTGAGGAGAATCTACCTCACCTCTATATGTATATACTGAGGAGAATATAACTGACCTTTGCGTGCATATACTGAGGAGAATCTAATTAGCCTCTATGTGTATATAGTGATGAGAATCTACCTCACCTCTGTGTGTATATACTGAGGAGACTATAACTGACCTCTATGTGCATATACTGAAAGGCTATAAAGTACATAAGGAAGCAGCCATGAACTGTAGGGATGGAGCATGCTTTAAGGCTAAGAAGAGGCTGCAACCTCCAGTCTGGGGTTACATTTCAATAAAAATGGGTGTTACCTTTAAGGGTAAAGTGAGGAGAGTGGGAGGGATGGCACATTATGCAGAGGGACATCGGTATATGCAGCCTGAGAAGAATCTAATACCCCTCCATGTGTATAAATATTTTATTCCTCAGTTCCTCTGAAGTAACCGTGACTTCATAGAATTTTTCATGCAAACAGGTAAACACCCGTACCAAATTAACTTGGGCGAAGCCGGGTATATGAGCTGCTTAGGTATATAAAAGATATTGCATGTCAATAAGTTCAGTAGCTCATCATTGTGGATGACACTTTCTAAGGTAAGGTATCTTTACACAGGACGACTGTTAGGCGCATAAGTGCCCTGTCGGGGGCCATATGTACATGAGCCCACAGTCTCCCATAATCACTGATCTGAATGATTATTTGGGTGACTTTCAGTTCAAACAAGTAGATAGCAATGAAGTATTCTAACAAAGTTCGTGTAGACGCAAGTAAGGGTGGTTGGAATTTTACGTTTTGCAGACTAAGGCCATGGGTTCTAATCCAAAGGAAAACTGCATTCAATATATTGTCCACATATTCACACAAATTTTTTTACCCTATTTCCCAAAAAAATACTTAGCCCATAATTCATTTAATTAAGTAGACCTGATTCTATAATATTTTGTTCCATGCCAGGCATTTTACATTTTCTATATTTCCCAGTTTTCCTATTTAGAATTACCCGGACTGGATATCACATTTATTATCTTCGATGTATCAAAGAAGTTGCTCTCTTTTATTTTAATGACTTTTTTCGGCAAGGTAGCAACATGTCATAAAGGACCTTATAGTAACACATAGAGTCTTAAATCGAATACCTCTATAACTACAACTGAGCTATTAGTAACATATATAACAAACACAGACATAGATGTGTCCCAAAGGATAACGCAAAGCCAATGAACTGCAGTTAAAAAGAAAGATGTCATGAGACAGCCCCACTCATATTAAAAATAGACGCACAATATTCATTTTGGAGGTTGCCTGCCAAAAGCATTATTTGTAATATGGTAGCACAGAGCATGTAAGTAACAATATATTGAATCCGTGAAAAGTATTTGATTGTCATATTGGTTCATCAAAAAAGCATTAGGCATTACATTGAGAAGCTGCCTAGATGGGTTATAAAATAAAAACACCGAACTATTTAATAAACTATGTAAATTTGCCAAACATCAGCATGAATAAATATACAATAATGCATAATCATCACTGCTAATGTCTTTTCTTACACCGTTCATTTCGCTGGTGTCTATAAGATTAAAATTGTGCTCTTCTCCAGCTCTCCCCCTTCACATTATAAACTAATTCTTCTCTGGAGACATCCTGGTAGACAATGCATCATTTCTACTGAGCTACAACTCAGTCAACTTCTAGTGCAGGAAACTTTGAAAGCATTACACAAAAACCCCCAAAACTTTATGGCCCTTTTACAGGAAGCGAGTGCCGTTCAGAAAATAGTCAGATCATGTGAATTTGAATGCTAATTGTTCAGTGTAAACACGGCCAGCAATTGAATGGGGAATGATATCTAATTCATTGGCTTATTGTTCGTTGTTCATTTTATACAGGCATAAAAATCGTCATTGACTCGTTCGTATGTCGTTAGGTGTGAACAGCTCTCATTCAGTCATTCACATTCATTGGTACAGTGCCCTGGATGAATGAACGATTGAGCGATTTCTTTTTATGCTACAAAATACCTGTGTAAATATGGTTGTCTGAATAAGCCCTAAGTACAACTTGATAAGCCCCACAATTTCTTTCCACTATTTCCCTATTACAAATCAGAGCAGATTTCAGAACATAATGCGCAAAGGGCAGGAAACACTAGAAATGGATTAGTACCAAACTTTAGGTTAGATAACCCCCTTGTGCAGAACCACCCAGTCATAAGACAAAAAAGATATATATTGCACTGATGAACTGTGTGCTTGTATTCTGCTCGTGTAGCAAGCAGCAACATAACCGCATATCCACACCAGAACAAGTCAATGAATAATACTACACAGAACCAATCTCATAACATAAATACAGTACCAGAACCAAATTCATAAAATAAATACTGCATAAATTAACCACAGCACATAGGCACAATACCAGAATCAGGCTTATAGCATAAATACAGCCCCAAAACCAAGCACATAACATAAATACAGTTGCAGAATTAAGTGATTCATGTAGCTCTATATGACGCTGCCACATGCAGGAAAAGATCATCTGGCCAGGCAAACCTAAGGGGGCAATCTGCCCCCAGCCTACATCAGCCTAGTGCCCCATATAGAAGCTGGTGGCCGGCTCCCTGTGTGACTGCATAGGATAACGATCTCAATTATAATAAAGGTCCATATAATAAGTCTGAACAAGGCTAAAGTAAAGGCAGAAATATATTGTCACAAAGACTTACAGCTGCAAAATTTGTAACTGCAGCTTTAGGCATGTATAGCAAATAAGTAATCTTTTCTAAGCATTTAATGCGATTTTAAGTATTTTAACACTTCTGTAGTTCTCCTCCAACAACAAGATGGAATGACAGGAAATGAATGAGGGTATGAGCTGTAAAAAAGGCTAGCATGCACATCATTTTAGGTACGCTTGAATCTGAACTGCCTGTTTTAGCAAGATCAGCCTACCATTTAGTAAGTATGGAGGCAGCTTGACCATGGAGGACATTGCATGCTTTGAATTTCAACATATCCAATTCTTTGTTCCTTTGACGAAAAAAAAAAAACACAGGGCAACTAAACATGCATGTTTTAGTGAGGCTGGGGGATATTGTTCACTGCTGTTAGCTTACCTTTATGGTTAGCATTAGGCCACATTCACATCTGCGCTTGGTTTCCATTCTATTTTCTTGCTGTATTATGGGAACAGGTAAATAGAATCCCTGACCGAAACGATCCGTCCTCTAATGGAATCGAAATGTGCTAATCACCCCTATTGACTATAATGGGGTCCTTCCAGGTATTGTTAGACCCTCCAGCTTTTCCCCCATGGAGTAGCACAGGATGTTACATTAGTTTGTCCAGAATTTTATGCCTTAAACTTGCTGAACAAATTATGTGTGATGTTTGAACTACTTTTATCTGCTGAAGTCAGTCTGATAATTCTAAATTAGGTAAAAAGATTCAGATTTCTTGTGTATTTTGCCTGAACGTATCACTGAACACATAGGTAATGCCATAATGTATGTCTGCTAACAGTGAGTTTATATCATGATGTATTTGCCATTATTTTTCTTTACTTGGACTTAAGTCTCTGCAGTTTCACTGCCTTTACTCTACTTCTAATAATTTCCTATTATGTGCTGCTCCACTACTTACCCTGAAAGCTGCTCTGAAGGCTCTAACTCTCCAGAATGTTCTCTGTGCCGCTATATTTATAAAATGCTTGTATCACATATTTTTCTTTCTATTGACTAGGAAGACAGTCTGAACTGCTCCAATTCCCTAAGATCTGCAGATCAGTTGCCGTATGCTACTTCTGAAGCCTGCAGCACTGCGATAGTTTGCTGTTTGAAACATTATTTCTTGTAATATTTTTCATATTACCCAGAAATTCAGCCTTTTCTTGAGTAAGGAAGGGTCGTATTTATTCCTTCCTTGGAATTTATACTTTTATGTAATGTAATTTTCATTAATAAAGAGAATATAATTTATACTCCCTTAAAATCCAGAACCTAGAGAAATTTACATAGATTGCCATTGTCATTGGATTGGATAGCAATTTCTATATAGTGCTCATTTGGCTTCATACTAGCAATATGATGGGATTTTTTAATATGGGCGGTATTAGTGTATCTTGACGACACCAGGAGGTCCTGATGGAGTCAAGATTGACAGTGGGGTGATGCCCCCTGTCAGTGGTTGGTTGCTTGCCTGTAGGGCCTGGAGGGCCTCTAACGCTGCAGCCTGGATAACAGCCGAGACATAGGAGACAGAGGTCGGCGGCTGGCCGCTTATCCTGTCAGTGGAGCAGCACATGTGAGTGGGAGTGGCCAGCAGAGAAAGCAGATGATGCGGCGGCTGGCGGGACGCTGCAGTCAGGGGCTGGCCAGCTGAGCAGCAGATACGTTCGCAACAGAAACATTTGCAGCCGTGTGTGGGTGGATCGCCCGTCACGAAGCACACAGCCTGCGGCGGCTGTCAGCACGCAGCACTCAGCCATCGGTGGAAGTTATGCGCGACCAGCGGTAACATGAAGGTGAATGGGTCAATAGCCATCTTGGAGCAGAGGGCTTGCCTCGGCTGCCGCAACTCAGTCGTCAGGCGGCGACTGGCTGGAATCTGGGAACGGGCAGTGCGCTCAAAGTCATCGCTGCAGCGTCTACATTGATAACTGGCTGCCCTGCTGCCTTCACTGAACGGTTACTTCTCACCGTCAGCCTAAGGCAGCAGGGCAGCCAGTCATCAATGCACACTGTGCTGCTAGCACCTTCGTGTTTTGACCCTATTGGGAGCTAGGGGTATGACAGGGGCGTTCTCCCTGTCAAACCCCTAGCTTCCGGTGGCGTCAAGATACACTAATACCAATATGGGCATATATGTTATCTGTATCTAAATATGTTATCTATATATTTATATATTATCTATTTATTTATAATTGTTTTATAAATGTATATGTATGTATCGTGTGAATATGTTTTGGAAAAACCTACTTATAATGTTATAGGGGGTACAATGCTATACAGAGGAAATCTTCATGGAGAAGGAATATTGCATGTTTGAATTCCTCATTGGAGGATATACTGTTAAAAATGCACAAATATCAAAATCTTTAATCCCTTAGTGACCAAGCTTGTTTGTGCCTTAATGACCAAGCCAAATTTTGGAAATCTAACAAGTGATTCTGACATTGTTTTTTTGCCACATATTGTACTTCATCCCTTAATGTATTTACTGAGGGGTGTCATGAGTATTTTAACCCCACAGTTTTTTGAGGGGCGTTAATGCAATTTAGTGGAGAAAAAAATAACATTTCATATTTTTGCAAGTATGTCATTTAAAGGCAATATTTTTTCTATATTGCATATGAAAGTAAGGATTTGCACTCCAAAATGGATGCCCCTGTTTGTCCTGTGTTCAAAAACATACCCATTGTGACCCTGATCTTATGTCTGTATGCACAACGTGGCCCAAAAGGAAAGGAGCAGCCGGTGGCTTTCAGAACAGACATTTAGCATGAAGGTGATTTAGGCCCCATTGCCCACTTCTAGAGCCCTTGAGCTGCCAGAACGACAGAGAACCCCAACAAATGAACCCATTTTCAAAACTAGACCCCTTAACGAATTCATCTAGGGGTGTGCTGCGTATTTTTACCCCACATTTTTAAATGACTCTAGGTAAAGCAGAAGGAAAAATTAACGATTTTCGTTTTTTGGCAATTGTGTCATTTTAAAAACAGGTTTTTCTTGTACAACACATATATGAATGAAGACTTTTATCCCAAAATGGCTCACTGCAGCCAGTGAAATCTCTAGGCTCTCAGCTACCTTTGGTAGCAAGAAGCAGGGAAATTTAAAATTTTCTGGGCAATCATCGACTTCTGCGCATGCGTCCACTATTTTGCTGACAGGCGCATGTTCAGAAGACAGGGTGAGGTCTGCAGATAAAGATCCCATCCGGAGACCTTAGGTATGTAATTTCATTTCCCCTCACGGATGTGAACCATAAGGGGTTATGAAATTTTTACTTTTTAAACTTTTTAAAATTTTTTATATGATTGCTGTTATCCGATGGATAAGATTGATCATGTGAATGGGAAGCATACAGCGGCCCCAAGTCACATCTTTCTGCACTCAGCTATCTTTGACAGCCAGGCGCAGGGAGATTTAAAATTTGCCTGGCTCATCAGCCTTCTGCGCATGCGCACCACACCGGCGCATGTGCAGTAGTCCACGGCAGGTCCAGATCGCCACAAGACATCAAAGAGTATGGGGGTGAGTATTTTCAGCTGCCCTCATGGATCCGATCCATGAGGGGAGCTGAAATGTTACCTTTTTTTAACTTTTCTGTGATCGCCATTATGCACTGGTTAATGGCAATTATGGGCCTTGGGAGCAGTCACTGCGGTTGTCGGTGACATCTTCTGCCTCCCGGCTACCTTCAGTACCAGGAAGCTGGGAGATTTCAAATCTTCTGGGCCTCCAGGCCTTCTGCGTGTGTGCGTGACATCATATGTTTTGGCGCGCATGCGCAGAAGGCAGTGTCAGGTCCTTTCTGGACCAGATCACCGTAGGATATCGCGAAGGGCGGTGGTGAGTATGCTCAGCTGCCCTCATAGATCTGATCCATAAGGGTAGCTGAAACTTAAACTTTTTTCACTTTCTGTCTACTGTTATGCGATCGATGTTATCCATTGGATAACCCAGATCACTTTACTGGGGGGGGGGGGGGGGTCTAGTTAGCAATCCCATAAGTGTTAATAAAGGCACTCTGGTGGATCTTCTGCTCCCATATCCCATGGAGGCTAAAGAACCTTGCTCTGACCTGCAGTATATAAATGTGGGGCCTCCTGCATTGAACGTGGATGTGATTTCTGCCAGAGTTGCTTGACTGTTCGCAGGACAGTAAGGCACCACTGGTTGTGATTCCTTTTATGATGTATTCCCTGTACATACACAAAACTGGGAATTAAGGACTGTTAAATACCCACACAACTTTAGAAATGGAATGTCCCAACCATCTGGCATCCGCTATCATGCTTTATTCGAACTCGGATAATTCACATTGCCTTCTCATGAGTATGCTGACCAGTGTTCAACCTCACTCACAAGATAGCACCTTACAATTTATACGGATGTGGGCATTCCTATACCATCACCTGAAGATACGCCACTTCATAATCCCATGACTTTTGGCTTGTCAGTGTATGTCACATTAGATATACTAACCTCTCTGACCTTCTTCTACGATAATACATTGATGCTCAGCATATTAAAACACGGACTCAATTGTAACATACTGTTCCTGCATATATTATATGTTGGAAACATCTGAAGAAAAGCCATTGCTTTAAATGCTTTTCTTGCTTTTCATCTTAAGGCAAACATTTTAGATGCTCAAAGAAATTCACATATTTTCAACATATCAATTCCAAAGGGAGGAAAGGGACAAATGGAAACTTTCTTCTTTTCCTCTATCTGTCACACATCCTGGCTTCGAATAAAATAGATGCAAGGTGAAACTATTTAAAAGCTTGTGTGTCAACCCATTCATCGCGCTATAAACCAACTATTTCCTCCATTTCTATGTTTTTCCACAGTTTTTCATGCAACAATCTGATAAATATACAAATGTATAATAGCCATATAGCCTTGTTCACACAGTGCCAGTTTGCTGGCAGTGAATGCAAAGAATGAAATATTCCTTTGAGGTTAGTTTTAGTCAAAATATGGCCGCATTTTACTGTCTGTATAACAACTGCAAGACTCAGACTTCCCCATGGTTCAATTTAACTAGACGCAGATCACCATAAAACCTAATAGTTATCTGTGTTCAGTTCAGGAAAACCCCAGGGAAGTGTGATGTAGATCCTGGTCTTTTAGTCTGAACTTGGATATTAAAATGCACTTCTATGATGAAAGTAACCATAAATTTGTATTCCTTTTAGAATCCATACCTAGCTTTGCCTTGGAAACCAAATACACCAAACTAAGCCATGAACTCAACCTTAGTTATGAAATCATATTTGAGATGTGTGCTAATATAGAGAGAAGAAAACTGATGCATTTTGAATAATATAATAATTGTATTATTCTAAATTATGGCTCTAATGATAATGTATAAAAAGGGAAGAGTTCAGAAGAAAATAGGGAGAGAGCAGGGGCGTAACTATAGAGGATGCAGGGGATGCGGTTGCACCCGGGCCCAGGAGCCTTAGGGGGCCCATAAGGCCTCTCTTCTCCATATAGGGAACCCAGTACTATGAGTAAAGCATAATAGTTAGGGGCCCTGTTACAAGTTTTGCATCGGGGCCCGGGAGCTTTAAGTTACGCCTCTGGGAGAGAGGGATTTGAATCAAAAACAAAAACACTTGAAGGGTTCTTTAAATAAAATATACATTCGTATAAAAAAAAAAAATGTCATGTAAGGTTTTGAAGTTGTACCAGTCTACTCAAAGTCCATAAAAGCACTCCTCATTGAAAATGGAAGGCTTTAGTGAATAGGTAAATTGTGCAAAGAATTAACATAGTCATGTCAGATAACACATGGCATTATGTTCACACCGATAGCTGTTGACATACTGTATGGCCTATTCTCATCTGTGTTATGTGCTGTCGGGGTTAACAGTATTATTTATTGCAAAATCTGTGCAATCTGCATTGTTATTTTGGCTGTAAATGCTACTGGAAACTTAAGAAAAACCTGACAGATCCCGTTATAAGAGCAAAAACAAATGGGGCATGCACTAATATGCTTGCCACTACTGAGCGTATTAGCTCATGAACTTAGTTTTTTTCGGACTATTCAAACTCCCCGCTAATGAGTGCGAGTTTGAAAGATAAAAGCAAGACAATAGGTCCTGCCCGATCTTTCTCGCACGTAGTATTAACTACGTGCAAGAAAAATAAGGCAAGTCCTATAATTTATCATGCGTAGTATTAATGCACGAGAATCCCAATAATGGAAACAAAACTATTGAAATCAATGGTTTCCTTTTGTCCCTTTATGCGGCCATGATTTTCATGGCCACATCACAGGACTAAAACATGCCATTTGTTTAAGCCCTAAGTCAGTGCGGCCCATCAGGATTTGTCAGATATTAATTTGAACATGGTTCTAGTAAAGTTATTATAACAATACCTCACATGGAAATTATGGTGTGGCACCAATTAAAAACAATATATAATCATGACCCTTCAAGGAATTCGCAATCCATGACAGTTTATAACATGCTGAAGGATATAAAAACTGACACTCCTGACCAAGTTGAGACTTTCATACACAAACGCACACTCGTTTTTCTGGAAAGGCTGGATATCTTTCCATGCACAAAAAAAATTTCAAGCCCAGTACGACAAACTTAGAGACCCACACCCATCCCACTCACATAAACTGACATCGAGACTTCATAAAGGCTTACTACTAATATCTGCTTCCAACAAACCATGATACCTTAGGGAATGATAGAGAGACTTTAAGACCACTTTTTCCAGAGAAGACACCTTCAAAATGCTTACCAACTCCCACGGATTTAGTAGATGTGTTCGCAACCAGATAAACTCTTTTAAACTTCTTACAAGATGGTATATGACACCTGCCAGACTAGCTAAATTAAAGACCATGACGTCAGACTGCTGTTGGTGGTGTGGACTTAATAACGGCTCTCTGCTGCACATTTGGTGGGAATGCCCCATGATTACACCTTATTGGTCACGAGTAATAGAACATATGAATAAAATATGCTCAACTCACATCAAAGTATCCCCAGTAAACATCCTCCTGTGGAAACCCTCCGCCTATCTACACCCCTATAACAAAAACCTACCAACGTCCCTGCCTTCTGCTGCTAAACTCCTAATCCCACTTATGTGGCGCAGATCTGAGGCACCTTCCATGTCCCAATGGGCAGGAAGGGTTTCACAACTATGTCGCTTTGAAGAAATTACAAACTGGGAAAATAGTACAGGACACAAATTTTTAGACATTTGGAAACCCTGGTACAAATACATCATTTCAAAGACTATGAGCTTTTAACCATGAACCTCACCTCATGTGCTTTACTAAGTCATATATTCCCACATGCTCTAGCCCTCCATATGGAAACATGGGCCTCCGTAGCTGAATTACAATATGCAGATTTGATTTGCGGATCTTCAGATGTGGAAATCAAATCACAGCATGCTCCATTTCAATGTGGTTCCCACACGATTGGCTTTCATTGAAGTCAATGGAAGCTGTCCGATCTGCGCAATTGGCATGGTGGACAGACTGTGAATTCCGCTGAAAAGCAGGACCTTGAAAAAAAACCAAAAAAAAAAAACCTCTATTGCACATGTGCGCCGGACGGCGCTTCCGCACAGATCCGCAGTAAAGGAAGAAGACCTGGACAGGCATGCATGGTCCTCGGCTGCAGACAGGGCCGAACCCACATGCGTAATCTTACACACTCGTGGACATGAGGCCTTAATTGGTTACTTTATTTGTTTATGTTTTTGTTTATGTTTTGTTTGTCCTAAATCAAAAATAATATTATTGCAGGAAAGTACAGACCTCTTGTATGCTTAAATTATACAAACCTATTTGAAATTTTATGTTAACAAGAGATTACTTTTATAACTTTTGATAGGGACCTGCGTGTCCCATTTTCTGTTACCTTTTGGCAGCCTGCAGACGGGTGGGTCGGAACCGGCGGCGAGGATTCTCGCCGCGGGACCCGACCCGAGCGCCTGCAGAGAGCGGCGCGTACTCACCCGCGCCCGCAGCTCCGGCTGTTTGATGTGACAGCTGCCAGGCAGCCGGCGCATGCGCGGACCAGAGCCGGCGGCGGGTGAGTGGCGTTTCTGTGCAGAAATAGGACATGCTGCAGTTTGTTTGCCGCGCGAGATTTCGCGCGGCCAAACCGCGGCCGTCTGCATAGGATTGTGTTTGTTAACGCAATCCTATACAGGCTTGCAGCGTCGGAAATCCCGCGGGAAATCTCGCCGCAGAATTTCCGCTCGTGTGCAGGCGCCCTTTTCAGGTCTTTCAACCTGAAATTTTGTAACCTGCATTGCCGCTTTGTGATACACTCAATAAAATAAGATTGCTTTAAAAAAATAAAATAAAAACAATATATAATCCAAAACGCGTTGGATCAGCGCACAGTAGTTACTTTCATTTAGTCTCTTATAGACAAAATGCTTAATCACAATAATACGACAGTTTTGTATAGACTACATGAATGTCTAGTGACATCCACAAACATTTTTTTCCCTGCGGCAACAAATAGACTCATACACTGTGCCTCTCATACCACAAACAAATGGCACCTTGATCTCCTTTATTCCCACAGTGCTATGCGCCACTTTATTTCTGGTAGCAATCATCTTATTGACTGGGTTTTGTATCCAAGACAACAACATTTTTTTTAAAGTTTTGCAAGACAGATTCTGTTCATATAAAGTATCATATGAAAGGGAACATGAATTGACTAATTGAATCGAATGGTTCAAGTTAAGTGCATGGGGCGATTTCCAAGCCATTATCACAATTTGCTTTGCACAAAATAAAGCAAAATGGAAGAGAAGTCTTTATTAAGTATCTTGCAGTAGTTCATATAATACATCTAAGAGGTATATGTCAAGGGACGAAATCCTAGGGAATCCAATACAGATATATAGAAAAAGTACACAAGACCAGAATGATCCCACCCTGACACACAACCATATCACATGTAGAAAGGTACCCTGAGCCCACTGGCATCAAAACATAGAAATACCTGTTGTCTAATACGCTCTTTGGAGGAATCAGCGCTAAATCAATAAGTCTCTAGTACTAACTCCCAAGTCAAGGATTAGAACAGCACACCAGTTACTCAAGTGATTTTTTTTAGATTCACAATAAGGCAGCTGATATGGATTTTATGCAACATTTTGTGTAACATAAACCCTTTGTCATGTTATAAGAATATGGGAAGTGTGTCAATCTTTCCCCTTGGGTTTATTATCACAATACCAGATGAAGGTTCTCTCAATTTAACCCTGTGCCTTGGTCCCTACTGGCGTCCTATATCCCTAAACACTTGATAAAGGGTTTATGTTGTCTGAAATGTTGTATGAAATTTCATGTATCAGCAGTTTATCTTTGAATCTAAAAAAGAATCACCTGAAGCATAATAACTACAGTTACACATAGCTGAATCGGAAGTGGTCAGCTTACTGGAATTTGCACCTACACATCCTACTAATAGGAGTTGTTCTGTTGAACCCTTTATATGTAAGCACTTTCTCTCAAATATCTAATGAGAGACTGGGTAACTTAGCAGACCACTTGAAAAGAGTTTTACCAGATAACGTAGTACTACTAGACTATCCTATTGTTCTTAACAGGATTTCCAATTTGGACCTACTTAAGGAGACTTAAAGGGGTTGTCTCACGCCGAAACGTTTTTTTTTTAAATTCAATAGGCCCCCCGTTCGGCGCGAGACAAACCCAAGGGATGGGTTAAAAATAAAAAAGTTTACCCGAATCCCCGCGCTGCGGCGACTTCTTTCTTCCTTTACCAAGATGGCCGCCGGGATCTTCACCCACGATGCACCGCGGGTCTTCTCCCATGGTGCACCGTGGGCTCTGTGCGGTCCATTGCCGATTCCAGACTCCTGATTGGCTGGAATCGGCACACGTGATGGGGCGGAGCTACGAGGACCAGCTCTCCGGCACGAGCGGCCCCATTCACCAGGGAGAAGACCGGACTGCGCAAGCACGTCTAAAAACGCCAGAAGACAGCGAATTTAGACGGATCCATGGCGACGGGGACGCTAGCAACGGAGCAGGTAAGTGACTAACTTCTGTATGGCTCATAATTAATGCACGATGTATATTACAAAGTGCATTAATATGGCCATACAGAAGTGTATAACCCCACTTGCTTTCGCGAGACAACCCCTTTAAAGGCTCCCAAATTGAACTTTAAGGGCATGACAAAGTTTGAGGAATGTATAAAAACCACAACTAAGTTAACTGAATTATTACCTAAAGTGCGGGTATGAACGGAAGCCAGAAGGCTTAGGGAAGACATTCTCAAAATACTTAATATCTCTCAGTGCTCTAAACACTTCATATTCCATGTTGCACACTCTGGAGACAGGTTTTTCTGGGGCTACAGTCGTGGGCACAGGCATCAGACACAGAGTACCAGATCCTGAAGTATGAACCTCTGTTGCCAGCACATGCAACCCTGAACAGCCAGATCCTCCATACATGAAGCCAATGCATTCCATACACTACTTGGTAATACAAACAGTGTATGATTTCACAGTGATCTGCACTCATGTATTAGAGCCGTACGAGCTGTATAGTTGGAAGTTTGGCAAGGTTTTTAAACAAAAAGGAAGCAAAATTAAGTCCTAAAATATATTACAAAGTTTATTAACAGTACGTATCCCACTCAAACCCCCCACTCCAAAAAATATGGGTACTTTTTAATTTTTTCATATCATATTTGACAATACTGTAGTATAGAAAAGTCCATGTTTAGCTGGCTTACTTTAGCAATTAGGATAGTTTGTCAGGTATTATTGGCATTGAAAGGGATTTTCTCACCACTTAAAATTGCTTCACAGCCACGTTGTCCTTTTTGATTGATGCTGACCAGGACATGTGACTACTGCAGCCAATCAATAGCCACAGCAATGACCTTCTACAGCCACTGATTGGCTGCAGAAGGACTGAGCAGTTTTGAAGCAATTTTAAGTGGTAGGAAAACTCCTTAGAGTATTTTGAAGAACTTTTACTTGAGCTGTGCAGCATCCGGGGGAGATCTTTGTGGGGAGTAAGGAGGGAAGGGGGGTAAAAAAATGAAAGTGAGGGGCAAGTGAGGCTACCCTGACAGAAGATTGTGAATGAGAAAATTGTTAAAGGTGCTTAATGGCATTAGACTGCACCTAGCTCATCTGCTGGCACTGGCACAGAGTCTCCTCAGGAAATCTGTTAATCATTGTCAATGTCTTTGGTTTCTTTTTTCCCCCTCTACAACTCATTCATCTTGAACACAGTCGGGAAGAAGGTTGAAGTAAAGTATAAATATAGAGGCAGTGAGAGATATTAACAGACTGTACTGTCACAATGAGTCTTATTGATAAAACAGCACACCTTTCACTTGAAAGAGCCATAGGCATTTCCATTGTAGCTCTCCTTTAAGTCATGCTAAACTCAGTACAACTTGCACAATTAGACAAAGAATAAAGTTTGCAGCAATAAGAAACCACTTAAGAATAGCTAGGAGATATTTGTGTACCAGGCTGATGCTTCAAGGGTGATTGCTTGCTGTTATAGGACAGTCCAGGTATAGATGAGACAGTGGGCAGCTGAAGGACGTAATAACTTTGCAAGAGGTGTAAGTCATGGAGTAGATCAGAACTAGAACCTTGTCTATGACTCCACCAGATAGCCCCAGTGGGAATGAGGGACCACTTAAGGATAATTGAAGATGGACAAAGTGGCTCATGAAAACAATATAAATTGCTTAAGTAAATGCACCCCTGACTAATCAAGACCACTATATATGTTATGAGAAGCAAGAGAAGATGGATGTGCAGTAGAACTCATCCACCCTTCAGTCTCAGGCAGTCAAGGAATGATTTTCATCAGGGAAAAGACAACACAGTAAGTAGAGATGACACACTGTGGGTTTAGTGACCCTTTAATTTGACCAAGACATTAAATTTTAGTTGGCAAATCATACATATTAAATTTTGGTGGATCCCAATGATTTTAGCTATGGAAATGTAACCTAAAGTGTACGAGTACTTTAAGAATTTCCAAGTCCCTCTATACGGAATGAAAGGTTAGAAAAATGCTAAATTTAGTACTTAGGAAGTATTGTCGGTCTGGCGACTCACCACCTCTTTCTGAAGTGTTATACATACTATATTTCTTCTCAGAATCTTGTCAGAGTCTTTTTTTTTTTTACCTTTTATTGCTTATGTCTTTTATTTCCAAGTACAAACATCAACAGGTTTTAGTTCCAGAGACTAGTGCCAGAAAAGCCAGATTTAAATCTCTCTCCTACTCAGTATAAGTGGCTAAGTAAAATGACTTTAATGCAATGAAGCTGGTATATGAAAAACTCTTGAAGCTGTTAACAGCAACCCACTATGTTACATACTTCTAGTGTGCATTTTTTAAGCAAGTTGTAGCAACAAATGTTCTGTATTAGTCATAGCTAGAGATGAGCGAGCGTACTCGGAAAAGCACTACTCGCTCGAGTAATTTGCTTTATCCGAGTATCGTGTGCTCGTCCCTGAAGATTCGGGTGCCGGCACGGAGCGGGGAGCTGCAGGGGAGAGCGGGGAGGAACAGAGGGGAGATCTTTCTCTCCCTCTCTCCCGCCCGCTCTCCCCTGCTCCCCGCTGCGACTCACCTGACAGCCGCAGCGGCACCCGAATCTTCAGGGACGAGCACAGCGATACTCGGATAAAGCAAATTACTCGAGCGAGTAGTGCTTTTCCGAGTACGCTCGCTCATCTCTAGTCATAGCGATGCCACCTCTAGATTTACAAGTCTAGCCAACAACCCCACAAGCGTATTACATATTCAGGTAAGATCCTAACTGATTGAGACTGAAGGGTACATATTTTAAGGGCTTTGTATATTTGTCTTCTATTTAATTATTCATCAAATGAAATAGTCAATCATTACCCAGCAATTATGCTAAAAGCATCCTAGCATTTATTTTGCAGTTATTGTGTAGCAGATTAGTAGATTGCAATAAATAATTTCTTCTAATTATAGACATCATTCACAAGTCCCATTAATCATTGTGCTTATTGAAATGTGACTCGGGCTTTTTAGAAAAGTGTGTTTTCCATTGAAGTTAGCTACTTAATTACATAGTTAAGTTTATTCTATTTATTGTTGGACGTGCCAGTTTCCAATATGGTGCTTCTATGGCTGTTTTCAATGTCCATATATTAAATATAATAGGTACTTGTAATCATTATATCTAATTACAAGATTATTTTGTATATAGTCTAGTTTATAATAAAATAGGGCTTTAAAAGTTGACAAAACAAAGATCTACAATATAGACCCCCCAGCCATGTAACTTTTGAGCTGAGCTATGAAAGCAAAGTTGGTGTATAAAATGATATAAAAACCGGATCCCAATATGGTATTGTTCCTAAATAAATCCTTTGTAAGTCCACATCTCAAACACAGGATTCAGTTTGGTGCTCCACGCTATAGAATAGATATACAGTAGGAGATTGGTAGAAAGACCGGCAACTAGATTATTAAATGGGAAGGGAGGTCTCTCTTGTAATGAGAGGCTATAAAAATGCTTGTTCAACTTGAAAAATGATGCCTTAGAAGTGATCGCCTATACATGTATAAAGGGAAATGTGAGAAATCCTAATTTACTCTTTCCAAGGATTGTACAAAGGACCAGGGGGCATTCATTTTGTGTGGAGATTCAGATATCGGTCCATATCTATATAGGAAAGGGTGCTTCACAGTTAGTCAAACTATGGAATGAGAGGGAGTAATGGCAGATGTTATGTGTGCATTTAAATAAGAGCTAAATGCTCATCTAATAATAAATGGCAAACAGGATTATAAATAATCTAGCAAATAAATATGTGCAATTGATTGAGAAACATTGAATTTGATGGACCTATTTTTTTTCAACATATGTAACCATGTCTGCCCAAATAATTTTGATATGTAGTAACAAAAGAATACTATTAGATAGAGTCCAACTATAGCATTCACCGTATGAAGGCACTATATGATTTTTGAATTATATTATTTGAGGACAATATGTTGCCCAATGGGCAATTATAATGTCTTAGTTCACCATGTAAACAATAACATCTTTACCCCATGTTGCTTGTGAAGTTTAGGAGCCTTGACCAAACTAACTGCTCTTCTATAAACTCTAATAGAGATGAGCAAGCACGCTAGGATAAAGCAGTTACTCAAGCGAGCCTCGCTCTTCTCGAGTAACTGCTTACTGGTCCCAGCACAATCCAGGTGTTGGTGGGGGGTAGAGAGAGAGAGAGAGAGATCTCTCACTCTCCCCCCGCCGCCCCCGCTCACCCCCACCGCCCCTCGAGCCTGCTCGGACGAGAATGCAGTTACTCGAGAAGAGTGATGCTCGCTCAAGTAACTGCATTATCCGAGCGTGCTCGCTCATCTCTATATATAATATAATGTAATGAATATGCTTGCCAGGTTGAACTGTGCTTTAAAGCTGAGCCATATACACATTTGAACAAATCTGAGGCAAGCAATACTATCAAGGCTACAATGCAATAAAGGGATAGTAGTAGCTGTCAAGATGAAATTGGAAGCATTTAACCATATACCCAAAGCCAAGAAGCAATGATCTATAGTTAGAAGAGTTTGAAGAAAATGGGAATTAAAAAAAACGTAAGCGTGCAAGAGAGATAGAAGCTGTCAAAAACATTAGCAGCCATAGTCTAGAACCAGGAGAACAAGAAGTAACATTTGACATATAAAGCCATTCTGCCTGCTTGGCTGCAAATCATAAATGATTGAAATTATAGAGAAATGCATAATATATCTGGTGATTTTACAAGTGTTTTATTTAGAAATATCTTCATATTTTGCTCCCTGTGTATTTAGAATATATTGTCATGTTTGCATCAGTTCTAACACTCATCAGAATGGGCTAACAGCAGAATGACTTGACTTTATTACTGGAAAATAAATTCTCTATGCTCAAAAACAATTTGCTCATCTTCCCAAACAGCAGGGACGCAGGAAATAAAAGTGTTATTTTTTTACAGCAATAAAAAGACAAACAATAAAATTGATTATGCCATTGCTCAGAACACATAGCAACAATTGTGGGTCTTGTGGGTCTTCTATCACTAGATATGAAAGTAACAATATTTACTCCCCAGGTGCAACAAAACATTTCCTGCAGAGCAGGACATTAGCTGCCACTTCAAGAGACATCAAGCAAAAGTGTGCCCAAGAGCTCTGCCATAAGGACCTTGCAGTTAATTGCAGCATCCATTATGGTACTCTGGTTGGCACAAACATCTGCCTTAGCTTGTTCAAATATTAATGCTTGGGGCCTACTTTAGAATTATTCTTTCTTTTATACTGCCATGTAGTCAGAGTGCATAAAACAGATATGTCCCACAACAGTAAAATATTGATGTGCACATAATTCTAAAAGAGCATGAGTAACAAGAATGAATATTTTAGAAAAGCAACTTTTATTTATTTTGATATCAACTGTTTTTGTTTTTGGAAGGGTGTATCATTGCATTAAGGTTTTTGACACTTGATTGTATTGCCCAGTGCTAATTACTGGTTATTGTAAATTACTGGAAACTTGGGCAATTTCTCATTGTATAATCTCCACTATTGTACTACACAACAAACCTTGAATTAAAGGAACCTGCCAGCAGATTGTTTTAATTTGATCTGTTCTATATATTACTTTTGTTTTGTCTTATAATAGCCGCATGTAAAAACTTTTTTCACTCTTTAGGTAAATAATACAGACTGATCTGATGGGCTTGTCAGACTGGCTCCGCTAGCAGCCTGTTTGTCATCAAGCCTGTCTCTCTAGGTTTCACAGATGAGGATGCTGCTGTAGGCATTATGCATATAGCGTAACGATGTCTTACACGATTGTCATCTGGCGCATGCACAGATGAACTTTCCTTTTGTGGGCAGCTCACCTTGCTCATCTGCACATGTGCCAGCTGACAATCTGGTTGGACCAGATGACCCTGAAGGTCCCTTCCAACTCTATAATTCTATTATTCCATGATTCAATCGCTCAAAACTTCGCTGAGCTACGTGGAAACCTAGAGTGGTGAGTCTGGTGATGAAGAAGCTACTAACAGAGCCAAACCGGCATGCCCATTGGCCAGATTTGCATGATGTACACACAGCGCAGGAAAAGTTTGGACACATATTACTCAGGTATGCTGCTGTTGTTGTTGTTAACTGTTTAGTCATTTATGACCCTCGGCGACCCTACAGGCGAGCTCCCACCATCTTTTTCGGTTTTGCACTGCTTCTTTCAGTTGTGTGATATCCATGCCAGTATCAGCTTTGACAGCTTTGACAGTATCAGGCATTGTGTCCTTTGGCGGCCGGGTCACCGTGCTGCTATTCTCAGACAAAACAAAAGCACTATATAAAACACAACAATGTACATATTGCAGAACAGCTTTTGAATTCAATTCTAAAAATGTGCTAAGGCCTCCTTCCCACGAGCGTGACGGGGTCCGCCGCGTAATATTACGCAGTGAAGCCCGTCACGGCGCCCCCCAGAGCCCCTATACTTACCTGCGGGAGATAGCGTGAAATCGCTTCCCCGCCCACCACCGCCGCGTCACCGCCCGTCACCGCCCGTCACCGCCCACCACCGCCGCGTCACCGAGCGTGTCACGTGACGCGGCCGGCCGTGTCACGTGACGCGGCCGGCCGCGTCATTTGGCGTCAGATGACGCGCGGCGGTGGGCGGGAAAGCGTTTTTTCACGCTATCTCCCGCTGGTTACAGCGGGAGATAGCGTGAACGGACGGCTTCCATTGACTGCAATGGAAGCCGTCAGTGCGTACAGCCCGTCCTCACCCGCAGAAAATAGAGCATGCTGCGGGTGAGGACGGGAGAAATCGCGGTGCGTAATTCCGCGCTGGAATTACGCATCGTGAGCATTGTGCTATTAGGTTCAATAGAACCTAATAGCTGCGGGCAACGCAGCGGATTTTCGCCGCGAATTACGCGGCGGAAATCCGTTCGTGGGAAGGAGGCCTAACAGGTTCCCTTTAAGATGGTTACACTAAATACTGTATCTCACTTTTTGGACACCCCCTTACCCAATGAGTCACATAGACAGTGAATTGTATGCTCATGAATGTTCATGCACATGACCACTGCTCCATTGAAACAGGGGACTTGGGAGCCCCGTTTTAATGATTAGTGGGGATAGGTGCTAAATTATATTGATAGACCATCACATTTCCTTGGGTCACAGGGAGATCCCCTTTGTGACTAGGGCCTTGGTCTTTTCCAAAGCTTGTTTGATAAGTGATCACTAGTACAAAGTGTTGCCTATTTTGTGACGCCACTGGAATTATAATTGACTTTACACTAATCACATCCACATTAATGATGCAATACCCCACTCTATGATACTTGGATTACTGTTCTGCGTATAAGACAGTGGAACCCTTTTGGTATTTGCAACTTTATCATCACTTGGGACCTGAGTTTGTGCTGCCACCATATAGAAGCTGTTAACGTTTTTATGAAACGTGGATGACCCGCTTAATCCAGACCAACTCAAAAATTATTCCAGACCACATAATTTAGCCCCAAGACCAAATATCAAATAATTCTGATCCGAATGTTCAAACCCAAAACCATACCACAATATTCAGACCTCAAACCAAATCCAAATATTCAGATTCCAGGCCCCAGCCTATAATTCAGACCCAAGATCCCATAAAATAACCTATATCAGACACCAATATTTAAGCCTCAGACCATACCCCAGACCTGACTGTAAAATTTAAACCCCAGACGAAACCCCATAATACAGACCCCAATTCCCAAAATTCAGACCGTAGATCAGACCCTTTGAATTACTCACTGATCCTTGCTCATGCCCACCTTATCTTTTGCAGACTAGACCCTCTTCAACTTTGTGCACTATTGTACATGTTGTCCAACACTGTGTGCACAGACACTGGTCAACACGGTGGTTCCTGGAGCCAAAAAGGAGCCAGGACTGCAGAGAAGTAGCAGGGAGCGAAAAGAGATAATATCAGCCATCACCCTTTGGAGTATTCCAATATGTAACGGCTAGTTTAAAAATGAAATACTCAGAGCAAACATTTATTGGGATGGAACTTAAAAAGTAGGTACAGCAAATATGGTACTGTTACCGTTTTTGTTCTATCTAGCAAAAAAAAAAGTTCTGCAAAAGGAAACGTGAAACACATTAGAAAAATCTAAAAACTACTGGCTTTAGTAGCAGTGGCATCTTCTATAGTCCACAGCCGCATTCATTTAGTGTTACGTGGATCCACCATCTTCAAGACTATTCATTTCTGTGTCACTAAAGAAGACATCTATATCCCCTTTTATTAGTTATGTACTGTACTTGCTAATATGATAACTTTTCAATAGCTGATGTCCAAAAAGACTGGAACTAAGGCCTAATACACTCTGCATAGCCTGCATGGTGCCAAACAAAGTCCTATCTCGCTTTTGCATTATATTGCATTCTTCCATGAAAGCAGTACAGCATTAGAGGCTCCATATAAAATCATCATCCAGAAGTACAATACCATATAACCAATGGCAAAGGAGATTTAGCTTATGCAGTTTCGGCCAGTACTGTTTCACATACTTTACAGTTGTTATTTTTGCTGTTTTGTATTGCAATTTTCAGTAATTATTTAGCTATATTGGCTTTCTAATTGTAAAGTACTTGGCAAATTATTATTACAGCTTCTGCATTAGCACACAACAAGCACTGCTTACTAATTGTAACAATATTTCAAATTAAACCACCACTGCAATAAGATTGTATTGTACCATGTGTTATAAAGGGGATCCCCAACAATGTACATTTATCATGTATTTACAGGAGTATGTGATTAATGTCGGATTGTTGGGGGCCTCACCACTGGGACCTCCATGATCACTAGAATGGTGGTTCCAAGTTTTGGACCGCAGTGAGGAGAAGTTTAAAGTGGTTAAGCATGTGCCATGTCACTTCATTCAATATCTATGGGACTGACGGAAACTGACTAGTGCTGTACTTAGACCAATTTTTTCTATTTTAAAAGCTAACTTTGAAAGCTTACAAGCTAACACATGTAGACATGTACTTTAAGTACTTTGCATATGAAATTCAAAAATTAGTGCAAATAAATGCCACTGATTTATAAGTTCATGTATCTGTAAGGGTGAAGGGAGCTCTCCTGCACTACTCTGTTTCAGCCGCACTAAGCCCCGTCCCCATCCAAGGGACATAGCAGAGGAGAGAGCTGGCAGGACGCACCAAGTGCCGGGACTAAGCCCTGACCCTGGTCAGTAATGCAGCTCAGCAGGGGAGGATTACAGGTGCCACAAGTGCCAAAAGAAGGCTTTATCCCCTTAGTGATGTCAGCAGTGATGCGGTTGGCAAGTCACACCTATGAAGATCAGCTCCATGGTAGGGATCAAGTACAGCAATTATCCCCACCCCAAAGGAGTGAGAACCTTCTGGGCACCATATAAAAGAGAAGTGCTCTACTACAGCAATTAGTGCAGCACATTAGAGTGAGGAAGCAGGAGAAACAGTTTTAAGAGTGACTGAGGCCAACCACCATGAACTGTACGTGAGACTGTGCCCCCATATGGAGGAGCGGTTGGAGGGGAGGAGCCAAAGGATCCAAGGGGCCCAGAGAGATACCAAGCATGGAGGAGGGGCCAAATCATTGGTGCAAGGACCCCCTGGCTCATTAGAGGAAAGGAAATCTTCCTCCCTGCCATTCTCTGGAGATAAATGGAATGAGAGCTATGCAGATGTATTCAGATGGAAAGAGCTACTGGAACATCAGCTGGGAAATGCCACAACAGACTGAGTGCTGGGAGAAGGCCTGTATACAAAAGTCTTACCAAGGACTCTCGCAAGTGTGCTGATTCCCCTGGTTCTATTAGACATAAAATCCCTGACCAACGTGGGGGTCACAGATCTTCAGGAAATATTTGAAAGAGTTAATACTAGCGTACAAAGTTAAATGTGGTGCCATAGTTAGTGCGAGACCTTGCATAGGAATGTATTAGGATAATGTAATGGTATATGAAGTAATGGTTATTTGAAATGGTGGACTGTTATGACGCAGCTAGGCACCTAGTAGATAATTCACACAAGGACTGATAATTATAATAAGTGATATTGCCTATTATGAGTTAGATGTGAAATTGTGGTAATGCCGCAGACAGCGATATATTTCACTGAGGCTTCTTTGCTTTTGGCAGGAAAGTGTAATTCCCCTGTGTGATATATGCTTATAGCATGCTGAGTGTGCGTAGCTAATAAGCTTTCACACACCTTGGGCAGAAGGAAGCTGGATGTGAATCCCAGCAGCTAACCATATAGTGAGAGAGTACCATAAAGTGGCGTTTCCCCACATGTATTGATCAGAACTACCGAGGAGTACGTTGCTGAATTTTGCATAGGTTGGGCATATAGAAAAGGGCCCGAATTTATGACGTGTACCTTACTGCTACTAATTTGGAGTAATTGAGAGGTGATGTAAGCACCAGTAGATCATGCCAGATAACGTAAACAAAGTTTGGTTCGGCCACTCTCACACATGCTCTTTTTACTACAATTACTGCAGTGTTTTGAACATTGCGGTAATCATGGTATAATGCTCCCATTTCAATGGGGCCTCGCAGACATGCGCTGTGATTTTCGAGCAAATTCTGTTCCGTTTAGCCATGTTTTCATGCTTTTTAACGCACCTCATCACCTATCACAGTGATTGGGTGCGTTAAAAACCGCTGTCAGATGCAGTAACATGCATCCAAAAGCAGCAGTAAAATCACTGCAAAAATCACCATTAAAATCGGGGCACTTTGACGATGCTATGTGTACGAGTGGTCTTGCTATCTCTTTAAGAGGACAAAGCAATACATAATCTTATGCTGTAATGTTTAAGTATATAGGGGGTGGACAAAAGCACCTTAAAAATGCAAGGGATTTTAACCATTAGCACTGAACTGCCTCTGCTTAGCTGAGAGCTTTCCCACCAAATTTGTGTTTACTTCACCTCTTGCCCTGCTCTGGGTGGTTTTGGGAGCCAACTGGTAACAGCAGCTGAGTGGCTCAAACCCTTGACCAATGGAACCTTGTTGCTTGGCAGATGTTCACGTCTGCCTGGCAGCATCTGTGCCATATTACCTCCACTTAAAATTAGTCTTATTGAAATATGACTTATAATCCCATGTAATGTAAGGCATACATTTTGCACAGTGTTTCCATATTTTTGTCCACCCCCTGTTACTACCCCCTTTGGAGTCATATAGTATAATACCGCTTCTATTTAGTAAAAGTTTATTTTTGAGAAAATGTGTTGTCTCCATCTGTCACCACCGCAGCATCGCTTACCAGCCACCCATTTCATCTCACTCATTAGTGTCTTATCTTTCCCCCACAGTGTAATGCTGATGACACGGGTCTGCTATATTTATGGCTACATGAGCATGCAGTGACATCAGTATTTAGCATGCACTGTTCACACCAGCAAGAAAATGCCCAAATTTACTTATCACTTAGGGAAATGTAATCTCTCTGCCAAGCACTAACTATTGTATTATTTTCCAAATAACTGTTCAGTGGAGCTAAGACTGTATAGCAAGAACATAAAAACAAGAAAACCAGAATTTGCATTGCATTGAGCTAGTACATAGTTCATTCCCTAGTGATATGCTGTTTTATGCTTTTCCCTTCACTTTGATAGGCAAATTGAAGGAAATTTACTAAGCCCGGCATTCCCTGCTCCTGACTTAGCAAACATTCCCCTGGCACACGGTGCACCAAATACATGAAGTTGCGCACGTCTCTTCATGTATTCAGCGCATTCCAGGCTCCTCTGTGTGCCTTCTGAGAAATGTACGCCTAGTCATGACCAGGCAGGCGTTTCTGGTTTAATTTACACCAGTTTCTGGTGTAAATTATACAGAAATAGATCAAATCCAATATACAGTAATATAGTAGTCTGGGTGGCCACGCCCCTCCCATCAAGCCCCGCCCATTTTTAAAAAAGTGGTAGGAGGGGGTAGGAGGAAGAAAAGTCAACAGTACCCTGGTGCGCAGCCTTGTAAATGTCCCCCATTAAATTTTAAAAATGTCAAGTTCATTGTGAAGTTGTAAAAACAGTGGTAACATAATCCTAATCTCAGTTTTATTATGATGTATTTTAACAATATTTTATTTGATAATTGGTTTCTTAACATTCTTTTAAATTCCATTTCTTTATACACTCTTTTTGCATCATAAATTCAGCAGCAGAGCAACAGTTTATGGGAAGATCACTGAATAATATACAGAAAGCGAAGTAAGTGAATTTACTACACAGGTCCCAAAACCAAAGTTTGGGAGGCTACACCCTGCACTCCCCTGCTGACAGATTTGATTAGCTGTGCAGCCTGAGGGAATTATCACGACACCTATCACATTACGCCTGTGACGAGTGTGATTCACGAGTGATACCTCTGTGTCTGTAACTTTGTATCTATTCGAATGACTGTCAATGGCTGTGAACGATGTTATATAGGTGTCCTTACTCTACTAATGTATGCTGTTCTTTTTCAGGCTGAGTGATTAGAACCATGGATTTAAGGCTAGAACAAAGAGCTGTCATTGAATATCTGGCAACAGAAGGTTTGCACCTAAGCAAATCCATTCTCAGCAGAAGAATGTATATGGGGAGGCTGTAATAAACATTAGCAATGTGCAAGGTTGGGTCAAGAAGTTTCAAACAGGAGAAACCGAATTGGAGATAAGAAGAATTTCGGCTCTCATCCCTGATATTGATGGATGGCCTCTCATCAGCTTGTCTGCAGTTCCGTTTTATCCTGTTTGAAACTTCTTCATCCAATGCCGCATATTGCTCATGTATACACCATCCCCATAAACATTCTTCAGTTGATTATGCATTTCCTTAGATGCACATAGTATTAATAGACCAAGCAAGAGATCTTTGTATTGACCCCAGATATATTTATACATAGTCAATAGGTCACCCCTCAGCCATCTTCTTTGTAAACTAAATAACCCCAATTTTGATAGCCTCTCTGGGTATTGTTGTCTACCCATTCTATTTATTACTTTAGTTGCCCGCCTTTAAACTGCTCAAGGTCTGATATGTCATTCTTAAGTACTGATGCCCAAAACTGTACACAATATTCCATGTGTGTTCTGACCAGTGACTTGAAAAAAAGCATAATGTTCTCATTGTGTCCATCTATAACTCTTTTGATGCACCCCATGATCCCATTTGCCTTGGCAGCAGCTGCCTGACACTGGTTGCTCCAGTTACGTTTAAAGTTAACTAAAATCCCCAAGTCCTTTTCCATCTCAGTGTTTTCCAGTGGTTTCCCATTTAGTGTGTAATGGTGACATGTATTTTCCTGCCCATGTGCATAACCTTACATTTATCAGTGTTAAACCTCATTTGCCACTTTTCTGTCCAAGCCCCTGTTTATTCAGAGTGACTGGAGATTGTATGCTCTTCCCTCTCTTGTGTTAATTACTTTACATAGTTTTGTATCATCTGTAAATACTGATATGTTACTGCACAATCCTTCTACAGGTCAGTAATATATGAAAAAGAACAGAGCCCCAACACAGATGTGAATGGGGCATAATAGGAGTTCAGGTTGGTTAGACAGGTCTTGCTAGTGGGACACCCTATTATTAAGGGTCAAACAGGGTAATTTCTCACAAGGACTGGGATCATCGAACAGTGCCTTACCTTTCTGACACTAAAGCTGACACTGGTCAGACCCAGTCCTTAAATTTAAGAAATAATGGTCTATCACATTACTTAATTTCCTTAGAACCATGGAGTGTATGTCATTGGGACTCAATGATTTGTCCATGTTAATGTTTCTTTAAGGTAGCTGTACACTTTTTCCTGGATTTATGAAATGGAAAGTTTACTTTATCAATTTGCATTTCCCCTGGCATTTCATTTTCCTTTGAGTATAGCGAAGAAAAAAATATTTAATATATTCTCTGTCTTCACCCCCCTCTACAATTGTACGCTCATTACTTTTTAAAGGGCCAACACTTTGGTTCAATCTTTTTACTATTTATACAATTGATATTATATAATCTCCACCTCTGCGGCTTTTATTTGCTTCTTACATTCTTTTTTTTACCCTTACAGCTCCTCCGTGCTTCTTGTTTTAGTACTTTAAATGCTTTCTTTTTGTTGTGCCTTGTCTCCTTTACCTCTGTATTTAGCCACATTGGTTTTCTTGTGGTCCTAATTTTTTATTCTCAAAATGTATCAACCACTCACAGTGAATATTTAAGGTGCTTTAAAAGTTTCTCATTCATTGTCTGTATTCTTATTTTTGAGGATATTATCCCAATCAATAAGTTTAAGGGCACTTCCAAGCTTATCAAACTTTGCCTTTCTGAAGTTCAGTTCTTTTGTAGCTCTCTGATAAAACACTCTATTGTCTTTTGCTATTTCCAAGGTGACCCCAACCTGTACCTTTGTTATTCTGTCAGGTTTGTTGGTTAAGTTCAAAATGGCCGTCACTCTAGTTGGGTCCTGTACCAGTTGAAAAGGTAATTATGTTTAGTTATCAGCAGAAACGTATTTCCTTTTCACATGTTTCATTTTCCCAATTTATGTCTGGATGGTTGATGTTCCCTTTAATAATGACCTCATTGTTATTGGCCCAGTTCTCCAAGAACCCAAACCTCTCCTTCATACACCAGCACTTGAGCCACTTGTTTACCCCCCTAACCATCTGCTGACTTTCTGGTGTGGCACATAGTTCAGGTAATATTTCAGAAGATCTTGCCCTAAGCTTACATCAAGGTCCCTGAAATTGTCTTTAAGGACCCTCCACCTACCTCTAACTTCATGTCTGCTGGGTCCTCACAAGCCTTTCCTAGTAGTCTCTTAACCTGATTTGTGTTTTTTTACAGGATAAAATATCACAGTCTGCTGCGCTATGGGTCTTGTGAAAAAATCTGAAGTCAAACGGTATGGAGTAAAATGTAAACATTTTCGTTTATTTTCTATCATTGATTTCAATGACAAAAATATGGATCGGCTTAAATTCAGTTTAACTTCAGTTTCTTTATTCCAAAATTGGAACAGAGAACTGGAAAGCCCTAACAGACTCCAAATGCAGATGTGAATGGGGCCTTACCCTCCTAACTGGAATGCTACTCCCCTAGTATTCAGAGGATATGTCATGCGGCAGCAATGTTAACCCTGAAGTGGCATTCCCCCCATCTTTTTAGGATGTGCTAATTCAGAACTAGTCTACCTGATGTGCTTTCCTCTACCCTACCTTCTATTACACAGCTATCTACCTCATCAGTCTGCACTCCCATGCTACCATCCAGCCCTGCCCCAGCGAGTGCTTCTCAGAAAGCAGCAGACTCATTTACATGTTGTCAATGGATCTTAGTGTTGCAAACTACTCATTCAGAGCCAGGATCTGGGCTTCCAAATGTGCAACATGCATGTCTCTTGAACAGGAGTATGAACCCTCGTAGGCTATTCAAGGACTACATACATGGTACAAGATGAGCACTGGATAGCACTGTCATTTATGAAGCATATTCTAATTAGTGGGGATAATACAGATAAATCCAAACGTTATCTATGCTCATAATTAATCACCTGTGAACACACTAAAGAATGAACACACTAGCAAACTATGTTTTTAAATGTAGCAATGTAACTCCTCAATATACTCATCAGCGCAATGTAGTCACTATTTGGTAAAAGAGAATCCCCAGTGACCTCTTTGATCATAGGGGTGCCTTCATATTACAGGTACACACAAGAAAAAAAAATCAACTACTCAATGTGAGGACAATACTAGACACACTGAGTAATGCAGTTTAGGATAGTTTCCAAGGTGACAGAGTCTCTTTAAAGAATTTGATTGCCCCTTTAAGAAATGAACTCAACATATAAACTAGTTTAATTCTTCATAATTTATTGATTTGTGACACTTATTTTTATTTTTTTAAGTTGTAGAACCAAGATATTAACACTCACTCTTCATGTTAGAAAGACATGAAACATGTTCTTGACTATAGTGTAGAGAAGCAAATTATAGTTATCTCAGGATCAGTGTACCTGCTTATCTAAAGTGATACCCCCTACATATCCCATCACAAATACATCACTAGTTTTTCCTTTCCTTTGGGGGCTAGATATTATTGTAACATTACTCATGGGACTCTTAATCCTTGTTTAATTCCAGTTCACTGATAGAATACACAAGCACGCAATAGATGTCTCTTGTTGTCAATTAGAAGTGGTGTCACCGCTGGCAAGCTCTATAGAGAGGTTTCTCTTCCGCTAATACAATAGTAGACAGTTGAATGAGTGTACCTAAGAGTTTCTTCCAAAGCATTAGATAAGGTTTAGGGTTACAAATAATGAACGGTAAGCTCTAAACCTGTATTGTGACTAATGCTTTCTGTTCTTCCACAGCATTTCATTTAATTAGTTCTAGAACAAGTATTCTGCTTTAACCATGCACCCGGGAATGCTGCCTTCATTTATTCCTCATGGTTTCCCAGCCATCAGACCTGAAAAAGAACTTGTGCAGTTTTTACTCAGTTAGATTGTTACAAATAGTTTTCTTTTGCAAACCACTAAGCTGTGTCACTAATAGGAAACAAGTACATTACAAATTACACTGCTGATAAATGGGCTTCCAGCGCAAGACCCTGTGCTGCTGATGTGTGTAAATGCAGTTTCCTTGGATAACTAAAGTTAATTACCAGCTTAACTCTTCTTTTCTCTGTCAGCCCTGCATTATGGAGCGTGACAACACATTGAAGTGCTTTCTGGGTAAGGAACATCTACAATCCAAAGTCAATATCTATGTTCATATAAAAGCGTATACCTAGAGTCCACTAATTGTCATTTTAATCAATGCTGCTTAAAAAAGAAGATAGATATTTCTTGTTAAAAGACTTGTATTTTTCGACCAGAAATGGAAACAAACAGGTGGCACTCTGTCATCTTACATTCAACTATAATAAAGATATATGTTAATATATATCTATTTGGAAGCAGCTCAACAATCCCTGACAAACAGTGGTGATGCCCTTTCTTGTTGCCCTTAATGTGAATAGACTAACATAAAAGGTCACGGCTGGCTAAAAATCTGACATGATTTTTAGATATGACAGTTAGAAATCTAGAGTGGCCTCTATCATAATGCCTAAGTGTAGCACTAAAGAGTGACATCTTCCGTAATGCTCAGATACTATGAAGAAAATAGTCTTCCTAGCAGAACTGAAGAAAATGTTGTTACTTTTTCATAGCTTTTTAAAAGTTATGGCTATGGCTCGGGGTTTACCTCCTGCTTTATGGACGTTTGTGTCTAATTCTGCAGAGACAAGTTGGGACTGGGAGAAGTCATCATGACAGTCTGGGCCAAATGAGGAAAAATGGAAAGTGAACATCGACAGTCAGAGGTAATGATACCTGTAATCACTTGATATAATGGTACTGTAATCGTTAATACGGTCTTCAAAATGCCTGTGTAGATCTAGTATATACTGCTATATGGTCACTGTATGGGGGTGTAATATTTTTCCTTGTGCAGTGTTTTTTTCTGCAACATTGTTGTGGTATTATGTGATCATGCTCTGGGGTATTATTTGGCCCTCACATAATGTAATTATTAGTAGTATTGATCTTTGTAGTGGTCTATATTCAGTGTCAGTATGTTGATATTAATCACTATGTGATGGTAATGGTGTGGTGGGATTATTTGCACCTTATATAGTGTTATTATTGGTGATCATGGCCTTGCTATAGTGGGTTTTGTTGAGTGACAGTATGGAGATCCTTTAATTATACGGCTAATGATTATTACAGTGATACTATGTGCGGTTTATTTTTCTTCACTTCGAGAAAATGAAAACATTTTAAACTGTGTACATTTTTAATAAGCTTTATTAACATCTATTACGTTATTCGTTTAGCCCCACTAGGGATGTCACAATGTGATCTTTGGTATACTCAGTATAGCAAAGAATTATTCCATGTGTGTATAAACCTGCAAAGCAAACTAATAAGCTGTTCTGAAGGCTCATCCTAATAGTCATAAAACTGTGGTACGCCTGTGGGCCTTTCCTAGGTCTTTCACTGCCATGTTTACCTTTCGCCATCCCATGATTGCATTTGTGGGGGACCAATGGAGATAGAGGGAGCACACTCCCTCTGTTTAATCACCTAGATATCATGTTTGCTATTGACCGTGGCATCTAGAGACTTAAATTACAGTGATAAGATTCTTGCTGATCCTGGCCATTACAGCAAGAGCTCGGCTGTCAGTCGACACAGGGATTATGTGGGCGCAAGACACATGACATAAATGTCTTTCGTAGAAGCTAGAGACAAATTCATCTAGGATGTTCATTTACACCATAGAGGCTTAATGGGTTAGAACTAGACGACACCTTAATGTAGACCTCCAGTTATAATATTTTTATGCTTCATAATAAATTTGCTGCGGCAGGCTAAGAATGCCAACATGGCTGCGGCAGGAGATTTGCTGATCCCTACCTACTTGTATTCACCCCACCTGCTGTTGGTTTGGGCCTACCTACAACATTGGGCTATTTTGTAATTTTTTCCCAGGGTCACTTTGATTTCCCAACCTGCTCTTGGTCATGTGCCAGTTGCAGCCAATCCCCGTCTCACTTCAGCTGATGATTAACTACAGTAATAACATGACTAGGTTGTCTCTGCTCTGCACCTGAAATTGAAGACCAGCAGGGAATGGGAGATGAGGGACCATAAGCTGTGGGGGAGCAGGGAGGTGAGTATTGACATTGTCCCTGGATAACTGTAAACCCTTTAATGTTAAAGTGGTTAATGTTATAACTGAAAATAAATGTATCTATAGAGGTAGAAGACAGAATTTTTTTCCTTTTTTACCCATACCTATATAGTAAATCACATTAAGCTATGGCTACATATGTTGAGAAAAATAGGTAAGAACAATTACTAATATTCCCAAACTCCACAGATCAAAAGTTTTAGAAAACATCAAATTTTCCAGTTATTTTTGACACTAATACATTTCAAGTCCAGCAAATAACATGAAATGGTTCAAAGGTTCAAAAGTAAGTTAAGAACATAAAAATATTATGAAATTTTAAACGCAATAATAGTCTGAATTTATTTGAACCAAAGGACTTTTAAAGCAAATTATGGTTTGAAATTGGATGCAAAATATTCCTACAGGTGGCTCAACCTTTTGTAGATTACTTTTAAACCCTTTTTATTCTACATAACCAGTGTTTGAACAGACTCCATTACCACACCCTCTAGGGTAGGATTTGGACAGTTTTGATCTTCATGACAGAGAAAATTTATCAAAATGGCAAGAAAAAGGCAATTAACCAAAGGAGACAGAGCAACAATTATAACCCTTTAGAAGTGCAGTCATGTCCTACAGAGAAATTGCAAATAAAACAAAGGTGGCAGTCAGTACAGTTTTTATACCATCAAACGGCACTTGCAAACTGGAAGAAACTCAAATAGGAAGAGGTCTGGCAGACCATAGGCCACTACAAAATCAGATTACAGGTTTTTGAAAGTCAACAGTTTGCGTCATTAGTGCCTTACAGCACAATGAACAGGTTTCCATTTCAAGTGTGAAAGGAATACTTCTATCTGCAGGTTTGACAGATAGAGTATCAGTAAGGGTGCTCTTACATGGAATGATTTTTGTTCGCCCGGGCAAAGAAGCAAGCAATGTCACAGTTTTCTTGTTTGCTCAGTTTAGACACAAAGATTAATCATTAATGTGTTGTTTTTTAACAGGATCGTTCAGTTCTCTGTACAATTGAATGAGAAAAACTGGATGATCAGTGTTTAAAACGAATGATTAGCAAACGAGCCAATGATGATTTTTATGCTGACAAGAAATGAACGATGAAGGATAAGCGAACAAATTATCATTCAACCCTTGGCCATGTTTACACTGAATGATTAACGTTCATTATACCCTCGTTTAAATGATTTTTTTACAATAATTTTTCTATGTAAAAGGGCCATAAAGAAGCCGCTGCTAAGATCTCAAAATAAAAAAACAAAACCTTGCCTGGGCCAAGCAGCACCTCCAGTGCACTACTGAAGAGTTGAAGAAAGTCTTATGAACAGATGAATCAAAATCTGACATCATTGGTACATGACGTAGGGGTTTCGTACACCACTGAGTACTGTCAAACATGGAGGAAGAAGTGAAACGGTCTGGGGCTCTTTTGCTGGATCCAGAGTTGACAATTTGCATAGGATGACTGTCACACTGGACAAAAAGGGCTACCACAACATTTTGATATATCATACAATACCCTCTGGTGCACACCTAGTTGGTCAGGGGCTCATATTACAGCAAGACAGTGATCCAAGCCCCATTGAGCTTGTTTGGGATGAACTAGAAAGAAGGATAAAAGCAAAGCAACCTTTAAGTGCAGCACATTTGTGGGAACTTCTGCAATAATGTTGGGAAGAAATCTCTGACGTAATTGTAGAAAGAAGGCCTTGATTGTGTAAAGCTATTATATCAGCTAGAGGTGGCTACTTTGAAGGGTCAAAAATCAAGATTTAATTTGATGAAACAAAGTTTATCCATTATTTTGATTCATCCTAATTTGTTTATTTGTTCTGTGCCTTCATTCCAAAGTACATGTGAGACATTAAACTGTGTAAATGTCAATAAAAACTGGAAAAATATAGGTGTTCTAACTTTAGGCCGGTAGTGTATTGAGGTATACAGCCCACATATGGCACAACCTGAGCTATGCCAGCTTACCTACTTCACCATAGCTTTTCTGTTGAGAAAAATGATAGAAAACCCTTTCAAATCTGTTGCATGGGGCAAAATTTAAAAGACACAATACCTTCTCCTGACACTTTCAAAACCTCTCATATGACACTTCAATGCCACATATTTTTCCTGTCTCATTGGTATACTTCCCACATACAGTTGTATGACCTATGGGGAGATTCCTAAAGCTTTTTTATGCCTGTACAAAAAAGTTAAAACATTTTATACAAGGCTTACTTGTAAAAATTCTGTGACTTTGTCCTCTGAGCTGGTCTACACAACCTCACCACAAAGGAGGTGTGGCTTGTCAGGAGGGGGGGTGATCACCCTGTAACAACACATTTGTGAATAATCTACGCCAAAAACTTGTGTACACTTCTATGTAGGCACACAAAGAAGCTGAGATATACACTACCGTTCAAAAGTTTGGGGTCACATTGAAATGTCCTTATTTTTGAAGGAAAAGCACTGTACTTTTCAATGAAGATAACTTTAAACTAGTACTAACTTTAAACAAATGCACTCTATACATTGCTAATGTGGTAAATGACTATTCTAGCTGCAAATGCCTGTTTTTTTGTGCAAAATCTACAAAGGTGAATAGAGGCCCATTTCCAGCAACTATCACTCCAGTGTTCAAATGGTACAATGTGTTTGCTCATTGGCTCAGAAGGCTAATTGATGATTAGAAAACCCTTGTGCAATCATGTTCACACATCTGAAAACAGTCTAGCTCGTTACAGAATCTACAAAACTGACCTTCCTGTGAGCAGATTGAGTTTCTGGAGCATCACATTTGTGGGGTCAATTAAACGCTCAAAATGGCCAGAAAAAGAGAACTTTCATCTGAAACTCGACAGTCTATTCTTGTTCTTAGAAATGAAGGCTATTCCATGCGAGAAATTGCTAAGAAATTGAAGATTTCCTACAACGGTGTGTACTACTCCCTTCAGAGGACAGCACAAACAGGCTCTAACCAGAGTAGAAAAAGAAGTGGGAGGCCGCGTTGCACAACTAAGCAAGAAGATAAGCACATTAGAGTCTCTAGTTTGAGAAACAGACGCCTCACAGGTACCCAACTGGCATCTTCATTAAATAGTACCCGCAAAACACCAGTGTCAACATCTACAGTGAAGAGGCGGCTGCGGGATTTTGGGCTTCAGGGCAGAGTGGCAAAGAAAAAGCCATATCTGAGACTGGCCAATAAAAGAAAAAGATTAAGATGGGCAAAAGAACACAGACATTGGACAGAGGAAGACTGGAAAAAAGTGTTGTGGACGGATGAATCCAAGTTTGAGGTGTTTGGATCACAAAGAAGAACGTTTGTGAGACGCAGAACAAATGAAAAGATGCTGGAAGAATGCCTGACGCCATCTGTTAAGCATGGTGGAGGTAATGTGATGGTCTGGGGTTGCTTTGGTGCTGGTAAGGTGGGAGATTTGTACAGGGTAAAAGGGATTCTGAATAAGGAAGGCTATCACTCCATTTTGCAACGCCATGCCATACCCAGTGGACAGCGCTTGATTGGAACCAATTTCATCCTACAACAGGACAATGACCCTAAACACACCTCCAAATTGTGCAAGAACTATTTACAGCAGAAGCAGGCAGCTGGTATTCTATCGGTAATGGAGTGGCCAGCGCAGTCACCAGATCTGAACCCCATTGAGCTGTTGTGGGAGCAGCTTGACTGTATGGTACGCCAGAAGTGCCCATCCAACCAATCCAACTTGTGGGAGATGCTTCTAGAAGCGTGGGGTGCAATTTCACAAGCTTACCTCAACAAATTAACAGCTAGAATGTCAAAGGTGTGCAATGCTGTAATTGCTGCAAAAGGAGGATTCTTTGACGAAAGCAAAGTTTGATGTAAAAACAATGTTATTTCAAATACAAATCATTATTTCTAACCTTGTCAATGTCTTGACTCTATTTTCTATTCATTTCACAACGCATGGTGGTGAATAAGTGTGACTTTTCATGGAAAACACAAAATTGTTTGGGTGACCCCAAACTTTTGAACGGTAGTGTATGAAGATATTCATATTTTATATTTTAGGAACATTGTGCACTGACCGGAATAGAACTAAGACAGGCACTTGAAATAGTCTTAAAGGGGTTTTCTGGTCAAATGTTATTGATAACCTATCAAATTACTTCTGTCATTTGAGACCACGACTGTTCATCTGCTCGGGTGCCTGCTATCAGTGTCACAACACACAAGGTATACAGCAGAAGCACATTGCTCCAACTCCTGTGTAGTGGCTGGTGCTAATAATTGCACGCACAGCTGTCATTGATTTTAATGGGAAATGCACCTGCAATTACCAGCACCAGTCACTACATAGACGTCAGAGCAATGGGCTTTTGCTCCATACCCTGTGCTATGTGGCACTGTCAACAGGTGCCCAAACTGCTGATCTGTCAAGGTCCTGAATGGAGGACCTCCGTCGTTCAACTGTTGATGACCTACTCTGAAGACCTACTCTGTCATCAATAGCATTTGTTCAGAAAACCCTTTTGACATATTTCCCCCTACATTGTTATTGATTATAACTTTGCACAGGAAGTTGTCCTACCATAACAGTACAATCTTGGCAAATCCCTGCTAACATATGGCAAAAGAACCCCCATTTTCTATTAGGAGATTTTCATGGCATATACACTGAATGTACAGCAGGTGTTAGATTACATTTTAAAATTTATTGAAATGTTAGAAATGTAAATTTCTGGTTCTTTGAAGCCTGAGGTAGTCTATAATTCAAATAATTTACAAACAGTGGCTGTACAGCAAATTTCTTTTATTTCTCTTTACTTGGAGGATATAAGTCAAGAGAGCAATTAAATTAGCAAGAAGTTACAGCATTTGTAGCCACAATTCCCAGCAATGTTCTTCACTATCTCTAAGGCTTTTACTAATATGCAGCTAAATAAAGAAAGGAAGATATCTGTAGATTGCATCATCCCGACAGGACTTTTTAAGCAAAGTTGCTAATATATTTAGAAATGTTTCACAGCTTGAGTAGCTGTGTCATCATCTTCCATTATATCTGACACTGACTGCATGGCAATAATGTATCACATTAGATGATGACATAGAAAACAATTAGTGATCTTTTCTGTAATATTTTTATCCTTGGAGGTAAAACCTAAAACACTGATGCTATAAGTGTTCATATAAATAAGCCCCCAATATAATTGCTGAGTTTGCCTCATCAAAGTAATTGAGAAATAATAGACTGCTTTAGAATAATTCTGTAAGAGTTTGATCGTGTAGAGATTATATGACTGAATCAGATGTTGGTGATCTTCTAAAAGCTAATTATTGTAGTGAACAAAGTGGATGTGCAGTTTTAGCTCTGAACCCAGGTCTGTAATTCCAGCCTTGATAGCATGTTTTTGACATTAGTGACCATAGCAATGATAATTGCTTGGCAACTGCAACAGAAGAAATCAATCTAAACAATTCTGTACTTTATGCTGAACTTCTTGATTTTGCTATTTCAATAGTTTGCAACAATGTTCATAATTTGTTCATTTGTATGTCAATGTGTGCTTACAGTGTGTAATTTGCCTCCACGTACCCTTGACTCTTCTCATACAAAACAATATACTGTTGTTCTAATATTCACCCCTGATTATACAAGCGCTTCAGATGGGCAATTTACTGTAGATTTTAAGCCCTACTGTGGGCAGTATCAGGACTGAGGAGTAGATTGAAGTTATACAAAGTGGAGTGCTTAATCCATATTTGATCACCATGTCCAAATGATCTTTTTCGAGCAAAGAATGAGCAAAACAGTAGCCTGATTGGGTGCTGTGAGCACTTGGAACTTGCTTTTGTGGTTAATACAGTATGTCTCTGCTGAGAGTCTTTATTAATGGTGAAACTCCTTATTCAATGATTATTTAGCAATTACAGAGCGATGTGTGCTAACTATATTTCTTCTTATATTATATTATACATGTCAACTAATTTGAAAAGCAAGTATCAAAAAAGTGGTAGTCCCACTAGAAATGCAAGTCTATGGGAGAGCGCATGGCAACCTGAGAAGTGTCACATTGCTGTACGATCTTCGGCAGGTGATAGCGCTAGAACCACAAGCCGGTTGGTATAAAAATGACCCGACTCCCTGTCACCTTCCCTGACAGTACTATGACTTAAACTCACTTAAATATTATATGAAAGTGGTTTTCTGATTGGCTGCTAGGAGAAACAGGGCTACTTTTTCAGTTTTGATAAATGATGCTTATTAATGTTCCTGTTAAAATATTAAAATATACCTACACAATATAACATTTAAATAAAACTGGCAAAGAATAATTATTATTTTTCTAATCGCACAGGGAGGATAATTTTCTGGTACAGAATGTGATCCCGTTTATGTGGGTTCTCAGGTGATAGCTACTCTGTTGCCCCCTCTTTCTATCAATGCCCCTTATCCCCTAGTTAGTAATAATACCCCCTTTTGCCCCAGTCAGTAATAATAACTATTCTTGGTACATTTTAGGAATAATGTCCCCTTTTGCTCCTTTAGATATCATGCTACCTCCTGGCCCCCTTAACCATACAATGCATGTTGTAGAATACATGCTGTTTGGATACATATCATTCAAAGTGCAAAGTGGACACAATAAAAAAATCATGCATTGTAGGGTTAAATATAATGCCATCTTTTGTCCCCTTTTAGATATAACGCCATCTCTTGCCTCCTTTTAAATATGTGATAAAATAAAAAAACAATACGTACTCACCTCCTCTGTTGTAACACCCACATGATTGCATAACCTGGAAGTCTGCCAGGGAGCGACAGACGAGGTGAGTATGTACTGTTTCCACTTTATTGATCAGACATTGAAATTAAAATCAGGGAGCCAAACTTCTGTGCTGACCCAGTAGCTGGGTCGCCTTTCCCTCCTGCGCCCCATTGCACTGTAGGCCCTGGCACATGCCTGGGCTTGTTGGGTGTTGGCACTAGCCCTAGTAATGTAACTCATATCATGACTGCAGAGCACATGAAAGGAGAGGAATGTGTATAAGGTAGTGGTCTGAAGACTTAGCGCCCCAGTATTGGCTTAGTATAGTCACTTCTCATAACTCAGCATGACAGATTATTATGACCTTCAATGAAAATCACTCATTTTAGTTATTTGTCCTGGTGACAGACTGAAAAACATATTGCATTGTGTTTTTCATTAGCTGAGAAAGTCATGCTCAAATGGTTCTAAAATGACAATTCAGTGGTGTTGACTAAAATGAGTTTGTAGTAGAATGGGAACAAAATGTTTTTAATAAAGTAAAAAACATAGGCCTAGATGTATTAAGAGAGGCCTTTGCTACACTAGCCTTCATATTACGTACGCTGGAGTCAGAGGTGCAAAATTTATTTAGATGTGTTTGCCTTTTTTATAATCCTTGTGCCTCTTTCAGCAGTTCATACGCCCAGCAATGAGCCTATGTAGATTGTGCCATGATTTATGACGGTTTCTGGCTAAACCTGCCTTCCCTGCCTCTAAGCCTTGACCACTGTTTGTAAAAGTGGCAAATGTGATGTAAAAACAAAAGAAGCCTTAATTGTTATTTTGTTGCCCCATGTGTTGGCCATGTAAAAGGACCTTAAATCTTTCCCACTTGACAACCACTGGCCACAATCCACTGTGGGCACACTTTAGTTTAGTTTAGTATTTTTTGGTTAGTGCCACATTGTTTTCACAAACCACTTCATTTCATGTTTCTAAACATGGGTAAACATAGTGGTCTATAATTCAGGTGGGGAAATTCATGCCACTTGTCTAACTAAGAAATTGACTTTATTGCCCATATCAACCAATCACAAAGCAGATTTAATTTTTCAGCGGTACTATAAGAAATAGGCCTCATATCCACAGGCGGGTCGGATTTCACGTGGGGGAGCCCGCAGCGGAATCTGAACCTGCCCGTGGTCGTGGACCGTGCATACCTGTACGGGCAGGCGGTGGTGTCCTCTGTACTTCTGGGTGTTCTGTACTGCGATTCGTCCGCATGACTTGAGTCAGCCATGCATAGTACAGATATTTTTTTAAATCTCCTGTTTTCATGCGGAATCCACGGCCCGTCCGTAATTCAATTGTGGACGGGCCAAGGATCGGATGGCTTCCATTGACTTCAATGGAAGCTGCCTGTGCGGTACCTGCACTAAAATGGAGCATGCTGCGATTTGTTTTCCTGACCAAAAAGTGCGCAAGTCAAATCGCATGCTTTAATTAATTAAACTTGATTTGCGGATCTCCCACGCAGGTGACCCACAATTGAAACCCGCCTGTGGACATTGGGCCATAGAGTTTGCTGCGTGTGAACAGAAGTTTTTACCTCTAAGAGGCTGCTCTCTTGCATAGCAGAAAGACAATATATGGACACCGATTGGTACTATGAGGCCACTGTGCTGAATGTTTCCTAGAGGCACTGTTCTGATGCTGGTACAACACACTATTAATGCCTCTTTTACACTGACTGGCTTTGTTATGAGAGCACAATGGTTAGGACATTTTTGTAGCACTATTACTAGGTTTACAGTTACTGGCGATGTTATAAATGTACAGAGGCTGGATCTGTTATAAGGTGAATGTAGTAGATTCTCTAATGAACACACTGCAGTTGACATTAATACAGGCAGCAAAAAAGCAAGGTGCAATGAGTTTATTCTTAATCCATAATTGTCCCAAATATCACATAAAGAACAATGTTTCTGCTTAAAGAATGGCTTTTTCAAGCAGTGCTTGAAAAAGGCTTCGTATGAAGCTGAAATGTGGTCTTTTTGGGGGGCAATTAATAAAGATTCAATGAGGATCTGCTGTTGTTACATCTTGGTTTGTATCAAAACCAGAAGATGTGGATCACACACACTAGTTTGACTTTGGGCCAAATCTAGAGGTGACACCTGAGGAACCCTGGTCTTCACCTTTTTCCACCCACCAGTCAGAATAGGGGCTTCTCTGCAGAGCCCCCAGGCTCCTGACATATTACCGTCCACCTCAAGAGCCATCGGGCTGGCACTCGGAGAGGGTAGGGCTGTTATCCAGAGAACTGGCAGCCAATTACAGGCTGCAGACTCCCTGGCACAAGCTCCTCCCACTAAGAAACTTTAGTTGCGTTTCATCACAACTGCAGTCTATCAATGCACTGTCGGCCATGTAATTGGTCTGGTCATGCACTGACAGTGTCGGAAGCGGAGGAGCAGTAGATGCAGTGCAACCAGGTATGAACCGCATGTAATTTTGTATGTGTAGCTGGTATAAGTTATACCAGCTGTACATATAACTATACAGGCGATACATGCTCCATATATACAGAAGATATGCATCCTGTATATAGTGATATGGAGCATGCTGGTGTAACTTAGGTATCTCCTGTATATAATTTATATGCACTACTGGTATAAGCTATACATCCCCCATATGTAGTGATATTGACCTTGCTGGTATATCATTGTAAACAGGAGATGCATAACCTATACCAACTGCAATATATAATTATATACAGGAGATACCCAGGTAAGGACTCATGCACACGACTGTGATTTCACCGCATATCATGCATGCATGGCATGGCTGCATGATACGCAGTTAATGGAGTCAATGAAAGTCAATGGATTTTCATTGCTCCATGCACACCGGCTTGTGGGCACTGCATATCAATGCGCAAGAGAAGTAAATCGCAGCAGGTTCTATTTCTCTGGGTACGTACACAGAGTGAGCTCTATACCCTTGTATGTGCTGCATATGATACGATGTCCATACGCAATAGATTGCATATGGGCAGTGTTTCCATACGCCAAAAATAAATCTGCGCATGTCTGTGAGCGTGTGATTCATGGGTATGCGCAATGCCATATGTGGTCTCTGCTGACATAAAACACTGTAGGGAGACCCGCAGCATTTTACACATACGGCCATGGGCATGAGCCCTTAGGGTGCTTTCCCACCTGCTTTGCAGATTCTGCCTCTCTGTTCCATTCGGGGGTATGGTTCTGTCTCTGGACGGAACCGAACAGCGCCGGATGGACCCCATTGACTATATTGGGTCTGTCCGTTTACCACCCAGCTGCTCAGATGTGAAAACAACCTTACACCAGATATCACTGTATACAGGAGATGTATATACGTCTCCCTGTATATAAGGATATGTAGTATGCTGGGTATGGGTACAGGAACAACCGGGGAGGGGCCCAGAGCTGAAGTTTTGCACCTGGGCCCCAGAGCCTTTAGTTATGCCCCTGGCTAGGACTGATGCATACTCATGTTCTAATGCAAGGTTGCTGTTATTATCCTTTTTTGTGTGCTTGATAAAGGGGCTCTGTGGCCATGGTAGTGGCACTGTGACCGGTGCTGCTATAGGGAACTGTTGCAGGCTCTGTTACTGTTTTACTGAGTATGGCATTGAAATGAAAGCAAAATAGCTGGTAAATTTGGTAAATTACATTTTAGGGTATTACATCATTAAGTATGGCATTTTTAAGGGGACACTGAAGCATCTTCACTGCAGTATGCTATAATATATGCCTGTCCTATTTTCCTTTTTCCAAAAGTTGGGATATATGCTATATTTCAAAGTAAGTTAATAAATTAATTGGGCTAACAGAACAGAATAGCAAATAGTTCTACTTTAGAACTTAGAATCTAGCTGATGCATAGACAACCAGTTAGTCATTATTGGACTATTTTAGATTTTGCACACCGCATGCATCACTTCAGGCATTAAATCTTTATATCTGAACTCTGCATTTTCTATACATGCTATAAATGTATCCAGAGAGGAATAAAGAATCAGATTAATTCCCAATACCCAGTTCACTGCCCCAGATGACTTCATTCCAATGCAATGAATCTGAATCCCCTCTAGCTCTATGGCCTAGATTCATCAAAGAGATAAATATTTAAACTATGCTATATTGTATCTTACTTTCTAAAACTGGCTTTATTACAGTATTCTGTTACCACTGACAGTAACAGCAGCATATCTAACCCAAGAAGATGAAATGACACAGATACACAGTGAACCGGACCCTGCACACAATTCGTCACACTTCCACATAGAAATGTATTCTTTACATAATGAATTCATTAAAAATAATACATATATAATACGATGGACTGAACTGGACGTACAGATCTGTTATAGCCTATGTTACTATGTAATACTAATATATTAATACCAAGCCTCGCCCCATTGAAAACAATCTGTAGGAGGCATGCAAAAAAAGATGTCAGTGTTCCCTTTAGCGATCCATCAGATTGTATCATTATCATCTAGTACAGGTTAGACTCTGTTCACACTGACATTTGTCTCCTATTTCGGTTTGCTAAGTGTAGAGAAAAGCTTTTGTTAAAGCCTCATTGATTTCAATGGCATTTTTCCGATGGCAAATGCCATCAGCTGGCATCAGTCACACATTATTCCATCAAAGTATTTTTTTGGTGGGCAGAATTGCAAAGATTTCCTTTTCAACTAATTAAAAACTGAACGCGGATACCAGCCCAAACATAGCCTTAGCAAATGGAAACAGCCATCTGATTAATTTCTCTGAACACTGACACTTTGGTCTGCACTAGATTTTATGACTGAGCCCCAAGTGTTTTTATTCATGTTACTTAATTATGAAGTGGATAACAATACCAAACTGTTTAATCGGAGAGCGGATGAAACTCAGATAAAACATCTACACCACAGCCGGCATGGACTAGTCAGGTAATACAATCTAGGACATGCACAAAGTGAAGATGTTCTTCGTGGCAACCTGTCAGATTGCTTCTTTAATGTTGGAACCTGATAGAATCTGGTTGGTATAACGCTTTATCTGGTTTAGCATATGCTTTGCTATATATCTTTTTGCTGAAGCGAAGAGTGAAGCCAGTCTAGTAATATAAAGTTGCACATCATAATATAAAGTATCAGATTTAAAATTTAAATTAGTTCAAATTTTGGTACTGCTTAATATCATAATATACATTTATGGGAACTGGAAAACCCTTTTCTGATACAGAGCTCAGATCTCCTGATTCCTTTCATACAGCCATAGAGTTGTGTGATATAATTCTGTCCTGCAGCTAACACATGGAGGAGCCCAGGTGCTTACCGCAGACTGCTTCTACTGAATAATATAATGAAAGAAGAATTACATATTTTAAAGGGTTATCTAGGCAGAAAAAGGTTGTAAGTCTGGGCTCACATGAACGGGTCGGATTCCACATGCTGGAGAAACACCGGGTATAAGTCCAACTGGTGACCCTGTGCTCTGCCAGTACCTGTACTGCAGATGACCACAGAGGCTCGCAGGTGGTCATGGGCAGTACAGGTTTTTTTCGTCTGTATTTAGCACGCTGTCGCTTAGCGATGACGCAGGTACATGCAACCTATACGCAATGTCAATTTCAATGGAGGGCGTCCGAGCACATTCGGCTGTAAAATATAGCATTCTGCAATTTTTCTTCCACTCTCAGAATAAGCAATTCATATCTGCAAGTGTGAAGGAAAAATTGAAAATACATGCCCTTCAATGTTTGCGTTTTATCGCGCAAAGTCCATGCGGACAGAGATCACGGAATTCGCAATAGAAATAGGCTCGTGTGAGACTGGCTTAAATCAGACCAGAGTGCAGGAGAAACAAAAAAGAAACCATGCTTCCCTCACCCATTCCCCCACTGCATTGCCTGCTCCCCCACTGATGTTCACTTTCAGCTGCACTGAGCCTGTGATGATATCAGGGACATTTGATGGCTGCAGCCATATGCTGGGGCCATAGGTTAAAATCCTATCAAGGGTAACATCTCTATGGACTTTGAAAAACGCCATCCAGATGTTGCTATTGGTTAGATTTGAATCCACAACACCAGCACTGCAGAGCAGCACTAAAAACTGAGCCACCACACTTATCTGGTTTGTTTCAAAGGAGACAAACAACAGCAAGTATAAACACAAGGAGGACATAAAAACCCCATACAGATGTAGCTCTTGGTCAGTTTTGAACACAGAAGTTCAGTGCTGCAAGGCAGCAACACCAACAACTGAGGCTCCACACTTGGTCTTCCTTTTCTTGAGGAAAACATGGAGAAACACAAAGATAGAAGTCAATGCAGATATTATCTTTGGATAGATTTGAACCTAGGACCCCAGCACTGCAATGCAACAGTGCTAACGACTGAGCCACCATGCATGTTCTTTCTTCTCTTTCTCTTCCTGCTAAGAGGGAGAAGAAGAAGAAGAAAGTGAAGGAAAATAAGAATAAGAAAACAAATAAGAATGAGAAGAAGTAGAAAGAGAAGATCCTCCTTTCATTATCCTTATTTTTTTCTTTTTCCTTCGGAGAAGAAGCTTGGTGGCTAAGTGAATAGTTCTGCTGCCTTGTAGCACTCGGGTTCTAGATTCATAGCTGATTATGGACAACATCTCCATGGAATTTTTAATGTTCACTTTTTGTTCATTATTCTTCTCCATGATGATGTCCTTGATGAGATCTGAACCTTGGACTGCAGCATTGCAAGGCAACAGTGCTAAGCACTGAGCCATATTCATTATCGTACTTCTACTTCTCTGGAACAAGTGTGGTGGCTCAGTGATTAGCACTGCTGCTTTTAAATGCTAGAGTTCAAGTTTTAAAACTGTCAAACGGTCAACATCTGGATGGGGTTTTTATGATATTTTATCTTTATTCTTCCTGTTCGTCTCCTCTTCTGAAGTAGAAAGAATAGGTGTGGTTTAATTGTTAGCACTGATGCTTTGCAGTGCTGCAGTTGTAGGTTCAAATCTGACTAAGGACAACTTCTGGATGATGTATTTATGTTCTCTTAGGAAGTGAGTGAGTAAACTTGTAAGGCCATGCATGCTCCTCTGGGTAATATATCCAAATAAGGAAGCCATGAAACAATACCTCTGAAGCGCCACCTATTGGATGGCAGCATTCTGGATGTTCTCCTTGGGGAGAGATGATGCCCCTTCTGACCTACTCACCTCCTAGGTGTCTCCACACACCTTATGGGTGCTCTCCTTGAGGAGAGACAACACCCCATCTGACCCACATCACAGGCCTCTCAGCAGCCTTAACAGAAACCTGCTGCACATTGATTAGGGGCAAACACACCAAAACAGCTGTCTGTGTATGAATTTCTGGCTTGGTTTCTTATTCCCAATCATTATTTTAAAGACTTGTTTAAAGTGTCATACATTGACTTAAAGGAATGCTGCCATCCAATAGGTGGCGCTGCAGATGTATTGTCCCATCTTCCATACTTCCATATGTTCTCTTTGTGTTTATTGTTGTTGTTCTTCTTGTCCTCTTCCTACATATGGTGGCTTAGTTGTTAGTGTTGCCTTTTAGCAGTTCTGGAGTTGTAGGTTCAAATCTGATTAAGGGCAAAATCTGGATGATGTTTTTCAAGGTCCATAGAGATGTTGTCCTTCATGGAATTTAAACCTAGGATCCCAGCAATAAAAGGCAACAGTGCTAAAAACTGAGCCATATTACTAAAATAACAGACCTACCCCTCTCTCCCCCTTTTATTAGTTTAAAGATATTCTTTCGATTTTTGCTATGACCCGATCTAATTTTGCAAAAATCTCTATGATTTTATCACCCTGTCGATCACAATGATCAACACTAATCAACAGTTGATCAGTGGGGATCCACCACTTGGGATTCCTGCCAATCAGCCAATCCATGGGCTTGCGGTCAGTGTGCACAATGCTGGAAAGAGATATCACCATCAACATGGCGGGGGGTCGGTTTGGTACTATAGGCACAGCTTCCATTGAATTCAATGAAATTGGTGCCCGAAATACCAAACTGAGCACTGTTATATGGACAGTACTATCTGCTTCCAGTGCTGTCTATACTGACGATAGGCCCAGGATCAGTTGATCGGCAGGAACTCTAAGGGGAGGACTCCCATCAACCAACTACTGATGGCCTATCCTGACAACAGGCATCACAGGCATCAATAGTAAAAGTCCTGGAGAATCTCTTTAACGTTATTTACGGTATATATCCAGAGGATTTGAAGATCTGTGTCAGAAACAGGAAGCTCCAACTGCTCTCAAGTTATGTTATGAAATTAAACAGCAACACATTTTAATTACTTTAATTTTAGAGTAATTTTCAAGACCTACTCATCTTGTAATTGAATTCTGCACTACATATTGTTTTATAGCTGCTCGGTAAAGAAGACTAGACTACTTTCCATTTAACAACATTCTAATATTACCAGCAAAACTTTTCCCTTAGAAAAGTTGGCTGCGAGTAGAACTTGTGCAGCTTCTTGTACTGAAGGTTAATTCTAAGAGATAGAAATTGTCACAACTACAATGCTAAGTTTAACATCTATTCATAAAATTAGATGACTAATGCCAGGCAAGATCAGGGGCATTATACTCACTGAAGCAAGAGGTGACAAAGTGATGTTTTCTGTGTTATGGATACAGTCAGGTAAAATGGTGACCTCTTTATAAAGTAGCAGAAAGCAATTATAAATTGCAAATTAATAGATCATCTTGATAGCAGTTCACCTCTTCATTAGCTCCACTTGTCAAAACATACAGAAATCTTGCCATTACATCCAAGACAGAAAAAATGATATGATTTACATTTACTAGAAACTTATGCAAAAAGCAGTATGAGAGGAGAACAATCACTGTTCCAACACAATCTACTCGTATAATGGAATAAAGTATTATTAGCTCTGAAGTGGGGGGGTGAAACAAGGTTGTATATTTTATGTGTTTACCTATTAGTATATATATTACAATGAGGAATATATACTATATATTTGATAATGTGCAGATTATTGTTATATTGCAAGATAGATAGATAATGTCCTTTAGAGTCCTCTCTTCTTTTCTTCTAGCTGTTGGTGCTAACCATATTTTCATACATAAAGAGCTGTCAAGTATGGTACAATATAAAAATTAATAAAGCAGTCTGCAGAGTTTTGTGAAATAACCACTAGCAGTACCAGAAAAAGCTGATCTGTATACGTCTGACCAATGAGACTCCTATCTATCTTAAGAATTATTATTAGATTCACCACTTTGACTGTTACCATATTTCCTATAGACTTTAATGTAGAGTGACTGTACATAAGCTGCCAATTCCTTTCCAATAACAGGAGTGAGCATTGTCATTCACTAGATTGTTGGGGATCCTAGTGGCTGGATGCCCACCAATTACACTTTTATGGAATATCCAGTGGATGGACATACTATACAGTATTTGTAATGTAGTCTTTCCTGGACAAACTGTTGAGGTACTGTATATTAAGCAGCTAATATTTCCTGAAAACTATCTTTCAAGTTGTATATGAAAATGTATTCACTTCTTCCCAGATCATAGGTATATTATATTGTCAATATACATGCAATGTATGTATACAGTGCCCGACTATAGTATTTCAGGCAGCATAATCTGTATATATGTAATACATGTATGCAATCCTTTAAACAGTACATGTATATTTAAGTAGTCTTTCCCAGACAATATGGATCTTGTAAGCAACATAGACAGTATGTAATGCATGTGCAATGTCTTTTAAATAGCACATGTAGAAGTGAACTGTCTTTCCCATATATAATGCATGTAAATAACCTTTCCCACACAATTTACATTCTGCAGATAGATTTACTAATCCCACATATCTTCTGTGCTGTGAAGGTTTATAGTATACGCAGTAGTTGAAATAACACCCCAAGACCTAAATCAGCATAGTCTATGATAAGTTTATTAAATGTTTAGTGTGCTGTTTTGTAGTTTAATGCACATCATCACTTAATTAATTTATCACTTATAAATAGAGGAGTTCCTAATTCAATGCTTAAACATCAAGATATTTGCAATCAGCAAAATGAAATGATAGCAAAAAGAATTACAAGATTTCCACTGCAATGTATCCAGTTGTGTGTCTTACATTGTTTTCTCAAGGGCCTAAGTGAAGACTTGTATCACAAGAAGCTTTGCCCATATTAGATAATAGGTAATATACATTATATTCACACATACCATGATATAATTATGGCTGTGCTTTAAAAAAAAGCATATGTTATTAATTATTGTTATTATTTGTAATAGATGTTGCATTTGCTCTTCAGTACGTTACTGAAAATCATTTACTGGCAAATGGCACATATCTGACAGATGCACTTCTGCCTTATGATTATTTTATGCATACTGTACTGCCATCTGGGTTGTAGCTCACTTACTATAATATTGTTGCTTTGGATGAACTATTGTGGGTCCAGTATTAATACTGTATCTGTCATCGGACAATACTTATAACAAGACATTTGTCTGTAAAGCTATATACGTGATGTTATATCTTTATAACATCTGCTTAGCAGCATACTGTCAATTATGAATTCTGCAGAGCCTGGTGCTGTGTTTGGAGCTGAATAGTCTATTCCATTGTGCTATACAAAGAATTGACTAATAATACATTACACAGTGCACATAAACACTCCAGGCTAGTCAAAGGGAAGAGAGAATGCAATTATAGTTAACGTGGTAATTTTAGTACTGTAGAGACTTGAAACAATCGTACAGTTTCTTGCTAGACTTTCAGAACTCATATTGTATCTTACAGAAGTAATTTTACGGTTTCTCATAACTCTCGGAGGACAGATAATTCATTAGGTTTATTTATCTGCAGTATTATGGAAAACCATAGATATCATTTTGTGATATTACACTAAGTTCCACCTCTGATAAACCTGCATCATCTATATAGCACTTTGCTGAGCTACATTGTTTCAACCATATATTTCCATGAATATATTTTGCAGCACTTTGCCTCATTTTATATGCTTAGTCCTCTAATCCTGTAGAGATCCATAAACAGGCAAGCGACCTGTCTTTGTCTTAGACAATTGGGAGCTACAGTGTCTATTTTAATATATGACCCCTAGACAAAAAAGAGCTAAAATAAAACCATGCTTGTAGGTCACAGGGATTTTTATAAAAGTTATCTCTAATGTTTGTTTGTATCTGTCTTGTATATTTTGATATATGTGTATATTTTGTTCCAACTCCGCCTATCAATTTTACAATAAACGCCACTACTTAAGCCATATTTGTCTATAGCGGATTTCATTCACTGAATCTACAAACAAGAGGGCACTCACTCACACATAACTCACTCTGGTTAATAGAGAATAGGTATCACATTCTGCACTTTGCCTGTATCACAACAGTCACGCATATGCTGTATAGTCAAATGGAATCTGGTTGAATCAGAACACAGCCTACAACAAACTGAATAATTAAAGTAAGCTCAGACATGGGAGAAATGTAGAATCTATTCCCATATTAATATGCTATAGTTCTAATTGTAGCAGTCAGCATAATATATGTTTCCAAAACACATCCAGAGGGAACTATAAATCATATAGTCACTCGTGCAATCCCTGCAGGCACCTGAGCACCTGAATTTTACTTGTGCGATGCATTTGCATGTGAACTGTACAGCAGCTACTAGATTTATAAATACACCCATCCTGATCTGCCCTAATACCAGTCATGTTAAACAGCAGTTTCTATATTCAAAAACATCTGGCTATCATTTCCAAGACATGTAAGTGGCAGAGGACATGGCAACATGCTGCCAACCCCAATACATTATAATAAAATATACAAACTTACCAGAGTTCATACACAATATGTATAATTCTATAACAGTATGGAGAATTCTATACATATACCACTTTTTATCTAAGCATAATGCAACTTCTGTGCATCTGTATAAAACATGCTATCATTTTTGTTAATGAAAATGAGGCAAACATCAGTAAAGGCTTCACCCCAGTTTCATAGAAGCATATCATTTTACACTTTCTAAATAAATGAACTCTTCACTTATCTATAAAGTCTTGTTGTAACGCTTTGCATGCAGGATAAAGTCACTTCATAATATGCCTCCACTCAATAGTAATTCCCCATTGAAAATGTCACATTGTAATGCAACTTTCACAGAACCCATATCATCTGAAAAATGCACAGCACTAGTATACCACCAGCACAGACATAACAAAGTGATGTCAAAATTGTAGCAAGCCCTTTTTAGCAACAATGTAACCATTGTTGTTGTAGATTTACCATGCAAGTCCCACCATAAATAAAACAAATGTGGAATAAACAAACACAAAAGTAAAAAATGCATTCAGAATGATGTATACAAATATATACAGAATTATCCAGTTAAGATTAGAGTTACCATTACAGTACTTTACATGGCACAGACTATATTTGCTTAGTAGTATACTGCTTACTGCATATCTATCTATCTATCTATCTATCTATCTATCTATCTATCTATCTATCTATCTATCTATCTATCCATCCTTACAGGAAAGGAAAGACAATTACATGAGCACAATACCCTCATTTAAGATCAATGTTCAGTATTAATAAGCTACCTGCAAAGTCTTAGAGACAATAATGCCTATGCTGGAGAAGCTAGGGTTGGCACTATAACAAGCCAAAAACTCTGCCCAGCTCTGGCATAGCACAGAAGGTAGAACAGAATGTTCATGTGGAATGAAGTGCATCTTCCTTGCATCGTCTAAACTTACAAATGTTTCATCTAAAGTGAAGACATATACAGTATAATCAAGCTTGTAAGCAGGCACAGTAGCCTGCCAGGATGTTCTGGCTTACCAGCAATCCTGAAGTAAGGCAGAGAGGAGCTCCAGCATATGCCTGATGCTGCAGCAGCTCCTGTATCCTAGGAAGATACTGATGACAGGAGAGGGAAGGAGTAGCTGAGCTGTGACACACAGGAGCAGGGCTCACATTCGCTCAGTGCACATCCCTGGGAGACTGGAGGCAGGTGCAGGGCACACTCCCGCAGAGAGCCAGGCGCAGGCACGTCACCACTACAGCCAGCACTAGCACAGTCATGGGAGCAGGGAAGAGGAGGAGGTGTCTGCACACTGAGCCTCACTCCCTGACACTGTCAGCTTCTCCCTTACTTGCTCTGTCATTCACATGCAAAGCAAACTTTTCATCAGGACAGTCAGTGTGGATGCTCAGCAGAACATACTAGGGCCATACCTCTGCTTGCTTCAGGTGATATGCACTGCTGACAGTATAATAGGAAATATGTAGCCATTATTATAAATATGTCAGATGAATCTGGGCTAGCTTTGTCACTTGGCACAACTCATTCTTGTATCATGAAGTGTTATCTGTAGTTTGCTTTTTAGCAAAGTTGACCATAAGCATTAGATAATTGTGGGCCAAACCCAAAGATGTTGTCAGTATCCTAATCTTCTCCTGGTAGAAGAGGTCAAGGGAAAGAAAGGTTGGTATGTTGGATTTCAGAATACCTCAATGCTTTTGTTCTGGGGGGAGATAAGCCACTGCCAGTTGTGTCTTGCCAGAGTTGTCTGCCAGCAACTAAGGGCACTTTTACACTGAACGAGAATTGTTCAGATTGTCACTACATCACGGGAATCTAAACAATAGTCATTCAGTGTAAATGCCGGCAACAACTGAACAATGAACAATAATTCATTCATTGTTCAGTTTCTGTAGGCATAAAAATCAAATGACAATCGGCCTGTGTAAACAGGCTGACGTTCATCTATGAACAACTAGCTTTTTACTTTGAATGGAGTCTGGTGGTTGGAAGCGATCACTGGCCCACTCTGCCTCTATTTACTGAGCGATTATCACTGGGATGACTATCAGGCAGTGAAATACTTGACGATTGTTCCCTGTAAAAGGATCCTTACTTCCCTACCCTCCATTCAGAAAAGATGACAGATGCACACTGAGCATGTGTGTGGGATTTTGGGGTCAGGAGGGATGTCTGTTAGCCAAACAAGCATTCATCTGACAGCTATTTAACATATATGACAAGCTTAACTTACAAGACACTCAAAAAATATAGGGAACGGATTTCCCAAAATGCAGACCCATCAGCAATCATAGATTGCACCTAAAATCCCAGTGATGGGTTATACAGGAGCACTGGAGGAAACTCTAAGCACCACAGATTTCTTCTGTAGCTTCTCTGTAATGAATGGTCACGCCAAGGCAAAAGGTGCTCTTTTAGTAGTTCTAGGTAATATAGGCCAGTTATGAGTTGGGGCATTTCCCTCTATAACAGTCCTTTGCCCTTAGAATGTCAAATAAGAACACTGTTTGATATAGATGATATACACTAAAAAATGCTGAGCCAATCAGGGGGCAGGTCTGACTCACACCCCCTTCACACCCACTGCAGGCCGGCTGCGCGGAACTCCGGCTGCCGGGAGCAGGTGAGTATGTATATATTTTTTATTTTAACACTTTTCTGGATGAATTGCAGGGAAGGGCTTATATATTTAAGCCCTTCCCGACAATTCATCCCACACTCGCCCGCAGCGCATTGCTTTCAATGGAGTCGGCTGTATTGCCGGCTCCATTGAATGCAATGCGCTGGACAGCTCCAGCCCATTTCTAATGAAACGCGGCTAGGAGCAGATTTTCGGGCGATTTTCGGGCACAGGTCACGCGATTTGCGGATGCGCATTCGTCATGCGATCCGCAAATCGCGCGAAAAAACGCCCGTCTGACTAAGGCCTTAGGTTGAACCAACACATACCCTAAAATTTCTCACATCCATGATCGAATCCCATCAATTGCAGCTGTGTTCTGTAGAACAGCTTTCTGAGTACCTTGTACATCCACCAGTACTAAGTCAAGATCCAGTGAGGTAGTGAGAAGTGCTCTTGCCATATCACATGCTATACCATTTATACCCTGCCATTAGTTATTGCTTGTCCCAAGAACCCCACTACTGATGCTCTCAGAACTATTACTTCAGTATTACTCAACAGTGTGCGAGGTCTCTCACAGGTTTTATTTAGCTGACAGAATTCCTTTTTTTCTCCAAATTGTAGTCAGGTGTTTGATGCATAAGAATACCTAAGTGTGACAAAGTACAAAACGTACTGGCATATTCTACTTTTGGGCAACTCTAAGGTAATCTAGCAATATTGTGTATTGGTTAGTAACAATAATTAATTAAGCTTTAAATGCATTATTTTGATTAACCAGCCCCCATAGTGTGAAAATTTGATCATCTAGAGAATTGGTAGGTTTCACTAACTAATCCCTCATCCATAGTATGAATGGGCAAATGAAATCATCCAGTTAGCCATGCCCATAGACACTACATGAAGCTTACCATTTGGCCAATTATCCACTGCTTTCTTGAAGAGTGTGTGTTCATGGCTTACTGTTTATGACAGACCATCATGTGGTAACACAAAATAATCATGGCTACTACCGCATGATCAAGGACTCTACACAATTTGTCATCTAAGATTAGGGCATCCTATGCTCTGGCCCAATTTTCTACTGTCTTATCATTTACGTTGTTCCACACATTGTACATGTTTAATAGGTAGCCTATTGCAATCCCCACAGGGGGCACAATTCAGAAACAGAGTCACCACATTATTTGTGACTTCCACACATACCCATTTTTTCCAGAAGGGATACCGGCTTATAACAGCATTTTCCTGGGCAAATGAGATAGCATGAAGATGTCCAGTGTATAAGCAATTAAGCACCAGCTAGAGGTCACCGAGCCATGTTCTAACCATTATTGGGGGTTTGTGCTCTGGTGTTTTTGTGATAACACAAGGGCACTAAGTATTTTATTAAAACATGACCTAATCTTCTCAATAATGAGGGGTATACACACAAAAGGCATACAGGGGGATACTATAGTTGCATAGGTACATATTAGGGTGGCCCAAAAAACTCAACGTTCAACTACAAAGCAGGACACCATCTATTTTTTTTTTCCTTTTAGCAAACCTTTATTTGGGGCAGTCTCAAGTTCTTATGTCTACAACAAGGTTGTGCTCAGAGACCATAAATTTTCAGACTTTTTACTAATGACTAAGAAAAACAACTGTTGCTTCAATCGTGGAAGCAAATCGCAAGGCTGTTACAACACAGGTTACCAAGAAGTCTGCTGTGCAGTCCTTAAGCACTGACTGACAAGTGTTTGTCTCATAATTTTGACTATTTTCATGTATTTGGAGGTATTTTTGCAGCAACAGCACAAAATTGTAGATTGTCATGACAGACGCCATTGCCATTACTTAATGTCTTAAAGTATAGTGGTTGTTTTGCAAAAGCAAACTGCTAATATTAATGCTGTAGCTAATGCTATTGGAAATCTTACGCATAAGCGCCATTTCTCATAATGCACAACAGTTTTGAGCACCATCTTGCAGTTGGAATTTAAATCTAAAACTTTACCCTAACAGCATTGGTTACAAATTAGGAAGGTGTCTTGCTATATAGCCATAAAGTATACTAGATGTACATATCCAGCAAATTTTCTTTTTTTTTTTTAAATCATCAAATACTATGACAAAAACTTCATGAAAATTAACAAACTTATTGTCCTAATTATTTTCCAACATATTCAAGCCCCAAACCAATGGTACTATGACCATAACTAAAAGGACATGCATGGTTCTAGCGGGTATTTCATTCTTCCTTTTGGATAGAAATTCACATACAGTGGTTGGCATGACCCAATTATCTTTTCTATTCAATTTGACTGAAGTGACTATTGTCAACTGGATCTGTTATGGTCCATCAAATCTCGGTTCCAGACTTTTTTTCCCCGATATGTCCTTTTGTGCGAAACACAGTCACCTGAAAGCAAAACTATGCGCCTGTTCTTTTCAGTCTGGATCTGGAATCAAGGAAAATACACATTTATGAGTGACAGTTAACTCCTAACATAAAGCACTCACGTGGGAAGTGAGATCCTCATGGTGGGACTTGAGAAAGTATACAAGGACCCTACCAAACAAAACTTCATAGGGGCTTAACTCAGTCTTATGATTAGGCACAGGTCTGACTGAGTAGAAGGCTAAGAAAAATGTGTGCCTCTATTATTTTCTATGACTTTTGGTATACCATATATATATATATATATATATATATATATATATATATATATATATATATATATAATTAGTTCATTTGACAATCTCTTAGCCATAGTTTTGGCGTTGACATTTTTATTTATTTTATTTTAGGTTGTGTACTAAATGTTCATCTGAAAAGTTCTCGTAAAGGAAAATATTCAACAATATGATATGACAGGCTGAAGCATAATACAACAAGGGTTCAAGATACAAAATGGATTCATATTTACTGCTCTAACAATAGCTAGTAAACTGTCAATCATCAAGGATAGGCGTGGCTAGCAGCACTCATCCCTTGTTGAAAACTGAAGGGACAACCAGTAAGAGTCCGTTCACATCAGTGTTGGAGGTTCCACTTGCAGGTTATTTCATCCTGTGAAATACTGGCCGACCAGCTGTAAATTGGACAAACCCCATCATAGTCAATGTGGTCTGCTCGGCATTATTTGGTCCCATCATATGATGGGTCCGTTCGGCCAGTGGATTCCGTTTTCCTGCTCCCATAGCAAATCAGGAAAAAGGAACCCATAGTGCTAGTGTGAATTAGCCTTAAGTTCCTAAAAACCACTGTACTTTATCTTATAAGTGATAGACCACTGAAATCAGAGTTTCACTACTTTATACTGCCATCAGTGTAGGTAATAAAAAGCACATGACAATTTCCCTTTAACCCTTTCCAATTCACTGTCTGACCTCTGAAGACATTATGATTTAAAGGGGTTGTCCCGAGGCAGCAAGTGGGTCTGTACACTTCTGCATGGCCATAATAATGCACTTTGTAATGTACATTGTGCATTAATTATGAGCCATGCAGAAGTTATAAAAAGTTTTATACTTACCTGTTCCGTTGCTGGCGTCCTCGTCTCCATGGTGCCGACTAATTTTCGCCCTCCGATGGCCAAATTAGCCGCGCTTGCGCAGTCCGGGTCTTCTGCAGTCTTCTATGGGGCTCCGTGTAGCTCCGTGTAGCTCCGCCCCGTCACGTGCCGATTCCAGCCAATCAGGAGGCTGGAATCGGCAATGGACCGCACAGAAGAGCTGCGGTCCACGGAGGAAGAGGCCATCTTCAGCGGTGAGTAGAGAAGTCACCGGAGCGCGGGGATTCAGGTAAGCGCTCCGGTGAGCTTTCTTTACCTCCCTGCATCGGGGTTGTCTCGCGCCGAACGGGGGGGGGGTTGAAAAAAAAAAAACCCCGTTTCGGCGCGGGACATCTCCTTTAAGGCTGTACAGCTCCAATGTTGGAAGACATTCGTCGGGGTTCTCTTACTGTATATTGCCAGCCTCTCTGCTGTCGGAGCCTATCCAACGTATCACCTCATGCAGTACTGGCTTTAGCCAGCATATAGCGCTGTTGTATAACGGCAGAAAAAGAGTAAGCCCCCTAGGAAAACCAGGATACAAATTGGATTGGAAAGGGTTAAAGAGAAAATCTGTTTAATCGCCCTTATTTTAAATTGTGAGATTGGATCCTGACCTATAATATTTTTTTATTAAAGGGCATGTGTCAATAAAGGCTGGGCATGAGATAAAATTATAAAAAGAAAACATACCCACCTATGTGCCCACCAGAACCCAGCTGAGCTGATTAAGGGGTCACTTAATTATTCATTGTATTGTTTTGTCTCACATCTGTATACAAAATAAATAAATAAATAGAGACTTGTTAGTAACAAGTACTTACACAATTTAATTTTTTGCTGCAAGTATTACAGCATATTTAGATAGGAAAGTGTACAATGTTTTAGGGGTCATTGATCTTCCTTCTCTCAGTAACGAACTGTAAAGCTGAATTCTCTTTTTTTTATCATGTGCGATACTACAATGTATCCTTATGTGTAAACAGATGCCTTGGTTATAAAACTTCTTTCATCGTTACACGGTGAAAGAGTGCAGCATAGCAATTAGCAGAACACAATCTATAGACCAACTACTGCTAATGGCTACTGTTAGCAGCAATTACAGCTGACAGAGTACAGGGAGAGGGAGTGCTGTATTCGCCCCCTAGTGTCTGCCAAGACAACTGTATAATCACTAACATTATTAAATATGTTAAAGACTCATATTTTACCTCACAGTAGAATTAACTACATTCTCCCTATTGCATTTTTCCACATAACTGGTAAAAATACAATTTAATATTTGCAATAGAAATGAAAATACTCTTAATATGCAACTGGTACTTGTATGAATTGCCTTTCAAATGCATGTCTCTCGAAAGTTCATGAAACTGATATTCAGGCCTCACTCAGACGGACGTTTTTTTGTGCTCATGTTTTGTGCGTTTGCGATCTGTATCTATATAGAACCAATGCTTTTGAATGGCAGCAGTCACATGTCCGAATTTTACATGCACATAAAATTCGCACCTACAAAAGATAGAACATATGGGTGGCAATGGACGTGGTAGTAACCTCACTTAGCAATAATGCCTTATTTATGTTCTCACTCAATCATAATACTTCCTTTTATCCCAATTCAGTAATTGGGGGCTTCTTATGCCTCCAATTAGGTATAATGCGCCCTTTTCAGCCTAACATACTATGTTTTGTCCCAGTCAGTCATAATGATCCCTTCTAGGAATAATGTCCCCTCTGGCCCCCTTGATATATAATATATATATATATATATATATATATATATATATATATATATATATATATATATATATATATATATACCACCTTCATTCACCTTTTAGATATAATGTCACCTTTTGCTCAGTAGATATTACCCCCCTTTAGATATGCCATGTTATAATATAATGCTATCTTTAGCCACCATTATATATAATTAATACATTTTTGTATTAATTAATAATTAATACAATTGCGTGTATGCCACCTATATATATATATATAATATATATAATGCCACCTTTAGCGGCTGAATGTAATAAAATAAACAATACATACTTATTTCATGTGTTGTTCCCTGGTCACTGGTAATTATTGCTGCTATCCCCACTCACTTTCGCATTGTGCAATCACATGATCGCTGAGGAGTCTGTGGATGTTCCATGGCCTTAGCATAAGTGCCTGAAACACATGGATTTCAATGATTTCATTTTCATTATCGGGTTTCTCGCCCACTAATTGTATGGTTTAGAAAAGATAGGGCAGAACCCATCTTCCCCCATGTTTTTTTCAAAATCCTGCACTATGGCGCAGAATTTGAACAGCCAAAGGGAAAAAAAAAACTTGTTCATGTGCAACTACGCTCCGTAGCAGCAAAGTGAAGATGCACATACATTCATCTGAAGCTGCCCTTAGGGACACCAGGGATTGCAGTGATCATGTGTGTGTCACATGATTGCACATTACGGTAGTTAGTGGGACAGCGGAGCTGATTACTAGTAGTTCGAAGCAACACAACAGGTAAGTACGTACAGTTATATTATTATGCATACTTAAAAAAAATTGGCAGCTAGGCTAATTCATAAATACTGCCTCCACGATGCGATGGCTGTGATTGGTTCTTTAACCCCTTAAGGACATGGCCTATTTTTGGCTTAAGGACGTAACGATTTTTGGCGGATTTTCTCCATTTATCAAAAGTCATAACTTTTTTATTTTTCCGTCGACGCGGCCGTATAAGGGCTTGTTTTTTGCGTGGCGAACTGTGGTTTTTATCAGTGCCACATTTGGGTACATTGACTATATTGTAAAACTTTTTTTTTTTTTTTTTTTATGATAGCAGGGAGAGAAAATGCATTAATTCTGCCACAGATTTTTATATTTTTTTTACAGCGTTAATAATGCAGCATAACGCCTCGGTCACACGACCGTTTTTTGGTCCGATCTGCAGACGCACTTGCGATCTGCAGATCTATAGACCAAATGCATCCCAATGGGATCCGTCACATGTCCGCTTTTTATGCGGATGTGTGCTCAATTATAGGACACAACGATTTGCAGAACGCGCCTATCTGCGTTCTGCGCATCGCTGTGTTTTATATATGCACTCAATGGGGCCGGTGGCAGCAGCGCCGACCCCATTGAGAACATATACTAAAGATCGTTCTCCTCTGCCACAGCTGTAACAGCTGTGGCAGAGAAGAACGATGTTCGCCCATTGAATTCAATGGAGCCGGCAATACAGCCGGCTCCATTGAAAGCAATAGGCTGCCGGCGAGCGTGGGAGGAATTTTCGGGAAGGGCTTAAAAATATAAGCCCTTCCCTGAAAATCATCCTAAAATGTGTAAAAATAAAAAAAAATGTATACTCACCTTTTCCCAGCAGCCGGAGTTCAGCCGCATCTGGCCGGCAGTTCTCCTGAAATGCTCTGTGTAGTATTCAGCAGCCGGGGATTTAAAATCCCCGCCTGCTGAATGAGCTGCCTCTGATTGGTCACAGCCCTCACCAATCAGAGGCAGCTCTCACTCACCCATTCATGAATTCATGAATGGGTGATTGAGTGCTGCTCTGATTGGCTGAGCGCAGGGACCAATCAGAGGCAGCTCTCAGCTATTAAATGACAGCTGAGTCGGTACAAATACAACGATACCAAAATTCTTACATTTTTTTTAGGTTTTTCCACTATACTGCAATAAAACCCATTTTTTTGGAAATCTTTTTTTTTTGTAAATCCCTGCATTCAAAGTCCTGTAACTTTTTTATTTTTTTATGTACGGAGCTCTATGTGGGCTTAATTTTGCGAGACGAGCTGTAGTTTTTATTGGTACATATGGCTTTTTTGATCACTTTTATTGCGTTTTTAGGGAGGCAAAATGCTTAGCATTTTGCCTCAGTTTTTTAGCGGTTTTTTTCCATGCACAGTCAAAAGCATGTGCAGCTTATTGTATGTGTCGTTACGGACGCGAAAATACCAAATATGTGGGGTTTTAATTTTTTTTAACCTTTTTTATGCTAATATGTGAAAAAGCATAAAAAAGGGTTTTTAAACTTTTTAAAAACATTTTTTTATTCATTTTTTTTATCTTTTTTTTCTTTACACAACTTGTGTCCCTCTGAGGGACTCACAACACCGTACTGATGATCACTGTGATAAGGCATGGCAGGGCTACTTATGACCATTCTGAGTGCAAACACAAAGCCAGTAGTGAATCCACCTAACAATTGCATTGTCAGTCACATATTTGATCTTTTTTTTCAATAAGAATGGCATGAGATACTTTGTCAAATGCTTTACTGAAGTCAAGGTTGTCCAAATCTACTGCATTTTCCTGATCAACACAGACAGTAAATCTGTTATAGAAGGAAAATAGATTAGTTTGGCATGACTTGTTTGTTACAAATACATGCTGGCTCTGGTTAATTGCTGTATTCTCATGCAAGTACTTGCATACATGCTGTTTAATTTTTTTTCCCGGTATAGAGGTCAGGCTCACAGGCCTGGAGTTTCCTGGATCCACCCTCTTCCCTTCTTTGACGGTAGGGACAACATTTGCCCTTCTCCAATCTGCTGGGACTTCTGTTCTTCAGGAATTTTCAAAGATTACGGCGAGTGGTTCAGCAATTACCTCTGCTACTTCCTTCAGTATCCTATTATGTAATCACCTGGACCTGCCTGGAGACTTGAATTTATTTAAGTGAGCTCACCATCTTTCTGTTTATAGATATAGTCAGGATTCCTTTATTCCTCTGACAGCATAATGAAGATGTTACATTTACTTTCTGAGAGAAACCCGATATCAAACAGGAATTTAAAAGTTCAAACTTCTCAATTTCATTTTTGACCAATTCACTGTTTACATCCTGTAAAAATCCTAAAACATCTTTGACTTTTCATTTGCTTTTGACATATCTCCCAAATCCTTTTTTATTACCTTTGGCCTCTCTTGCAAGCCTCAATTTATTATTAGCTTTAGCTAATCTGACTTTCCCTGCATTTTCTGCAGACTACATTATATTTACTTTAGATATCTCATCCCCCTTTTCATTTGATAAACATTTATTTTTCCCTTTTTAGCATGTGTGGAAGTTTTGTGCTCATCCATCTTGGCCTCTTTAATTGCTTCCAATTCTACCTTCTTTTGGTAATGTTAAAGATAGTGCTTTGAGAATCTCATTCCCCCAAATTTCCCAACCTTCTTGGACATTTATTTTAACATCCAGCCATTGGGCCCTTCTTATCCTCTTTCTGAGTCCATGAAAATATGCCTTTCTGAAATCAAACCTTAAAGTCTGAGTCTTCCTCCCCATATTATCCAAAATTCAAGGATAACATTATAACTGCCTCCTAGGGTCCCACCCACTCTTATTTCATTGAGCATTTCCTCATTGTTTGTAAAAATTAGGTCCCAGATAGCAGATCTCTTTGCTTTCTCTTCTACCTTTTGGTAGATAACTTTATCAGCAAGGGCAGATAAGAATGTATTGGACCTATTACTTTTGCCTGGATACGTTTTTGAGAACTTGGCCATCTGATGTACAAAGAGTTCATCCAAATCTTCTGTTTGTCCAGGCAGCCTATAGTAAATGCCTACAATGGTGTCCTTTCTGTTCTTCTCTCCTTGTATTCTTACCCAAAGAGATTTTACAAAACTACCTCCTGTGCTCTGGTCGGTGGTTCTCCATATTGAGCCATCGAGCCTTGGACAGTTCCCCCAGCATACCTTGACTTTGTTTCCAGATCCTACTACCCAGTCTCTGTTCTGACTCTGCCCTGCCTCTGATTAGGCTTACTATATAAACCTTGCCTTGATCCTTCCTTTCTCATGTGATTATTCTGCTCTACAGCTTGACTGATCAGCTTCCCTTCTGCCTGTTTCTCTGCTATTGTGACAAGAACCCTGGATATTGACTTCTGGCTTTTCACCTGACTACGTTACCTGCCTCATCCCCTTGTGCTGCAAACTGAGACTTCCATTGCTGACTCCTGGCTTTTCCCTGACTACTCTCCAGACCTGAGGCTGCTACACCTGAGGCTTTTATTCAGCACCAGTAAGACACTTACGAAATAATCATGGAGCCGGCAGAGCCGGCAGAGGAAGCAAGTTACAGAGCTCCAGAAACTTTGTGCCTTCTATCATGAGAAGTTCATTGGATTACAGACACTGGTGCTAGATCAGCAAAAGGAAATAATCAGGTTACAACGTCTTCTCCCATTAATCCCAGAACTGCTGCAAAGGCTTCAGGCAGCCAAGGTCTTTACTAAACTAGATCTCAGAAGAGCATACAATCTGGTATAGAGATGAATGGAAGATGACTTTCAGAACAAGATATGGACACTTTGAATCTCTAGTGATGCCATTCGGTCTCTGCAATGCTCCGGCTACCTTCCAGCACTTTATCAACAATGTATTTTGAGATCTGTTGGATCAGTTCATAGGGGCATATTTTGATGACATCCTCATCTTCTGTGACAATTTGGAGAAACATTGCAAGCACGTTTGAGTGGTCTTGGAGTGACTACAGAAGAATAGCTTCTGCATCAAGCTGGGGAAGTGTGAGTTTGAACAGACCCAAATTCAGTTCCTGGGATACACTATCTCCCTATATGGCTTAAGGATGGATCCCAGCAAGATTAGAGTTCTGATTAGAGTTTTAATCCAAAACCAGATATATTCCTTAGGTTAGTCCCACAGGGGTGACTTTAGTGTTTCACCTTCCTAGAGCTAGCCCCCAAGAAGTATTTTGTTTCACTCTGTTACCCCTTTTGAGAGCTCATTTAGGTTAGAGAAACCCTGAGCGCTGGATGATGCAGATTATAGTTGTGACAGGGGGTGAACATCTTCACATGAGTGTTCCCTAGTAACTCATTTGGTTTTTTTCTTATACATTTTAAGCAAATAAGGTATATGAATCATAAAGGTTTTAATTGCAACATAAACAGCTAAACATACGGTAGCAATAATTGGAATAAAGCTATACCCATAATCCATCCTCCGATGGATTGGAACCATTTACTAGGGTAGAATACTGCAAATGTGTCACTCTAACATGTATCCTGTTTTTGCTCATGTTCTTTTAGCCATGTATCTCTCATCCCAGCAACCTACACACTAGCTTTAATTTGCATCTTACCTCCAGGATCCACATAATGGCGACAAGTTGGTTCTATTATTTGGCACATTCCACCCCGGGCAGCTGTCAGCTAATCCAGTACTATGGTATGTTGCTTTATTACCACAGTCAACGGGATTTTCACTGCATTGGTTTGAATGACTAATCCCAATACTGCAATTATTTGTCATCCAAATAGTCAGTAGCCTCAACTAGCTTGTCCTAGATCTGCATGATCATTGGAGACACACATTTGTAGACACCATATTATCTGCTGCTCTTCTAAAAAGGGTGTGTTTGGGAATAGTCATATATGAGAGACCATCATGTGGGAGTGTAAAGGTGGCAGTTGTATGAAGAGCAAGGGTACATAACCTGAGCTTGTTTAATGGAAGCCACTTGAAGCTCTTGTGTCTGCACACAATATAGATACTTGGAAAAAGTGCTAAGGCAGTGGTATTAAGGACACTAGCTAATCACCAAGCCAAAATAGCATCTATTGTCTTATAGTACAACTCTATGGTAAAGTGTTTAGCTACTGTGAGAAATAATTGGAGTATGTTATGAAGACAGTATAATCTTATTTCTCCCTTGTTCGCTGATACCCCTATGCACTGAGTTTTGGACTCATCTTCTCCCAAACAAATTTTAGACAGGTTGCATGTAAAAAGTGGACAGACTGAATTATCATCTTTAGTGCTCTTACCCACTTGCATGTTTTTAACGTTGCGATAATCGCTGCATTTTATTTTACGCGGTTGTCAATGGGACATTCTAAAAATTTTAAAGCACCAACTTGCGATGCATTTTTAACATTAGAAAGTCCCATTGACAATTGCGTGAAAAAAAACGTGCAAGAAAAACGCAAGTGTGCAGGAAACCTTAGATTACCACTTTTCCCTGTATATAGTAAGGTATTGGACAGTTTTCTCAATCATGATGCATCGAGAAGAAAAGCTATGTATGCACAGTTATTGCAGCTATGGGGCAATGTGTACATATCCAACAGTTTTAAAATTATTTTGAATTATCAAAAGCCTTAGCAATAGTCTCATGATGCTTAAACTTATTGTCCCAATCTTCCTTTAGTGCATCATTGAGACTGTCTTTACTGAGGATCGATCAGAAAAAAAAAGTGGCTTAGAAGCTCGGCAAGTGTCATAAATGATTTAACATGAAAGAAAATGCCAAAGGCATAAAGCCCTATGCCAAGCTCCCTAAAATATAACTTTTATTAGATAGAAATTTAAATTCACCTGCTAAAGATTAAAAATCCAGATTGCAGTCTGTCTGAGACAAATAAGCACTCATTAGGTAAATCAGCCGTATGAGAGTACAGGTTTGCCCTATTTCCCAGGGACATAAGTGGAAGACTCAAACTTCCTCCTCAGTATAAGGAAACGTATGAAATATATGATTGCAATCGGGGCAAAGGGTCTTATATAAATAAAGGGGGAAAACTCATCAGGTGAAAAACTGCCCTAAGCTCCTATAAACCAAGTGGAAGACTCAAACTCCCTCCTCAGTATCAATGGGAATCATAAAGCAAGCCCTGATGGCAAGGGGCAAAACACAGCCAAACAAACTGTTCTAAAAACAGTCTCCAAACATGTTTCACCAGCTCCCAGGCATCTTCAGGGAATATCAAGACAAATACATAGCAAATTCCAGGTTAATAACACAGTATTATTATAAGACCCTTGAAAAACTCCATCCAGATGTTTTCCTTGGTTTCCAGCAGTGCTAACCACTGAGCCACTACACCAGCCTATTCTGCTCCAGAAGAGGGGTAGGAGCAAGAACACAAAGAGAATGTAAAAAAATCCAGCCCTTGGTCAGATTTGAATAATAACAGAGTCACAACACGTGTCAGATCTGTGCTGGAGGAGGAGAAGAACAACAGCAGTTGGTCTTTTTTCTCTGGGGGAGGGGAAGAAGACATAGAAACACAGAGAGAACATCCAAAGTCCATGTAGATGTTTTCCTTGGACAACTTTGTACCTAGGACCCCAGCACTGCAAGGAAACTGTGCTAAGAGTGAGCCACCATGCATTTTCTTACTTGTTTTTCTTCCTTTTCCTTCTTCCTCTCTTTATTTTCCCCTCCAATGGAGAAGGAGAAGAAAGAGGGGGAGAAAATGAGATGGAGAAGGTGCAGCGATCTAAAGGTAGCTCCAGTGGGTGGTGTCAGTTTACAGTTTGTCACAGTGGCAGCTACTCTGACAGATATGGCAACTCACGAAGCAGGCGGTTGGTAAAAGTCTCTGTGTAGTTTAGGTACTGACTGCTGATATCTTTATGTGACTCCAATGCCTTTAAATGAAAAAAACCTTACTTATGGTAATGAAAAGAGTCCAATTGGACGCCAGTAAACTGCAGGAATGCAGTTTACTATGTAATGTCAGGTTATAGAGACAGTTCACTCTCGTGGATTTGGGAGCAATGATAACAACAACAGTTAAGGCCCATTTACACCAGCCGATGATCCCTAAAAAAATCACTAATCGGCGATCATTTTAGCGATAATCATTGCGTCTAAATGTGTGCCCATCGTGCGCTTTTCGGGCACTGCTAGATGATCGTTAAATTCAGTCCAACCTAAAAATCATCAGTCAGCCTTTTTAGCAGTTCTCCACGGGTAGTGCTGATAGCATTGTTTCCCCCTGGAGAACAAAGGATCTGAATGCAGATAACAGCACTTGGGCTATTAACTGCTCTTCAGCTAAGGCTTCATTTGCACACTTAATTGCTATTAAGTAGCTGAGTAGCTACTTAATAGTTTATACAAAATGATCGTTCAAAGCTGTCACTCAAACTGTCATTTGAGTGATCTTTGAACGATCATCTGCCCGTGTAAACCAGCCTTTACATTTGTATCCACATTGACAGTGTCAGATTTCTTACTTCTCTCAGGGTAAAGGTTATTTGAATACAATAGAAATTATCCCTTTACCTTGTCCGGGGCTGTCAACGACAGGCTGGAAGGGTTTGTGCAGGGTAGATTATATTCCACTGTTAGTTAACTGCGCAAGGGGAGGTAACACTTACTATTATGATGACCTCTCTTTCTGACTGCCTCCGATTTCCTTACTCAGGATGGAGGAGAAACTCCACTACTCTCCTTTCTTCCACCCTCTATCTCCTTTGATGAAACACTCACTGTCTCACTGCACTATATCCCTCTGCTGCTCTTGTCTGTGCATCTGCCCTCCTCTGCTCCCAATCTCCAATTGCCAACTGAAAACATAAGCACACTTCAAATTACCTTCCACGCGGCTCTGATGTTGCTAAACAACCAAAGCTCCAATCACTAAGCTGCTGCTGGGCTAGATATTACAGCAATAGCATCATCTATTTCAGGTGTGGCACCTCCTATGTCCCCTAGAGGCTTATAGTGAGGTCCCAGGAACTTATTAACTCCTTCTGACCACTCAATAGGACCCTCTGGGGCACTACAGTTTCCCCCTATATAAAACACAGCCATCCTCGGCATAAACTGCAAACAATAGGACAGGGCAGATTACTCACCTAAAATTTTGACAGTACATTTTGTTGAGAAAGAAAATTTGAGTACTTGCAAGTATGTATTTCGGAAGGAGAAACGTTGGGTTAAGACTGAGTCTTAGATCCCAGCTATCTATGGGGCCCTTACATAATCCTTCTCCCCACACGGCTCCCATTTACTCTTAAACTCACAAAAGGTATGCCTTTCTCCACTGTATCATGGCAGCCAATAGGTGCCTAAGCAATAGGGCATTGTCAGCGGTGTGAAGCCAGTTAAGCTCTGGGCTGAGCGAGAGCTAAATTGCTCATTATCACCTTCGTCTGACATGTGATACAAGTTTTTTTTATATAGAGTCCGTTTTACTTTTGACATGATCTGCCAAGAATGGGGGCTGGCCCTTTAAAATTTTGATATTTGGTACACAAAAACGTAAAATAGGTCACAGCAGTCACTATCCTGTCGGCAGATGCCAAGTTTTGAGCCTCTTACTGCAGCAAGCCAGCGGTAGCTCGAGTGGGTGGTGTCAGTTTACACTTTGTCACAGTGGCAGCTACTCTGACACATGTGGCGACTCGCGCAGCTGGAGGTTGGTCAGAGTCTCTGCTTAGTTTAGATACTGACTGCTTTAGGTATTTATGGAAGTGAAATAACAAGACCAGTCCAATTGGATGCCAGTAGACTGCAGGCATGCAGTTTACTATGTAATGTCAGGTCATAGAGACAGTTCACTCTTGTGGATTTGAAAGCAATGATAGCAACAACAAAAGTTACATATGTATCCACATTGACAGTGTCAGATTTCTTACTTCTCTCTTGCTCTTGTCTATGCATCTGCCCTCCTCTGCTCCCAATCTCCAACTGACAAATGACAACATATGCACACTTCAAATTACTTTCCATGTGGGCTTTGGTGTTGGTAAGCAACCAAACCACCAATCACTAAGCTGCTGTTGGGCTAGATATTCCAGCAATAGCAGCGTCTATTTCAGGTGTGGCACCTCCTATGTCCCCTAGAGGCTCATAATGAGGTCCCTGGAACTTATTAACTCTTTCTGACTACTCTATAGAACCCTCTGGGGCACTACAAATGAAGAAGAGAAGTTAATAAAGAGATGAAAGAGAATAAGAAGATTGTTTCTTCTCCTTTTTCCTCTATTCCTGCTCCAATGAAGAAGCAGCAGGAGTAAGAATGATAAAGCTTGGTGGCTAGGTGGCAGCAATATTACCTTTTAGCTCTGGGGTTCTAGATTTATGTCTGATTATGGATAACATCTGTATGGAGTTTGTTTTCTGTGTGTTAATTATTGTTGGTATTCATCTTCTTCTCCTTTGGAGAAGGGCAAAAACAAAGTAAGTGTGCTGGCTCAGTTGTTAGCACTGCTGACTTGCAGTGCTGTAAATGTAGGTTCAAGTGAGTACTAGGGCGACATCTAGGTGTTGTTTTTACCTTTTTTTTTGTATATTCTTCCTTTGCTTTTCCTCCTCTAGAACAGAAGGCAAAGTTGTTGTGGCTCAGTTGTTAGCACTGCTGCTTTTCAGTGCTAGAGTTGTAGGTTCAAATCCAACCCAGAGTAACATCTGTATGGAGTTTTTCAAACTCCATGCAAACATTTTCCTTTATGGATTTGAACGTAGGTCTCCAGCACTAAAAGGCAAAAGTGCTAACAACTGAGCCACGTTCATATAAGGAAATGTACACATATGTAAAGCTGATTTTTACCCTCATTGAAATCAATGAGAGTCAGAATCTCCTGTTCTGATTCACGATAATTTAAAAAGAAAAAACAAGTTGGGCAATCCTGACTCGAATATTTCACTATTCGCTCAACACTTAAATTGAGGATTAAGATAACCTGCTAGTTGATGAAATTACTCAAAAGGCAAGAAAGGTTAGTAGTGTAGTAATGAGTGACTTCAACATGTCTGCTGTAGATTGAAGTATTCCTAGTGCACTTTCAAACAGAGCAGGAATTAGATAGGAGGAGTTAAAGAAGCATTTCTGAAACAACCTGTTAGGTCATCAACCAGAGGAGAAAACATTTTAGATTTAGTATTTACAAATGTGGATCTGGTGTCTGAGGTGAAGGTGGAAAAGAATTTTGAATGTAACGACAACCAAAGTTTATGCTTTAATGCAAGAAGAGATTTTAAGCAATCCTTTACTACAACTTGAGTATTACATCTTGTTGTAAGGCCTTAGATCTAGCGTTTGTGGAGGCTAATATAGTAGGCAAACTTGCGTGCTTAAAGTTGAATAAGGCGATGGGTCCAGATTACATCCACCCCAGAGTTCTTAAAGAACTCCAATCTGTGATTGCTGAAACTCTAAGGGCTCAGTCAGACAGGCATTTTTATGGGCGCCTGTCACTTGCGTTTGCGATTCGCATCTATTAAGAACAAATATAGGACAGTGGATTTTCAAATGCAAGTAACTGCGGCATTCGCCTTTTTTGGATGTGAAACCCCTGGATGCTGTCACATCCAGAGGTTTCACCTTGTGGTAAATGGGGCCAGGAACAGCAGTAGCCCCGACACATTGAGAACATACAGTGAAGATTGCGATCCTCTGGCACAGATGTGATAGCTGTGGCACAGGAGTGCGATGTTCTCCCAGTGAATTCAATGGAGCCGGCGCTACAGCCGGCTCCATTAAAAGTAATGGGCTGCCGGCAAGCCCTGCAGTGATTTTCGGGGAAGGGCTTTAAATATAACCCCTTCCCTGAAAATCATCCTTAAAATGTGTAAAAAATAAAAAAATACATATATGCTCGCCTCTCCGCAGCTATCAGAGCTCAGGCACATCCAGCCGGGTCTTCTCCCTCACTGCTCTGAAGTGCTTTCAGCAGGCAGGGATTTAAAATCCCCCCCCTGCTAAAAGGGCTGCCTCTGATTGACTGAGCACTGTGACCAATCACAGGCAGCTCTCAGCTGTCATTGGTCACAGTGCTCAGCCAATCAGTGGCAGCCCTTTTAGCAGGAGGGGATTTTAAATCCCTGGCTGTTGAAAGCACTTCAGAGCAATGCAAGGAATTCACTGCTGCAGCTGTCACAGCCGCAGCAGGGGATAGCAGGCAGCGCACTTCATGTGTGCATAAACGCAGCCAAGTGCGTTTTTTTTTCAGCATGACGCCCGCTTCCGTCGTGCAAAATTTTTTACGCATGCATTTTTGCGCACTTAAATTTGCACTGAAAAACGCCCATCTGACTGAGCCCTAAGGCTACTCTCACACAGCCCACTTTTGACCGTGATTATCTGGTTAGTGTTATATCAAGATCCTGAAAGTAATTGTTTATTATTACTTTAAAATGTCGGGTGGTTCCTAAAATTTGCTGGGACCTCCTGGCCTTGTGTAAAATGGATAACCTGAATTATACAGTATACATTAAATGCTTACCTTCTTTATAAACACACGTCAAAGTACAGAATTCATTTAGGGCTGTGTTCACACTAGCATTTCTTTCTTTCTCTCCTGTTTTTTGAAGCAGAGAAACAGAAATCAAATGGAATAGAAGTTTTTCCCCATTGGTTTTAAAAGGGTTTTCAAAATAATGGGAAGGTTTCGGTTTGCTTTTGTTCTGTTTCCATTTTTTTATTTTAACAATTTGCGCAGTCTGCAGTGCTATTTGTTCCATTAAAAAATGGAAATCCAAAGAAATGAAGCATACTCAAACCTTTCCATTATTTTGAAAACACTTTGAAATCAATGGGGAAAAAAGGAGGAAACATTAACTTCCTTTTGATTTCAGTTTCTATGCTCCAAAAATGCAACAGCCCTAATGGTAGTGTGAGCACAGCCCAAAGCTTCCGTATAAAGAAAACCGCACATATATATGTAATATATTTTGCTTTACTTTTTCATTTATGGAACATGGAAGATAATTTGTAGGAAATAAAGAAATAAATGTGTCTTATGTAAAGTGGAAATATAGCAGTTATTACAGAAGACGGAGAAAAAAAGCTGTCCATGTACCAAATGGCAAAATGTTAGCCTGCATTAAATTTCTCTACTTCCTGTTTTTTGCAAACTAAAATTTTTGAGCACTTTTTAGTTCACATGTGTTAACCCCTTCACCAATATAGGCTGTAAGAGTACAGCCATGTTCTAGTGAGTGTGATGCTCTGATACATTATGTAGTAGTAAGTGTCTTATTTGTTAAGTACTTTTCTTTGTCATCCTTTACCTAATCCATATGATAAAAAGATAGGCTTTTACAATAATCATCCATTAAAATCCAGTGATCATCTGATCCTTCCTTAAGAACAAATCAATATTTGATCTTTCCTCCAGGAAAATGCATTGATTTACACAGTGAGCAGCAACACTCACTCGGCTTAGTAATTGCAATTACTTTAGATTAAAATACAGCTTAGACCTATCCTTTTCTAAGCTAAAATAGTCAATTAAATTGTGTTCCTGGTGAGTCTAGGAGGTATATCTTATATCAATGGAGAATACAGTAGATATGTTACACAACACCTATATTATCTGTGTAGTAACATATTATCATGCTCGGCTATTTTTGTCAGCCTCATTGAAATGAATGGAGCAGTGCCGCTGCATTCATTTCAGTGGGACTGACCAAAATAGTCAAGCACTGTGCTTGGCTATTCTTGTCTGCACCATTGTAATGAATGAAGAGGCAGTGTGCATGCTCTGCTCCATTCATTTCAATGAGGAAGACATAGATAGCCGAACACAGTGCTCAGCATTTGTCAACGCCATTGAAATAAATTGAGCGCCATCTGTCTGCGCCATTGAGATGTGTAATCAATGACCCATTTGCCACTACACTACAGAAATGTGAGAAGAGATCATGAATTGTGAAATAGGGGACACATAGGGCCACCATTCTCAAGATCATTGGGGCTCCCAGTTGTTAGACTCCCACAATCTATCAGCTTTCACCAGCTTGCAATTTTATTCCCTGATCAGAGTATCCTTTTAATAGGCAACTGGTCTCCAGGCTCATCTGGTCAGTGAATAGCAGCAACCTATGGACTTCCGGGACCTTTACCCAGGTGTAAAAAAAAAGTCTCTTCTACCATGGAGGTTGTCTCAGGAGGTCATCCTGAAACACCAACTTTCGGGGAAAGAAAATTTCATCCACTCCATAGAAGCCCTTGAGGAAACCATATCCCTATCACATGATTCTGTGGCTTCACAGATGCCAATGCTCCTCTGCCATATTGTTATTTTATGCTTTCCTAAGTGTCTACTGCTATACGTTGGGTCTTGGAGTTTTTCAAAATGTGGTGTTGCGGTTCCATTGTAGAGAGAATTTATGTGTTTATCAAAGAGAAGACACTCCTAGACTTCGTATAGAAGTCTGGACCCAGGAGAAATACATATCACATCAGCCTGTGCGGTATCAGATGATTTCTAATTTATTCTAAGGTGTATGTGGTTTATATACCATAAATTACATCACAGGAAAAGTATATACCTCCAAGAGTAATAATAATACATGATAGATTGAAACTAAAATGTTTTACCTAAGTTACACCTTTAACTATAACATACAATGAAACCGTTATGAATTCAGTAAAAAGGAATGCAAGGGAGGCAGTCTGGAGACTCTTATCTTGTCTGTCTACCGCGTAATGGTATAGAAATGGTTTCGTTTAACCCCTTCACTACTTATACTAGCATCATGCAATATCCTTCTAGTCTACAATCCAATAAAAGAACAATTAACTGATACATTGATCTACAATTTTCTTAACATTCCCCACTTTAGATCAATACATCAACACAGTATCTTTGTAAGCTTATGTCTCAAATACACATATAAAATGGCTCTACCACAGACCCCTGGCTTCCTCAGGCCCAAAGCTTTATTCCCAGAAGGTCTGGGTTCACACTTCAAGACTAAGTATGTAATTATTTTATATAAAAGTATTACATTGATTATATATATATATATATATATATATATATATATATATATATATAAAAATATAAAGTTCTTCCACCAATTGTATCCAAAATTAGGCTTGCCCCAAGAGAATCTTGGCCTTGATTTATTATTATCCAATTGATGCTTCTTTCTTCATATAACAATTATTGTCCATCATGATATAAAATCTTACTTATCAAAGTGTCTATCAGTTATTTAGAGCAATTCTCTGGTACAGTCAGAACACACTGGAATCAAAATGTCACACTTTAAAATCATCAAAGTAAAATGGCGCTTTCTTTATAGAACTTTTACCCATCACTTGTCATACCGAGGTTGTTACCTGACCCAGTAAGTCATCTTGTTCTTCATTATCTTGTATATTTTGTAACATAGTTTTGGTGATGGAAGTGTCAATAAGGTTTTGTAGCTGGCCTCAGATAGATAGAATACAGCAGCAACCACAGAGTACTAGAATGGAGGCAAATACTGACACAGAGACTAGTATGGAGTATAGACTTGTGACTATTGTCCGAACAAGCTTTCAACCAGTCCCTGAATAGATCGTCTATGCCAGAGATATCAGCTGGTTCATTTTATTATGCATTTAATCCTTCCAGTGCTCGGGTACCATCTGGTGCAGTATTATTAGGAATGAAAGTACAACAATATCCTCCAATCATTTTACAAACTCCTCCTTTTTCTGCTAGTAACATATAACAAGAGCCATTCTATTTTGCCATGCAATAAGTAAGGTATGTCCTAGTTGTTCCTCTAGGCCCCTGATTGCATCTCCTGTATAATTAACAAATCTCTGTTGGTTATAGTATGTGTAATGCAGTCTACATTTTTATCCACTGTTGCCCACCATGCAAGAAGAGACTCAAACTCTCTGCAGCCATCCGATTTCTTGCCCTATACTCATCTGGTACCCCCCTTGGTACCCAGATGGCGTCAAAGGAACCTTTGGGATAGGAGCTTCTAGTTCTCCGGGCACAGCCCTCGCTGTTGCCCTCGGAGGTCATGAGGTGCACAGGCATTATCAGTTGTACCAAAGTACAATCCTGTTAGGGCTGTACCTGGCACCTGTTCTAGGCAACTATCACCACACAACCTTCACACGTCTGAGCGTGCTCTCTGTAGCTCAGGCCATATCCCAGAAAACAGTGTGCCCTTTACGGTTCTCCCCTCTGCACAGTATCCCTCAGGCAGTCTCCCGTAGTCTGCCTTGGTCCCATTACCAGGTAGCGCGAAGCAAGTCTAACCCCAGGATCAGAGGCAACAGCAGGTATTTGGTCCCAGCTCACAGGTGGAAACAGCTAACTCAATGTATAACATGGATCACTTATCTGTGGGGGGTAGGTACAGTTAAGAAGCTTAATCACACATTTTACGTTCATCACAGCTTGAGGACTTGTCATTAACTTTTATCTATCGTGGGGTCAAGTCTTCCTATCTCCTATAATTATTAACCATATAATTCTCTATACACAATGTTTACTGCATAACATAAAGATTCACACAACTACTACTACTCCAATCATCTGCAGAGTCGCTTGATCCTCCAACCTGAACAACCCCCCCTCAGGAATTTCTCTTATCAAGGACAGGTGATGGAGTAAAATAAACAAAGCTTTAACTGTTTCTAGACTCCTACAGCTAACTGCAGTATCCTTGGGATATTTTTCCCTTAATAGGGACACTCAAGTCTCACATTATCAACAACTTAATTATTATTATTTTTTTCCCTCTTACATGACATTTTCACATTAAAAGCACAATTTAACAATCGAACTCACTGCAAACCAATCACAGAACTAACATGTACACAAATAACAGCAAGAATGTATGTTCCCTATTCATACAAGTTTGTACTAAACTTCATTCTTGATCATCTTCATTACAAGTCTATTCATTTCAAGCAAGCAGAGCATCGCTCTCAGACTACTAGGTTAGAGAGTCACATACTCCCCCCTCCCTTCTTCTCACTGAACTCTAAAGCTGAAAGGTGGGGGTGAAAGTGAAACAAGCATTCCAATGTAACAGATGATTTAACCATTTGTGAGCCACCACACAGAGCCAGCACTCAAGCTGTTGTCTGTCAACTTCATTTAATACAACTGTAAACTCTCATTCCTCCACTGTCTTATCCCAGGACTATCTGCATCATATAATCATCCCTTCTGTCCTGCTGCCTACTATCCCTGATCCTTGTCAGCACTACCATCACCCATAGCAACCTGTCGCCTCACTACCTGACACTTATCTGAAGGAGACCATACATATTCCTCTGCTACGACTAAATATCCCGCAGTATCATACTAACCCTATCTTATAGCACACACTTAATAAGGTAGACAACATATCATCAACACACAGAGGACAGTGATGGAGGGTTCTGACTATTCCTACGCAATTAAGAGAAGGCACTAATCACTCATGTTGTGTACTACAATCAGTGAAAGCATTGGGATGCTAGGTAAGAGGTACATCTATGGGAGGTGAGAAGCCACGATGGTGCCTGGGCGGCGGCTGAAGGTATTACAGCAGGTACTAAAATGGCCACCAGGGACGTGGCCTGACTAAGAGTACCATCAAGCCAGGCAAGCAACTAGCCACGCCTTATTCCTTTGTATACAATGCAACAAGTCCCTCATCTGACACATATCTATAATAATCTTTATTTGTATAGCGCCAACATATTCCACAGCACTTACATAGACAGGGGGAATACAGAAAGACAGAAGTACAAACATTACAGAACCACGGTTACATAGTAATCAGTTGATGGAAACAATAGGGGTGAGGGTCCTGCTCCAATGAGTTTACATACTACAAGTAATGCGGTGATGCAGAAGGTAAAGGGGCTAGAGATGTGCACGGTATGGCGGGGTGGAGATGTGCATGATATGGCGTGGTGGAGAGTGAGGGATGCTATACACATAGACACTGGTCAGACATTTAGCCATGTGACGGCAGGATCGGTGTGACTGTAGGGGCAGTTTATGATGGCTAGCAGGGATTGCAGTCAATAAGTCAGGGAGCATATCTACCAGTATGGTGCTCGTCACTCCTTCTATAAAAGTTAAATTCAGAGCTCTACCATCATCCTCCCATCATGTAGGATCAGGTAATATGATGATCACCTCTGACAATTTCAGGGCTGTCATCAGTAGCGTTCCCCAGGCTCACCAATACACAGAAAAGAAATGCTATTCCTGTCATTTTGTCCTTACCGAGGAGGCTCTGCCTGTGTTACCTTATTACAGTGAGATTGGTGAATCCAGGTCTGCCATTCAGCAATCCTTATTGCAGTAGGAGTGGACAGGAGTACCTGGTAAGTTCCTTCCCACTTTGGGGTCTTCCAGTTCTTTTTCTTTATCCCCTTGATGAGGACCCAATCAGCTGGTATTATTTCCCTTAGTAATCCTTTAGCCACTGTGGCTGCATCCGCTGACCTGTGGGAAACACTTCTATCCACTTGGCTAAAGCATCTATGATAACTAGGCAGTATTTCTTACCTTCACATTTGTTTAATTCTATGTAGTCCATACAAATGTGTTGGTAGGGATACTGAGGTGTAGGACAGTGTCCCCTCCTTGGTTTTATATTCCCTTGTGCATTGTGTTTAGCACAAATACAAGACAAACAACATTTTTTAGAGTAGTTTGTAAACCCATACACTGCGAATACTTTAGCTATGAGTTCTACCATCCCCCCTGTTGAGATATGACACAGGCCATGGCTCAAAACTGCTGCATATCTGAAGAACGATTTAGGTAAGATAGGTTTTTTTTTCTGTGGAGATGTACAACCCATCTACAAAGAGAGAGTATTCAGCATCTACAAGAGGTACATCCTGCAGATCTGGTATGGGTAACACCTTATGTGCCATCTCTCCTGGGCAGTTGTATGGAGGACCATCTGAAGAAATAGGCAGTAAGGTAGATGGATGGAGTGTAGTACATCTCTCAGTTGTCAGGTGTGGCTGTGAGAGCAGTAGTGTCATGCAGGAGAGATGTCTACAAGGACTACGATATGAGTATAAATAACTGCATGCGATGGTTCAGTGTGAGTGGGGGAACAGCACTATAGTAGCAGAAGGTCTGACTGCTTCAGCTGCCGCTACTACCGCTTGTACACAGGGTGGGAGCGCTCGGCCACTGGATCTAGTCTGCAAGAGTAGTATGCCAGCGGTCTGTTTCCCACCATGTTCCTGAGTTAACACAGTGGTCATATATCCTTCCCTTGAGTCAACAGTTAGCACAAAGGGCTTGCTGTAGTACGGCAGCCTCCAAGACTGATGTGCCCACCAGAGTCTGTTTTAACCCGACAAAGGCTTATTCAGAGCGCACATCCCACTGGATCCTGTCAGCTGCAGCCAGAGGGTCATCATAGATGAGTCTAGTAAGAAGCGCTGTCAAGGATTCATAATTTGGGATCCAAGCTCTGCAGAGGTTTGTCATTTCCAAAAAAGGCATAATTTGCTCGTAGTTTTGGGACCTTCAGAATTTCTTGCCTACCTTCATCTGACAGGTTATACCCCAAATATTTAACCGTTTGCTGACAGTATTGGAGTTTCTACCTGTTTACTTTATGGCCTTGCTCATAAAGAAACCTCAAGGGTGCGACTGTGTCCCCCATACAATTCTCTCCACTGTCTGCTGCTAGCTTCCAACATACAGTAGTAGCTGACTACCTCTAGGAGGCTGGAACTGGGCTGTTTGCTGACATAGCCTGGGAGATAATTGTTGGAGATTCACAGCAGCCCTGAGGTACTCTGGTGAAGGTATACCTAATTTTTGTCATAATATCTCATCTCAACAATTTTACTGGACATATTCGAGACAATATAATCTGACATTCAAAGGCATATTTGTCTCTGAGTCTGTTATAACTGGTTCAGAGAGGGATTCCCTGTGGGTCCGGCCATTAACCCCTCTTACCATGATATGACTATTACTACATTTTACATTGGGTACATATTGGGATGTATTAATGCCCGGTGGCTCCTGAGTCCACCAGGAAAGTAATCATCCACCCAATCACCTGGAGATCTATCTCAGGCAGTAGAAATTGCCAAGTGTTGTACATCCACCCCTCCTAGTCATTTTTCCCCAAGGTGCCTGAGAACATTCCCGGGCAAAATCACCAGATTTTCCATAATTCCAACAGACATTTAAATCCCCGAGCATCATCCTACCTCTGCTTCTTCCTCTGCCTCTACTTCCACGTCCTCTAACTGTCCAATGACCTCTCTGACTTTCCTGAACATTCGTATCACATTCCTCTCCCTGTATAAAAACTCTCACTTTCTCACCCTTTTTTTGTAAAACTTTTCTGCATGTTTTGCATATTCCAAAACATCCTGCAATGATCCCATCCTAAGGGTAACCATGTATCTCATTATATAACGTCCTATTTCCTTCTTTAGTCCACTTACAAACGCATTCTTTAATGGCTGATTATATGCAGCATTAGGATCATCTCTCCCCCCTCATTATCCTATGGAAGAGGTCTACCATCTCCTCCCCTCCCATTCTAATTTTCTTCTACAGAACTCCAATCTGGCCTTAGAATTTTTCTATCTGCTCTCTCTATTTTTTTTCCATTCAGTTGTAACTCCTCATTATATGGGCATGACAGTCTAGGGCTTCTTTTAACCAGGCTTCAGCAGCGGATAATCCGTATTTCTGCTGATCTTTAGCTGATTTTGTCCTTATTTTATCACATAATTCTTTACAACTAGGAACTTTTAATTTATTTTTAAATCCATATTTCTTTTCCCACTTGTCACAATATTTGACATAGTCAGGATCTAACTTTTGCATGTACTTCTTATCCGCTTCAAGGACTTCCTGTCGTTGATAACAACAGAGACATGCACAGGAAAATGCCTTACAGTTTGTATTTTCCATTGTTAGTAATTATGTTCTTGATGTCGATTTACAAGACAAACAACATAAAACAAGCCTCTGGCCACTAAAATATATATTGAAAATGCAGGGGTTCCTGACCAGAATCAGTGCTTCGCTATATACACGAAAGCTCCTTCTTGCCTTTCCGAGTAGGGCCTGTGAACATTGAACACAATAAGGCCTCCTTCCCACGAGCGTGACGGGCTCCGCAGCGTAATATTACGCAGTGAAGCCCGTCACGGCGCCCCCCAGAGCCCCTATACTTACCTGCGGGAGATAGCGTGAAATCGCTTCCCCGCCCACCACCGCCGCGTCACCGCTCGTCACCGCTCGTCACCGCTCGTCACCGCCCACCGCTCTCGCGTCACCAGCCGTGTCACGTGCACGGCCGGCCGTGTCACGTGACGCGGCCGGACCGCGTCATTTGGCGTCATATGACGCTCGGCGGTGGGCGGGAAAGCGTTTTTTCACGCTATCTCCCGCTGGTTACAGCGGGAGATAGCGTGAATGGACGGCTTCCATTGACTGCAATGGAAGCCGTCAGTGCGTACAGCCCGTCCTCACCCGCAGAAAATAGAGCATGCTGCGGGTGAGGACGGGAGAAATCGCGGTGCGTAATTCCGCGGTGGAATTACGCATCGTGAGCATGGAGCTATTAGGTTCAATAGAACCTAATAGCTGCGTGCAACGCAGCGGATTTTCGCCGCGAATTACGCGGCGGAAATCCGTTCGTGGGAAGGAGGCCTAAGGGGTTTGTCCGAAAACAACCTGCACAGCGAGGTTGGTCCTTAATGTGTCCTAGAGGTTAGTGCCCACGTATCGGATCCGCTTATCTCAATCACTCACGCATTCACTTCATGCAGTATAAGACAATAATACAAATATTACATTATGTTAGTAGGCGGCCGCCCTCTTTATATTCTTAGTTACTCTATAACACAATATCAAAGAAAAAGTAGTAGGAAGATAAGAAGTAAAGTTCCTGCACACCCCTGTGTCCTATGACATCATCTAACCGCTTCTTTTACGTGTACGGCGTAATTCTTTCCTGTAGCCTTCTCACAATGGCTATGGTCTCACATAGACTACTGCTATTGTCCCTTGACAACCCATTCGTCTATACTTGCTTCTCATTTACAATACACATTGTAAATTCTACTAACATTTAAATATACAGAAGAAGAAGAGAGAAGAAAAGTTTAACCATTGTTATACTTACTACACGTCATCAGGGAGGCTTCTTAATTCTCAGGCTAGTTCGGAAAAAACGTCACTGTTTCAAACAGGATGCCCAACTGGCCTCTAATGACGTCTAAGCAAGATGGAGGTCTTTTAATGATGGTAGAGTTCTTCAGACCCACCTTTTCACAGCCAGATACTACCAGATTTCGTATAGAAGTCTAGGACCCAGAAGAAATACATATCACACCAGCCTGTGCGGTATTAGATGATTTCTAATTTATTCTAAGGTGTATGTGGTTTATATACCATAAATTACATCACAGGAAAAGTATATACTTCCAAGATTAATAATAATACATAATAGTTTGAAACTAAAATGTTTACAGAAGTTACACCTTTTAAGGTGTAACTAGAACATACAAAGAAACCATTATGAATTCAGTGAAAAGGAATGCAAGGGAGGCAGTCTGGAGACTCCTATCTTACCTTGCCCGCGTAATGGTATAGAAAAGGTTTCGTTTAACTACTTATACTAGCATCATGCCATATCCTTCTAGTCTACAATCCAATAAAGGAACAATTAACATACATTGATCTACAATTTTCTCAACATCCATTTCCATCAAGGACAGTAATGCGCTTACATATCATGACACTGGTAGTGTTCACATTGTGTGTTTCTTGTTGGTGTGCTCTTTTGAGGAATGGCTCTCACTTCCATCTCTATATACTCACTGATATTTTGGCCAAAATATGTGAACCCACAACGAAAATATCAGCTAACACCTCGCATTTATCAGTATTTATCCATAATATGCAGTGTGGCTTTGAATATTGGAGGAGCCCAGGGTGCCAGTGCCAGTGTGGTTCGCCTTTGGTATGCAGGGCAAACCACTGATTTCAGATATGGCATCACTAATAGGTTGTAAGCCTACATGGTGCAATACATGTACCATGTGGTCTAACACCCTGTATCTACTTTCCTGTGCAGGAATAAATGGGAAGCAGCCACCTCCATCAATATTAAGGAGGGTTTGTGAGTGGCTGACTCATCAGTGTCCTCACATTTGTTTTTTGCACCTCTGTTTAGCAGTCTGGCTCTCTGCATGTTGGGGGTTATATGGTGTAAATGCCTGCCTCTTGTATCAGTATATCAGTGAGTATATGGCCGCTTTCTGTATTTTTTTTTTTGTCTGTATGATATTTTCCTTTCCGTGATTTCTCTCCCATCTCTGCCCCAATCAATTTGGCTTTTGGGGCAGTGTGCAGCATTTTCCCTCCATTGGTATCTCTCCAACCGAGTATGCCAAGAGGAAAGGACTCCAAGTGATGGAAATCCTCTGGAAGGTAAACCATGGGCTAGCCCATTCTTGTTCCTTCTGCACTAACGAGAATTGCTTAAAGACGCTCTAGATACAGACGTGTCTTGATACTCTGCAGCGGGTTGCACATATCGTCGGATAGACCACATTGAATCTTGAACTTTATTTGTCAACAACTTTTGCAGTACACTAATAAAATTCTGATGCTGAGTAACATAGTAACATAGTATGGTAGGCTTAAAAAGACATATAGTTCAGCTAATTACACCTCCAATGTTGATCCGAAGGAAGGATACAAAAACCTTCTGTGAGGTAGAAGCCAATTTTCTTCATTTAAGGGAAAAAATTCCATCCCGACTTCAAATCGGGCAATCAAAATAATCCCCAGATCAGCAGCTCTTCTGATGTAATTGGTGATTATAACATGTAATATTGTAAAGCTCAAGAAAGGTTTCCATGTCACTCTTACACATTTATTCAATTTACCATCACTATATCTTCAGACTGTTCCATAGTCTTACTGCTCTTGATTAGCAACCTTTTTCCTCTAGATCAGTGTTTCTCAACTCCAGTCCTCAGGACCCCCCAACAGGTCATGTATTCTGGATCTCCTCAGTGTTGCACAGGTGATGTAATTATTGTCGGTGCCTCAGACATTGCCACAGGTGTTCTTCCTATAGGATGTCCTGAAAACATGACCTGTTGGGGGGTCCTGAGGATTGGAGTTGAGAAACACTGCTCTAGATCTAAAGAGAGATCTCTGTATTAACTCCTGATATATTTATGCATATGAGGTCGCCCCTCAGCTGTCTTTTTTCTAAACTAAATAACCCCAATTTTGATAACCTCTCTGGATATTGTAGTCCACCCATTCCATTTATTACTTTATTTGCTCACTTTTGAACTCGCTCAAGCTCTCATATATCCTTCTTGAGTACCGGTGCCCAAAACTGTACACAATATTCCACTTGTTCCGTGTTCTCATCTTGTGCCCATATACCACTTTTGATGCACCCCATGATCCTATTTGCCTTGGCAGAATCTGTCTGACACTGGTTGCTCCAGTTAAGCTTATAGTTAACTAAAATCCTCAAGTTCTTTTCAATATCAGTCTTGCCCAGTAGTTTCCCATTTAGTGAGTAATGGTGACATGTATTTCCTCTGCCCATGTGCATAACTTTACATTTATCAGCGTTAAACCTCATTTGCCACTTTTCTGCCCAAGCCCCAACTTATTCAGAGCCACTTTCAACCAAATTTTGTTCTCTTTTGTGTTAGTTAATTTACATAATTTTGTATCATCTGCAAATATTGATATTTTACTGTCCAATCCTTTTACCCAGTCAGTAATAAATATATTAAAAAAGAATAGGGGCAATACTAACTGCTGTGGTACCCCACTAGTAATTGTGATGCAATCAAAATATGTACCATTAATAGCCACCCTCTGGTTTCCGTCATTGAGTCAGCTACTAACCCACTTACACACATTCTTGCCCAGACCAAGCATTCTCATTTTATACACCAAACTTTTATGTGGTACAGTATCAAACACTTTGGAAAATTATAGACACACAAGATCCAATGACTTTCCCTGATCCAATCTAGAACTTACCTCCTCACAGAAGCTTATCAGATGGGTTTGACAGGAGCAACCCCTCATAAACTCAATTCTGATATGGAGTTATAAGGTTATTTTCCTTGAGGTATTCCAGGATAGCGTCTCTATCATCTAGATATCCTTCAAACATTGTACCCACAATAGAATTAAGATTTACAAGCCTGCAGTTGTCAGTTTCACTTTTGGACCCCTTTCTTGATATTGGCAAATGTGATGCTCCAATGTAGTAGAACCGACCCTGTCACTATAAAATCCTTAAATATAAGAAACAATAGTCTGTCTATCACATTACTTAATTCCCTTAGAACTCAGGGGTGTATTCCATCAGGACATAGCAATTTGCCTATTTTAACCTTTTAAAGGTGGGTCTGCACTTCTTCCTAGGTTGAGAGCCATTTACATGGGATGATTATCGCTCAAAATTCATTGAAGATATTGATTAAAAAACATCCCATGTAAATGCAAAAAAAAATGTTTACTATTCGTTCACTTTTTGTTACTGCTGACTTTCAACTAACGTAGTTGGATTGTAGGAATATCATTTCATGTAAATGCTCCCCGCTCAGTGCTTCACATAGAAGGTGAAACGCTGAGCGAGAAATCAGCGTGAATCCCATGATTTAGAGGTGAACTCTGGCTGTCTAAATGCTCTGCATGAGTGCCAATGACCTTAGCGGTGGTGTCAGCGCTCGTGCAGTCGTTTAGACGACTCTTATCCCATTCCCTGGGACATTGAACTAGTGACATTTAGTGGAGAGTTTACTTTATCACTCTGCATTTCATTTTACTCTGTGAATACACTGCAGAAAAAACTATTTAATAGATTTTCATAAGTGGGTCATGCAAGGTACTGTCAATAATGAGTAGCTCCTTTCTCTTAACTTGTGACATAAATTCAGAAGTACTCAATTATTGATGTATACAGCAGAGCTTGGATTTGTCTTTTCTCCTTTCTGCCCAGCCAAAAAACTATTATACCCCTACACATGTTTCTCTGTGATCTTTTATAAATTTGGGGTTTCTCAAGTTCGATTGCCCATACATGATTGTCCATTCAATTTAGCAATCAGGATGTACAAAAATAAAGAAACAGTTGCATAAAAACAAACAGCACATTTCTTCAGACTGTGCTTCATGTATCAAGATACACAACAATGTCGTCAGCAGCATCCAGGGTTGTTAGAGAAGATATGTAGAATTCCTTGAGTTTTAAAACTTCACCTTTAATCCATTTCGCATAAAAATACAGCAACGTTTCGACTGTGTAATATACAGTCTTTATCAAGCCAATGCATAAAAACATGGCTGCACAAGCAGCCCTTAAATATCCCATCACCATGATTCACACCCAATTAAAAACATCAATAATGTCTAGAGTTTTGTTACCTGTGACCCTATTGGGGCCCTCCCGGACCGTGCAGCTGTATCCAATCCATAGGTATCAATACCTCATGTTGCCGGTCATGTCGTCATCAGTGGGTGCCTTCCGGATATTCTCTATGGGTGTCGCTCCGTCATTTTAGGGGCGTTCCCCACTCTGTAGCATCCCCCTGATGTTAACTGGGCAAGTAGATCTCTGTGTGAACGCCCACAGCGTCGCCTGTGCAGCGCGGTGACGTCACCGCTGAGCTAACCGCGCTCAACTGCCCGCCTCCTACATCGCAAATGCGACGTGCCGGCGTCCACACTGTATC